>NC_134693.1:70618292-70968292 GCF_050947455.1 Rhinoderma darwinii | reverse complement strand
CGGTGATGCCTTCGTTGCTCCAAAATGCAAATTTGCATAAATGTAATAAAAGCTTTTTCTCTGCAAAGGAGGAACTCTGTGGAAAAAGAGAATACTTGTCAAAATCAGGTAATCCTAATCTATAATACCCTGTTGCTAGTTCAATACTGACATCTGGTGACAGACTCCTTTTAAGACCACAGCTCTCTTGGTTTTCATCTTTCCTCCATGACCAGGGTTTAGTCATAGGTCCTCATCTCTTTACACAGCCCATATTGGACAAACCATCAGCAGATTTGGCTTTCAGTACCATCTGTACGCTGATGACACCCAATTAAATACGTTTTTCTGTTATACCAGGGGTGACTTAAGTGATTATCTGTCAGCTGTCTCCTGTCCTCTCGTTCTGAAACGAAATATTTCAAAAACTGAGCTCATTGTCTTTTCACAATCTACTAACCTATCCAAATCTGAGGTTTCCATTTCAGGGTGTGGCACTACCAAAACTCCTAGGCAGCATGCTCGCTCTCTTGGGGTTATGCTCCACTCAGATCTTTTATTTAGTACTTATATTTAATCACTTGCACGATTAACTCACCTGCACCTCAAAAACATCTCTAGAATCTTACTATTCTTACTGTGGAAGCAAAATTTGTATTGTTGCTCTGATTCATTCTTGTCTTGGTTACTGTAACTCATTACTAATCGGTTATTTACCTCACCAAACTATCTTCTCAATTAAGGATATTAATTGAGGATATTACTAAACTTACCTTTCCTGGGTCCAGCACTGCAACCACAATGTCAATGAGCTACACGGTTTCCGTAACTTCGGGAGTTATAGATGGTGTAACGGCTGCCGCGCCGTTCCCTGCTGCTTCCACGGTTTCTGCTCCGGTTCCTGTACCCTGCATTCCCTCATGCTCGTCACGAGCTCCACTCACCAGATCCGGACGCTCTGTAGGCTCTGGGCGTCGTCAGTTAACTGCATCTCTGACCTCCCTCCACAGCCATCATCCACGATGTGCAGCTGCAGCCACTAGAGGGCGCACGCGCTGACTCTTCCCTTCTTAAAGGGTGGGCGTGTACCAAAATCCTAAGACTTCCTATTTAAGGATCCTCCTCCCTCAGATCCTTGCTTGTTCAACCAAGTTATCCCTGTGAGCTTCCCTGTACCCAGTTGTCCTTGTTACCTTTCCTTCTGCCTTTGTCTGGATTTCCCATGGTGACCTCTGCCTGAACTTGTATTATCTTTGCCTGCCTTGACCTATTGCTATCCATACCCATAACGACGTCTGCTGCCTGTCCTGACTTCGGGCTTATTCATCTGACTGCCTCTAAACCTGCTGTGCCACGCGTTGCCCTGGGTTACAAGCACCATCTCCCGGACGACACAGAGGATCCACAAACAAACCGGTGAGAACGCTAAGAGTGCCTAGGGCAGTTTCGACTACATACAGTCCTGGGAAGACCCCCCACTAGAGGGGGATGCTTTGTTGGATCTGGTAATCTCTAACAATGCAGAGATTGTTGGGAATGTCACTGTTGGTGAACATCTTGGCAACAGTGACCACAATATATTTGCATTTGACCTATACTGTAGAAAATGAACATAGGCTAGGAGAGATAAAGCACTTAATTTTAAGAAGGCCAGTTTCCCCAGGTTGAGGGCTGCATCTCAGGACATAGGCTGGGAACAGCTAATGTCAAATAATAGTACAAATGAGAAAACTATACTACAAAATGTATACCTACAGGCATCAAGTATAAACGACTAAAATTAAACCCCACATGTCTTACACCTTCTATAAAAAGGGTAATAAAAGGAATAAAAATAAATAAAAGGGGGTATTTGATAAATATAAATCTAAGGGTACAGATTTAGACCTTGAAACTACAAAGAGCTTAATAAAATCTGCAAAAAAAAAAAATCACCAAAAATACAATGAAATGAAAGGCAGGTGACAAAAGATAGCAAAACCAAATCCTAAAAAAATTCTCCAAGTATATAAATGTAAAAAAAACAAACAAAAAGGTCAGAACATGTAGGACTCCTAAATAGTGGTAACGGGGAGTTGGACACAGTGATACGGCACAAGATAAGGCGGAGCTACTAAAAGGTTTTTCTTCAGCTGTGCGCATATATATATATATATATATATATATATATATATATACATACACACACACACACACACACACACACACACAACCGTTCAAAAGTTTGGGGTCACCCAGACAATTTTGTGTTTTCCATGAAAACTGACACTTATATTTATCAAATGAGTTGCAAAATGACTAGAAAATATAGTCACAACATTGACAAGGTTAGAAATAATGATTTTTATTTCAAATAATAATTTTCTCCTTCAAACTTTGCTTTCGTCAAAGAATGCTCCATTTGCAGCAATTACAGCATTGCAGACCTTTGGCATTCTAGCTGTTAATTTGCTGAGGTAATCGGGAGAAATTTCACCCCATGCTTCCAGAAGCCCCTCCCACAAGTTGGATTGGCTTGATGAGCACTTCTCGCGTACCATACGGTCAAGCTGCTCCCACAACAGCTCTATGGGGTTGAGATCTCGTGACTGCGCTGGCCACTCCATTACAGATAGAATACCAGCTGCCTGCTTCTTCCCTAAATAGTTCTTGCATAATTTGGAGGTGTGCTTTGGGTCATTGTCGTGTTGTAGGCTGAAATTGGCTCCAATCAAGCGCTGTCCACAGGGTATGGCATGGCGTTGCAAAATGGAGTGATAGCCTTCCTTATTCAAAATCCCTTTTACCTTGTACAAATCTCCCACTTTACCAGCACCAAAGCAACCCCAGACCATCACATTACCTCCACCATGCTTGACAGATTGCATCAGGCACGCTTCCAGCATCTTTTCAGTTGTTCTGCGTCTCACAAATGGTCTTCTGTGTGATCCAAACACCTCAAACTTCGATTCGTCTGTCCATAACACTTTTTTCCAATCTTCCTCTGTCCAATGTCTGTGTGCTTTTGCCCATATTAATCTTTTCCTTTTATTAGCCAGTCTCAGATATGGCTTTTTCTTTGCCACTCTGCCCTGAAGGCCAGCATCCCGGAGTCGCCTCTTTACTGTAGACGTTGACACTGGCCTTTTGCAGGTACTATTTAATGAAGCTGCCAGTTGAGGACCTGTGAGGCGTCTATTTCTCAAACTGGAGACTCTAATGTACTTGTCTTGTTGCTCAGTTGTGCAGCGGGGCCTCCCACTTCTCTTTCTACTCTGGTTAGAGCCTGTGTGTGCTGTCCTCTGAAGGGAGTAGTACACACCGTTGTAGGAAATCTTCAGTTTCTTGGCAATTTCTCGCATGGCATAGCCTTCATTTCTAAGAACAAGAATAGATTGTCGAGTTTCACATGAAAGCTCTCTTTTTCTAGCCATTTTGAGAGCTTAATCGAACCCACAAATGTAATGCTCCAGATTCTCAACTAGCTCAAAAGGAAGGTCAGTTTTATAGCTCCTCTAAACAGCAAAACTGTTTACAGCGGTACTAACATAATTGCACAAGGGTTTTCAAGTGTTTTCCAATCATCCATTAGCATTCTAACACAGTTAGCAAACACAATGTACCATTAGAACACTGGAGTGATGGTTGCTGGAAATGGGCCTCTATACATCTATCTAGATATTGCATTAAAAACCAGATGTTTGCAGCTAGAATAGTCATTTAGCACATTAACAATGTATAGAGTGTATTTCTGATTAATTTAATATTATCTTCATTGAAAAAAAACTGTGCTTTTCTTTCAAAAATAAGGAAATTTCTAAGTGACCCTAAACTTTTGAACGGTAGTGTATATATATATATGAAAAAGCAGCTGATGTAGCCGATGCAAATGCTTATAATACATAAAATAATATACTGAATTGGCTGAATGTAGATATGGTCCAAGCAAAGTTAAGTAAAATAAATGTGAACAAGGCTCCGATACCAGATGGGTTACACCCAAGAGTTCTTAAAGTACTTAGTTCAGTTGTTTCTGTACCCGTTCATAATATTCAGTTTCTCTAGTGACTAGTATAGTACATAGGGACTGTTGCAGGGCAAATGTGGTGCCTATTTTCAAAAAGGGCTCTAGGTTTTTCCTGGATAATTACAGACCAGTGAACTGAACACCCATCACGGGGAAAAAAAAACTGAGGGGCTCTTAAGGGACTATATGACGAAAAGTAGTATCATAACTCACAGCCAGCATGGATTTACTAAGAAGTTGTCAAACCAACCGGATTTGTTTTTATGAGGCGGTAAGTAGATGCTTAGACAGGGGGTCCGCTTTTAATATAGTCTTTTGGACTTTGAGGGACAGCGCCAAACGCCTTTCAGATGTCTAATGGGTAAATGAAGGTCTAAAAAGGTTTAGTAAGCATAGTTTGTAATTGGATTGAAAATTTTCTCAAGGACCGTATCCAGAGAGTTGTGGTCAATGATTCCTACTCTGAATGATCACTAGGTTATAAGTGGCATAATAATAATAATAATAAACTTTATTTATATAGCGCCAACATATTACGCAGCTCTTTACAATTTAGAGGGAACATGAAACAAATAATATCAGACGTTACATAGTGACAAAGTTGATTTACAATTCAAACCTGAGGAGTGAGGACCCTGTTTACAATATGAGGAAATCAGGGAGCCACAAAGTGTAACAGTGTTTGTTCTGTACAATAGTCCAGCCATTTTTTATACACATGGGGTGGTACACATAAAGCTGCATGAGCCGGTCACCAGCCAGTATCCGTGTAGGACGGACATGAAGAGGAGTGTGAGGGAATCTTATTCTGATGACTAATCTAAAAGGAGGGCCATGGAAAGGAGTCAGATTAGGAAATGTTATAGGCCTGTCTAAATAGAGGTGTTTTCAGGGCACGTTTAAAACTCTGGATATTGGGAATTAATCGGATTGTCTGGGGTAGCACATTCCAGAGGACGGTGCAGCACGAGAGAAATCTTGGAGACGGGAGTGGGAGGTTCGGATTATGGAGGATTTTAATCTAAGGTCATTGGCAGAACGTAGAGCCCGAGTAGGGTGGTAGACAGAGATGAGGGAGGAGATGTAAGGAGGTTCAGCACTGTGGAGAGCTTTGTGGGTGAGAGTAATAAATTTGAATTTTATTCGGAAGGGGATGGGCAATCAGTGCAGTGACTGGCACAGATTAGAGGCGTTGGTGTAGCGATTGGTCATAAATATGAGCCTGATGCTGCATTGAGGATAGATTGGAGAGGGGAGAGTTTAGTGAGGGGAAGACCGACTAGTAATGAGTTACAGTAATCGAGAAGAGTGAATCAGAGCAACAATGAGAGTTTTGACTGTTTCCTTCGTAAGAAAAGGGCGGATTCTGGAGATGTTTTTGAGGTGAAAATGACAGGAGCGTGAAAGTGATTGTATGTGAGAAGTAAAGGAAAGATCGGAGTCAAAAATAACCCCGAGACAGTGGGCGTGCTGCTTAGGAGTTATGATAGTGCCACACACAGAGATGGAGACATCAGGTTGAGGGATATCCCAGGGATCAGTGCTGGGACCACTATTATACAACTCATTTATTAAATGATATAGAGGATGGGATTAATAACACTTTCTATTTTTGCAGATGACACACTGAGTGTTTGGGCATCCACTTGGTAAATGAGGTGTAATTTGGATAAATTTAAAGTTATACATCTGGGTACTAATAATCTACATGCATCATATGTCCTAGGGGGAGCTAAACTGGGAGAGTCACTTGTTGAGAAGGATCTGGATGTACTTGTAGATCATAGACTAAACCACATGCAATGTCAATAAGCTGCGTCGAAGGCCAGCAAGATATTATCATGTACCAAGAGGCAGACTCGCAGGACAGGGATATATTATTACCACTTTACAAAGCATTTGTGCGACCTCTTCTAGAATATGCAGTTCAGTTCTGGGCTCCAGTTCATAAAAAGGTTGCCCTGAGTTTGGGGGGGAAAAAAAAAATACAAAGAAGAAGAGCAACTAAAGATGCCCCAGAGTAAGCCGGAA
Source organism: Rhinoderma darwinii (assembly GCF_050947455.1). Classification (NCBI taxonomy): domain Eukaryota; kingdom Metazoa; phylum Chordata; class Amphibia; order Anura; family Rhinodermatidae; genus Rhinoderma; species Rhinoderma darwinii. Next base: position 70,962,276 of record NC_134693.1, on the reverse strand, counting down.
GGGCGAAACACAGGGTCGGGCGAGTTTGTTTGACGTGCTGCTATTGATTTTATTTGAAATCACCAATGTTTTTATTTTTCTATAAGTATGATGTAATGATGGGGGTAGGGAAACAGACAAGTGAGCCCTAATCTTCCCGCCACTCAGTCCCTGCCTGCTTGCAACGACCCGCCCTAGGCGACGGGGTACAACTGCGCGACGGTCCCTACGCTCAATAAGTGCACGACAGACAAACAGACAAGGGTACAAAGAAGCAAAGGGAAATGGGGCAGTTGCCCACGGCAACACCGTGAACAACAAGAGTGGTGAACGAGCAGAGTCAAACCAGGAGTGTACGAGGTACCAAACGCAGAGCAGGAGAGTAGTCAGTAAACCAGGGTCATATGAAGCAGGGTCAAATAGTACAGAAGCTGCAGCAGGGCTAGGAAACCAAAACAGAAGAATCACAAGCAAGGAGGAACAGGAAAGGCAGGTATAAATAGACAGAGGGCGGGAGCTAGCTCCGTCTGGCCAGGCTGTGATAGGCTCTCCCACTCCTAAGCCTGCCATCCTGAGTGGAGGAAGATGGAGTCAGTCTCACAGACATAGAAGCAGGTGCAGACTGATTACCTATGGGCGTATACACAGAAGCTGTGCCTGGCAGATCCTTAACATATGAAATGTGTCATGGCGCTCTCAGTACCATAAGCGCTCGTCTATGCAGTTTTTCCAGCACGGCTCAGTGCCTGATGAAGGTCGCTTAGACCGAGACATCGCACTCTGCTACTGGCATTAAAAACAAAATAAAATTACCTTTTGTTTCGAAATTGGTGTGTCGGATACTCTTTTATACTCCTCTTCGGGTTGGGCCCCTATCCGTGCAAAACCCCATCCTTCCACATATCTGGTGCTATCTGAACCTATACACAGTCAGGCATAGATGCACAAAGTCTAGTCAGCCAAAACAGTACGTGTGGCATCTGCTGGCTATATGTCTAACAGCCAAAGTTTCAACCCGTACTGCAATACACAACAGCAGGACAAGCCCCACGACACATATTGTGATAGCCAAAGTGGACATCTCATTGCCTGCTACCTACACTAGCAACACATATTGGCAGGTCACACTATGAAACCACTTCCCCCGTGCCAGCCACACTTTCCCCAGGGATTGGCAGGTCACATTAGCAAAACACATGCCCCATGTTATGCATCAACGCAATGCGCAACTACATTTCCAATCACACTAGCCCCAGGTATTTACAGGTCACACTAGGTAAACGGTTCCCCCATGCTAGTCACACTTGCACCAGGTATTGGCAGGTCACATTGTGAAACCACATGCCAAAAAGGTAATACCAGCAAATGCAAGACATAATAAATAAAGTATCATATACAGTGAAGGAAATAAGTATTTGATCCCTTGCTGATTTTGTAAGTTTGCCCACTGTCAAAGACATGAACAGTCTAGAATTTTTAGGCTAGGTTAATTTTACCAGTGAGAGATAGATTATATATATAAAAAAAAAAAAAAACTGAAAATCACATTGTCACAATTATATATATTTATTTGCATTATGCACAGAGAAATAAGTATTTGATCCCTTTGGCAAACAAGACTTAATACTTGGTGGCAAAACCCTTGTTGGCAAGCACAGCAGTCAGACGTTTTTTGTAGTTGATGATGTTTGCACACATGTTAGATGGAATTTTGGTCCACTCCTCTTTGCAGATCATCTGTAAATCATTAAGATTTCGAGGCTGTTGATTGGCAACTCGGATCTTCAGCTCCCTCCATAAGTTTTAGATGGGATTAAGGTCTGGAGACTGGCTAGGCCACTCCATGACCTTAATGTGCTTCTTTTGAAGCCACTCCTTTGTTGCCTTGGCTGTATGTTTCGGTCATTGTTGTGCTGGAAGACCCAGCCACGAGCCATTTTTAATGTCCTGGTGGAGGGAAGGAGGTTGTCACTCAGGATTTGACAGTACATGGCTCCATCCATTCTCCCATTGATGCGGTGAAGTAGTCCTGTGCCCTTAGCAGAGAAACACCCCCAAAACATAATGTTTCCACCTCCATGCTTGACAGTGGGGACGGTGTTCTTTGGGTCATAGGCAGCATTTCTCTTCCTCCAAACACGGCGAGTAGAGTTAATGCCAAAGAGCTCAAATTTAGTCTCATCTGACCACAGCACCTTGTCCCAATCACTCTCAGAATCATCCAGATGTTCATTTGCAAACTTAAGATGGGCCTGTACATGTGCCTTCTTGAGCAGGGGGACCTTGCGGGCACTGCAGGATTTTAATCCATTACGGCGTAATGTGTTACCAATAGTTTTCTTGGTGACTGTGGTCCCAGCTGCCTTGAGATCATTAACAAGTTCCCCCCGTGTAGTTTTCGGCTGAGCTCTCACCTTCCTCAGGATCAAGGATACCCCACGAGGTGAGATTTTGCATGGAGCCCCAGATCGATGTCGATTGACAGTCATTTTGTATGTCTTCCATTTTCTTACTATTGCACCAACAGTTGTCTCCTCCTCACCCAGCGTCTTACTTATGGTTTTGTAGCCCATCCCAGCCTTGTGCAGGTCTATGATGTTATCCCTGACATCCTTAGAAAGCTCTTTGGTCTTGCCCATGTTGTAGAGGTTAGAGTCAGACTGATTAATTGAGTCTGTGGACAGGAGTCTTTTATACAAGTGACAATTTAAGACAGCTGTCTTTAATGCAGGCACCAAGTTGATTTGGAGCATGTAACTGGTCTGGAGGAGGCTGAACTCTTAATGGTTGGTAGGGGATCAAATACTTATTTCTCTGTGCACAATGCAAATAAATATATATAATTTTGACTATGTGATTTTCAGTTTTTTTTTTTAAATATAATCTCTCACTGGTAAAATTAACCTAGCCTAAAAATTCTAGACTGTTCATGTCTTTGACAGTGGGCAAACTTACAAAATCAGCAAGGGATCAAATACTTATTTCCTTCACTGTATGGACACCGGCGCTACTTACTATAGTGTATAAAGAGAGGGGACCAGATTTCCCACAAAAGTAGAACTTTCAGCTCTCTGCTACACTCCTCCACTTATAGAGCGTGTTCTCCACAGGCTAAACGATAGCCCCACCCAGCTCGTCCGGCCGATGAGCCTGCCCGTAACTCCAGCCAAAGCTGCGTCTGTAACTCCAAACCATTACTGTGGCGGAGAGAAGATGGGAAAAGTAGGTACTAGAACAAAGCGTGAAGTAGCGCCCTCACGAGTGGACCGTCATTTTCCGATATGCAAACAGTTAGGAAGAAGGACTAAAGATGGCAGACGGACCGGAGTTCTTAGTGCTAAATAAAACTATGATGACCATGACGATTGGCTCAGTAAATAAGCTTTTAGAGAGTGTCTGCCTATGTTGGTTAAGATTTTCAAAAGAAAGATTTTTGCTGGAGTGTCTCTAAACTAGGGCTGAGGGGGGGCAGTCTATATGGGTGGGGAAAAAAATATAAACTGTGGGGAGAGGATTAGGCAACAGGATAAGGAGATCCTTTTGTTACAAAACATTGAAGATAAATATGTACACAATTTAAAGTGTATGTTCACAAATGCCAGAAGTCTAGCAAGTAAAATGTGGGAGCTGGAGGCCTTGTTACTGGAGGAACATATAGATATAGTTGTAGTTGCTGAAACATGGCTAGACTCTTCTCATGACTGGGCTGTAAATCTACAGGATTTACACTGTTTCGGAAAGACAGGGCATAAGTAGAAAGGCGGTGGTGTATGTCTGTATGTGAGAAGTGATATGAAGGCAAGTGTGTAAGAGACAATAGTGGGTGAAGATTGTGAGTAGACACTCCAAAAAAATTTTTTTGTGTCATCTATAGACCCTCCAATATAATTAAGGAGATGGAAAGTGAGCTATATAAAACCGATGGAGCGGGCTGCACAGGCTGGAACTGTAGAGATAATGGGAGATTTTTAAACCCCTTAACGCTATTTGACGTAATAGTCCGTCACAGGCATTGTCCTGTTAACGCAAACTGACGGACTATTACGTCCTAGCGTTAATAGAGTACTATGTTTGCAGACACAGTTTTAAGGCAGTGATGGCTTTTAGAAATGAAATCGCGGGGTTCCAATGACTGCTCCGGCAGATCGGGGGGGGGGGGGCTAACAATGGCCTCCTATCTGCCAAGTACGGAAGCCTGCTAAATCCCGCCCAGATGTGGGGCCTAAAAGGCGTCCGGCCACAGTAACAAGATGGCACAGGCTTAGAAGCTGAGCCTGGGACATCAGCCGCTGGTGTCAGCTGTATGTTCTAGCTGACACCGTGCTGTAATGGCAGGGAACTGAGCTAGCTCCGATCCCTGCCATTAACCACTTAGATGCCGTGATCAAAAGCAATCGCGTATGTAGGTAGTGCAATGCATTAGAGTAAAGATCAGAGGTGCAGGCACTCAAGTCCCCTAGTGAGACAAAAAAAAACAAAAGTTTCAAGTTAATAAAAACAAACACTACATTTGTCCTAAGTCTTTTATTAGAGGGGAAAAAAAATAATGAAAACATTAAAAAAAAGTACACATTTGCTATCGCCGCGTCTGTAACGACCCAATCTATAAAACGGTAATGTTATTTTTCCCACACGGTATAAACCACAAAAAAACCAATGACATAATCACTATTTTTTTTTTTTTTATCACCACCCCTCTCAAAACATGGAATAAAAGTCCCATGTACCCCAAAATAGTACCAATAAAAACTACAACCTGTCCCGCAATAAACAAGCCCTTACAAAGCTTTTTTGACTGAAAAATAAAAATGTTCTGTCCATCAGAATATGGCGACACAAAATGTGTCCAAAAGCGGATAAGATCGGGCACCATTTATAAGTGCGACACTTGCCACATATCAGAAATATTATGGTTTTTACCCCATTATTATACTCTCTTATTATACCCTCATATACTCTGCACAGCTTACATATGCCCCCACATTATAAACTGAAATACCAATAAAATCCAAACAGAATTGCGCTCGGAAAGCCAAATGGTGCTCCCTCCCTTCCGAGCCCTATAGTGTTAACGTCCACATATATGGCATCGCCATACTCGGGAGAAGCAGCTTAGCAGTTTACGAGGCGTGTGTCTTCGTTGGCACAAACTGGGCACAACATATTGTGCACTAAAATAGCATATCAGCGGAAATTTTCACTGCGCATTAATTACTAATGAAAAAGCACCTGTGGGGGCAAAATGCTCACTACACCCCTTAAAATGCCTTAACGGGTGTAGCTTGCAAAATAGGGGTCACTACTTCGGGTTTGTTTTACTATTTGACCTCAGAGCCCTGTAAGTGTGGGCCAATGCATTGAAAATTACCAAAATAGACCTCAAATGCGCATGCTGCTCTTCACTTCTGAGCCGTCATATTGCCAGGCAAATGATAAATGCCTTGAGGGGTGTAGTTTCCAAAATGGGGTCATTTCTTGGGGGTTTCCACTGTACTCTGGTACCTTAGGGTTGTGAAAATGCGACATGGCGCCCAAAAAACAATCCAGCAAAATCTGCATGCCAAATAGCACTCCTGCCTTTGTTTTTACTCCTTTATGCCTTGTAAAAATGTCTACGTTTTATTGGGAAAAAAAATAAATGTAGATTTTCATTTTCACGGCTTCATTCCACTAAATTCAGCAAACAAAAACAAACTGTGGAGTTAAATTTCCCACTGTAACCCTTGATAAATTCCTTAAGGAGGTGTAGTTTGCCAAATGGTGTCTTTTTGGGGGTGTTTCCACTGTTTTGGCATCACAAGACCTATTCAAACGGGACATGGTGCCGATTATATATTCTCATAAAATGGAGGCCCCAAAATCCTCTAGGTGCTCCTGAGGCCAGTGCTTCAGTCCATTAGCACACTAGGGCCACATGTGGGATATTTCTCAAAACTGAAGAATCTGGGCAATAAATATGGAGTTGCGTTTCTCTGGTAAATCCTTCTGTGTACATTTTATCCCTACTTTGCTGTAATTCTTGTGAAACGCCTATTGGGTTAATAAACTTTCTAAATGCGGTTTTGAATACTTTGAGGGGTTCAGTTTTTTAAATGGGGCGATTTATGGGGGGTTTGCATTGTATGGGCCCCTCAAAAAGACTTCACAACTGAACTTTACATTCCAGAAAATGTGAGAAATTTCTGCTAAAGTTCTAAGCCATGTAACGTCCTAGAAAAATAAAAGGATGTTCAAAAAACGATGCCAATCTAAAGTAGACATATGGGAAAGGTTAATTAGCATTTATTTTGTGTGGTATAACTATCGGTCTTAGGGCTTATTTACACTTATTTTCACGCGTGTTGTACGGACTTATGTTAGTCTATGGGGCCGTGCAGACAGTCCGTGATTTGTGTGCAACATGAGTCCGTTGCAAAAAACTCACGACATGTCCTATATTTGTGCGATGTTCGCGCATCACACACCCATTGAAGTCAATGGGTGCGTGAAAATCACGCATGCCTCATGGAAGCACTTCCGTGGGACGAGCGGGATTCGCGCAACAGTGGTCAAACGATGAATGTAAACAGAAAAGCACCACGTGCTTTTCTGTTTACAAACATCCAAATGGAGTGTCATAATGATGGCGGCTGCGCGAAAAACACGCAGCCGCGAATCATACGGGGATGACACTCGGAGCTGTTAAGTGCCTTTTGCGCACGCAAAACGCCGTGTTTTTTGCGTGCGCAAAACTCACACGCTCGTGTAAACCCGGCCTTACAAGCAGATACATTTAAACTTAGAAAAATGCTACATTTTAAAATCTTTCGCTAAATTTTGGTGTTTTTCAAAATAAAATACTGTCAGATTTGAAAATTGGGGCTGCTCCTGAACATGCCAACTAGTCTAAGTCCTTAAGGGGTTAAAGAGAACCTTTCACCTCCCCATACATGTGCAGCTGAGTGCAGCATGTAATGGGTGTAACGTCTATGGCCGCAGCCCGTCGTTCTCACTTACCCTCTGACAGCTGCGGCCATGGACATGTGAGTTCTCGGCGGCATCTCCCTCCTGGGAGACGCCGGAACGCATTTCCTGCTTCAGAGACTGTCTCCCGCAAGGCGCGCCCGCACGGCCTTACAGGGCCAGTGCTTGCACAATTTCAGGTAATCTGCAAATCACTCCAGAATGCTGCTGGACTATAAAAAGGGCTCTGTCTCCTTGATAATTGCCTGAGCGTTGTTGTATACCTAAAGTTTGTCTTGCAAATGGTCTCAGTGTTTTCCAGTTCCCAGCGTTAGCCGTTCCTGCTGCCTGTACCCTGTGCTACCGTGCCGTCTAGAGTTGAAGTCGAGTTGTGTCTTCCGCTGCGTTACACCCATCGGGTGTCTGTCTGCTGCCGGAGCCGTATCTTTTTTTTTATCAAATCTGTTTTTATTAGTATAAAAGTACAAATTACAATACAAAACTGACACTACAGTTACCTGTGTCATACAAAAACATTGGATTATTGTCATTCAGTTGGACTTATTTAACATGTGCTAGACGAAAGGGAAAGGTAAATTAAAAGAAGAAAGAAAAAATACTTTTCTAATGTGAGCAATGGCATCCACTTGTATCTAACACATAGCTAACATGAATTTCTAAAAACCATCCACAATGTGTTTCGATTTACCCAATGTATTAACACATTTCACATATCTTTGGTGATAAATCCATACGACTGCAGTAATTTCGGTTAAGACCACATAACATATGATTTTTGGGTAACATGAGGGAAAACAGAATGGAACGGTAGGGAAGGGTAGTACAAGGGGATAGTTGTGTGTAAGGATGTGGATAGGACTACAGCAATACCTCACAGTAAAAAAAAAAAGAAAAAAAATAAAGAAAAAAAAAAAATCAGAAACTTAGGAAATTGTTCTCATTAGATCATCTCTATGTTGCAACCAAGGAGACCATATTTTCACAAACTTCTCGTAAGTATCTTCCACTCTGTTAGAAAGTTCTTCCATGCGACATATTTGATTAACTTTGTCTATCCATTGACTTACAGAAGGAGCAGTAGGTTGTAGCCAGTACAAAGGAATTAACATCTTTGCTGCCGCTAACAGATGCGTATGTAAGTACTTTTTGGACATAGTCATAGAATTTGAAGGGAGCCCCAACGCTATGTTCTCTAACGACAGAGCTACATCTGTATTACATATCAAGTTAATGTTTCTTTCTATTTGTGACCAAAAGGATCTAACCTGAAGGCAAGTCCACCAGATATGTGACAAAGAACCCTCCTGTGACTTACATCTCCAGCATAGAGCATTTGGGGCAAAACCCATACGATAAAGATTTTGCGGAGTTTTGTACCATCTGGTGAGCAATTTATAATGGTTCTCCTGTAGTTTTACACACCTAGAGAATCCATGTGAGTTGCACATTACCATATTCCTCTCCTGATCCGACAGCCGCAGTCCGAGCTCCGCTTCCCACGATGCTATGAAGGATGGCAAATCCCTCCCCTCCATTGCTGAAAGTTGGTAATAGATCTTAGACATTTTATGTTTATTCCCTCTATGAGTCGCTAGAAGCTTCTCAAACCATGTGAGCTCTCTAGTTGTCTTGTGATCTTTTAAAAATTTAGTACATGCCATTTGTATGTGATGGATCTGAAGAAAATTAAGCTTCAAAGCCTCACCATGCATCATAGACTGGATCTCCTCTGCTGTAGGTACTCTATTGTCTAACATAAAGTCTCTAATCTGTATTCCTGCAAAACATTTCCATAGGTCTGAGCTATATCCGTTCCCCAATTTAAGAAGTTTAGGTAATGCCTCTACTGGAAGTATTGGTGACGGTTGAGGCAACACCTTCTCTGTCAAGCCCACCTTAGCCCAGACCGCTAAAGTGCCTTTCATTAAAGGATTCCTCATAGCTCCTATGTCTTGTTGGCTCGGCACCCAAAGAACTCCTAATGGATTATCTACTCCGCCTACTGCGTCCCTAGATAGCCCTCCCTGCTCCTCCGACTCTGCTGCCAGATCTAACCATCTTTGTAGATGTATAGCTTTATAGTAACCCTCTATATCTGGAAGTCCCATTCCTCCTTGACGTTTGCTCCTTGTGAGATTGCGGTATGATATCCGCGGCCTTCTTTGTTTCCACAAATATTTTGAAAACATTTGTTGTACTGTCCTGAAGAAAGTTCTTGGTAAGAGAATTGGAACCATATTCATAATGTAAAGCACCACAGGTAGGATATAGGTCTGTAGCAGATTCCTTCTGCCCATCCACGATATATATGGAATATTATAGGCAGAAAGAAGGTCTTTTATCTTCCGAAGGAGCGGTTGATAATTTAATTTGTATAGTGCACTTAGATCTGCGGGTAATTGAATACCTAAGTATTTCACAGATTCCGAGGGCCATTGGAATTCAGAAGCTGAAGCCAGTCCCCTCACCTGTCTCTGCGGTAGGGTTACATTAAGAATTTCCGACTTAGTATAGTTTACCTTGAAATTAGACACCATTCCATAGCTGTGAAAAGTTTCCAAAATAACTGGGATAGCGCTCTCTGGATTTGTGATGGTAAGTAGCATATCATCAGCAAATGCGTGAACCAAGTGCATTTTTGAGTTTATATTTAAGCCCTCAATTCGTGTATCCTGCCTCAAGGCCTGCAAAAGAGTCTCCAGAGTCAGGATGAATAAAGACGGTGAGAGGGGGCATCCCTGTCTTGTGCCATTCCCAATTGAGAAGGAGGGAGACAGAACCCCATTCACCCGTATCTTCGCCGATGGCTTGCTATATAGCGTAAAGATCGCTTCGATAAATGGTTCTGGGAAACCAAATTTAGCTAGTGTAGCTGTCATAAAGTCCCATGCCACTCTATCAAATGCCTTCTCTGCGTCTGTACCCATGAGCACCAGTGGTGTTTTTGAGTCGTGCGCTTTCTGTATGCAATTCATCAGGCGAATGGAGTTATGTCTACCCTCCCTACCTGGCACAAAACCTTTCTGATCCAAATGCACTAAAGTATTTAGGAACTTTCTTACTCGCATGGAGAGTAATTTAGCCCATATTTTAAGGTCCAGGTTTAAAAGAGATATAGGCCTATAGCTAGAACATAAGAGGGGGTCTTTTCCTTCTTTAGGCAGTATCGTGATATACGCTTCAAGTGACTGTGCCGTTAATTTATTTCCTCTTAGCAACTCATTATAAGCTTTGACCAAAGGAGGTAATAATATATCTTTAAATTTTTTATAATATTTGATAGTTAGCCCGTCTGGCCCTGGGCTCTTTCCTGAGGGAAATGAATATAACACTTTTGACACCTCCGCCAAAGTAACCGGAGTCATAAGTTCCTCCGCATCTGCGGCCGAGATTGTAGGTAGTGTTAATGGCCTCAAAAAATCTTCAATCTGCGTAGATCTGGAGATATCTGAGTTCAAGGAAGGGGCCGGGATATTGTATAAACTCGAGTAGTATTCACTAAAAACTCCTGCAATGTCCTCAGTATTCGTGTATGTATTTCCTTCTGATGTTTTAATCCTATGAATAAAGGCCTTTTCTTTTTTCTTTTTGATCAGTGCCGTCATTAACTTTCCCCCCTTATCTCCGTGCGCGTATAACTTCTGGTGATAGTGTACCATATTAGCTGCCAGCTTTTTGTTCAAGGAATCTTTTAAATTATTCCGAAGAATTTGCAATTCCAATTGTAACTTTTTGGTTGGGGTATTTTTGTGTATCTTTTCTGTCTCTGCAATTTGCGATAGCAACAATAATATTCCTTTCTCCCTCTCTCTCTTTACCTTAGTTCCTAGTGAGATTAATATGCCCCTGATGTATGTCTTATGCGCTTCCCATACTATAGTGCCCGACACATCGTCTGTGGCATTAATTTCAAAGTAGGTTTGTAATGACTCGGTCAATGTCTTGGACAAATCCGGTAAATCCAATAGGGCTTCATTTAGCCTCCATGTCCACTCTCTAGGAGACAGCTCAGCTACCTTCAACGTAATAAACGTTGGTGCATGATCTGAGACCGTAATCTGTCCAATACTGGCCGACTCCAGTGATGATATAAAATGTGCATGTATAAGCAGGTAATCCAGTCTCTGATGGGAACGGTGAGGGTGAGAAAAAAAAGTATAATCTTTTTGTGTAGTATGCAGAATTCTCCATGAGTCATGTAAGTTAAATTCTTGTAACTTATTTAAAAGCTTCCGTCTACCAATCTGTGGAATGGTTGACTTTTGTGTTGAAGAGTCTAGCTCTGGATTAATAGTTAAATTTAGATCTCCCCCAATAATAATAGGGCCTTCTGCAAAAGCTCTCAATTCTTCCAAAGTGTGAAGTAACCATGGAACCTGAGATTTGTTGGGAACATACACATTCGCTAAGGTGCATGTGAGTGCCCCCAATTTACCTTTGATAAATAAAGCTCTGCCATCCTTCGCATCGTGCCTCGCCAGGAGTACAAACGGTAGGTCTCTATGTAGCGCTATGGAGACTCCTCGAACTGCAGAGCCCGAACTGCAGCCATGGAACCACGAAGAAAAATAGTTAGTAGGTAATTTAGGTATTTTTTCAGCCTTAAAATGTGTTTCCTGTATAAAGGCTACAGATACTTGCTCCCTTTTTAACAGCGTTATTATCTGGTTCCTTTTCTGAGGCGAGTTCAGTCCATTAGTGTTATAAGTCACTAGCTTTATTGTCGCCATTTTTGTAGAGTATGTATTAAGCTATTCAGATTGCTAAGGTATTGTTTGGCATATATTTGGGTAGATAAAAACAATCGACAGGGTAGGAGCAGGACAAAAGGAAAGAGGGGAAGGAAGACATACCACAAAACAGACATACAAACAAGCAATAAGTGTCCAGGCACTATGTAACTTCCGCTCATATATGGCCAACTGGGCTGCATATACAAAACACCACCTAATAGGTGTAGTAGAAATCCCACTACCCACCTACTTCTATCACCATAGCATCGTTGCATACGGGGATAGGGGAGGGAAAAATTCCTGAGCCGAGGCCAAGCTCAGATCCATAGTTTATTCTCACTTTAAGAGAGATCAAAATAGTAAAAAATAACATATTATCTATAACAATAGCATTGGAAGGAAATAACCTTCCCTTGCAGGCACTTATCATAGAATGTCTGTCTTATGTGAATAACTGCCGGTCACTACCCACATTACTTCTGAGATGATATATTAACCATTAACATACTTGGCTCTTTTGTCCAAGTAGTATTATCTCAGAACATAAGTACTAAACCACATACCTAACTATATTCCACTAGCTGGAGTTGCATATCGTATGTATCAGGTGGCCTAGCTGCTTCAAGGTGTTATTCTGGGTAGCTCCTTATCATAGTATATATATATAGAGGTCTACATATCCTCTTCACCCATGTGATTTACATCATCTAGTACCGTAAAACATGTAGGCCCCTATCCACACAGCCAAAAACCTCAAATTATCATATTATCTATTAGTCACAATAATGTACCCTATAAAACATTCCAAACAGTAGAATTTTAAGATTAGCAGTTAGAGACATCAATAATTGAAACAAAAACAGCATAGCTCACGAACAAGACTGGACAGTTCAAGGTACATCTTCCTCCATGACTTCTGCCCTTTGCTTCTTTCCGCGTGGCGTTCTGTGTTTAGAGTACACAGACCAAGGTTCCATCTTTGGCAGATCTGGTAGCGTGATGTCGGTCTGAGCTGGTAACCAGTTCTGTATCGGAACCGGGCGTATACCCAATCTTTCCCATGCTTCTTCCAGATCGTTCGGAGTATGGATCAAGATCCTCTTCCCCTCCTTGATGATCGCCAACCCGAAGGGAAAAAGCCATGTGTAAGGTAAATTAATTTCCCGGAGTTTTGCCAGCAATGGTCTCATGATGCGCCTCTTTGCGAGTGTAGATGCCGCTATATCTTGATATAGCTGTAGTGTAGAGCCTTCAAATGTAACTCTTTGCTGTTCTCTGTTAGCCGTTAATATAGCTGCCGTATCCACGTAGCTTAGCAGACCACAGATGACATCTCTTGGTGTTTCTGTCGGCTTAGGTCTAAGGGCCCTATGGATCCGTTCAATCACCACCTTTTCCGCCCTCTCTTCTCCCAGCAAGACTGCAAATATTTGCCGCGCAATTGCAGGTAATGCCTCAGCTGCGTACGATTCAGCCAGGCCTTTCAGCCTGATATTTTTCCTACGGCTTCTATTCTCCATGTCCTCAATCATAGTCAGTGCCCTGTTCATTTGCGACTCCTGAACTTGCAGCTTATGACCCACTGAGTCCGCATGGTTAACTGTGTCTGATAATGCCGATTCTAGCACTTCTAATCTGTGCCCCATACGCTTAAAATCTGACCTGAATTCTGTGATCTCCTTCATAACCGGCATTATGGCTTGTTGTAGGGTTTTCTTCAGGAACGATTTAGTTATTCCTCCTGTGTCTGAGATCGCTGCAGCAGCTCCGCACATGCTGTCAGCATCTGAGTCCTCAGATGCAGGATACGGCGCCATTTTGGAAACTCCAGCCGCCGTTTGCAAATCCCGTTTCTGCAGGAATTTATCCAGGTCAGCTTGCTGTTTTTGCGCTCCCGGGGTGCTCAATGTGTCCCTGAGTTTGTCCTTTCCCGTCTTCACCATTTTTAGTATAAATGTGCCTCTTATTCGTTCTGGATCTGAGCCGGCTTGTGAGGAGCACTGTCTTATGCTTCCATCACGTTCAGCGGTCAGGCTCCGCCCCCCCGGAGCCGTATCTTAAGCCTGAATCACCGCTGTCTACATTGCCACAGGTACCCTTTCTGGACTATAGACATTGTATTGTACCTGGTTGGCCAGCTGCCTATCCGATACGCGGTACGGCCCAGTGGGTCCACACCCTGCACCGTGACAATGGGGAGGGCTGCACAAACCCTGGGGCACTTTACATTTTTTTTTGTACCTCCCTCTGTTATATCAGTCAGGGGGTTATTTAAATATCGGGCACCAAATATAACAGCACCGGTATCTAAATAACAGAGGGAGGTAGAATTTTTTTTTTAAAGTGCCCCAGGGTTTGTGCAGACCTCCCCATTACATGCTGCACATGTATGGGGAGGTGAAAGGCTCTCTTTAACCGGTAAAGGACTAGGCTGTTTTGCAGCTAAACGACTTGAGAAAATGTCACTATTTTGTTATACGATTAATATAACTCTGCAGGTGAATAAAGTTTCTTTGAAATTTACACTTTTTAAATGCTTTGTTTTGATATTTGTCAGTACACAGCATTTTTACACAGTATGGACCATGGACATTAGATATTGGCAAAAGCAAAGTCTTCCATGGAAGTTGAGGGATTAGTCTACGCTTACATTCTGTACTGGGGTGTAAAATTGCAGAAATAAATTATTGAGGCAATTTATCAGTGGTCTTAATTTGAACAACCGATCACAGTTTGCATCAGTACTTGAGGGGGCCTGTGAGTTGTCACTAAAGTGAAGACCTCATTAACGTGCCATAACGAGACCTGGGCATTACTGCAGAATACACTGGGGTGGCTTGGGCGGTTCTTGCTGACCAGTAAGATCTTATGGAGTGCTATTTTACAATGCCCATAATTAGGGTGAGCCCCAATTGTTTTTTTTAGTTCAGGCAAATTTGTGGGCATCAAATCTCTGGAATGGGTGGATAAAGGTTTCTGCCTTATATACTGCATAGCATATATATTAGCTTGGTGGACAATTATATTTAGGAGGTCGCCCGTAATAAATAAACTAAAGTAGTCCATTTGGGCAAAGTTTTAATTGTCCACTTATGCCAGTAATGGCAGTAAATACGTGGATTCCAGGGACAAAAGATAGGTTAAGGCTCCCATATGGGCACCTGCTCTGAGGGACCATGCGGTCCTGTGCTACAGTGCTACTAGGCCCTGTGCTTCCATGTTCTGCAGTTGTCAACTTAGTCAGGGATTATGCCCCCTTAAGATTAACTGGTTGCTGACACAGGACGAGAATGCTTGTCCTGAGCGGTTGGTACTGTGTGACAACAGTCTCTGCGCGCGATCAGGAGCGGGGCAACGGCTGTAATACACAGCCGAGACCCCGCTCTAACGGCGGGGAGAAGAGAAACATCTTCTATCCGCCGTTAACCCCTTGAATGCCACGATAAAAGCTGATTGCGCCGTTCATGAAGGGGACTGCCCTTTGATCGCGTCACAGAAAATCCCTGTGACGTGATCAAAGCCCATAACTTCTATGGCCAGACAGCCCAGGGTCCATTGAAGGACCCCAGGGCTGTCTGAACATATTTCCTGTTAGGACATACTTAGGTATGCCCTAAAAACTGCCTGTGTGCAATCCATACACAGGCTAATGTACTGGCATATAGACATTACAGTTAAAAAAACAAAATGAAAAAATCCCTTTATGGGATTTAAAAAAAAAATATATATATAAAAAATGTAAAAAAAAATAACGAATGTTAAATTAAAAAGAAAAAAAAAAAAAACACAAATACACGTTTTACAATAAATAAACTTTTTAAAAATAAGAGTCCCAAAACATGAAAAAATACATATTTGGTATCACCACGACTGTAACAAATGTATAACATTATTTATGATGATTGGTGTAAAATAAATAAAAATTATTAAAACTGCAGCGCAACTGCTTTGTTTCCCTCCATTTTTGGCAAAATAAAAAATGTATATAAACGATAATGTATTTGTACCAAAAAAATGGTACCTACAAAATGTACAACTCGTCCCGGAAAAAACAAAGTCTCATACAGCTACGTCGTATAAAAAAAAAAAAATACAATTATGAGCGTCGGGATACAAAGAGTGAAATATAAAAAAAAATTGTTCTGTCCTCAAGGCCAAAATTGGCCGTTAAGGGATTAACCTGAAGTGACACGAACATTGTCGCTGCCTAAAGCAGTTTCCATCTCTTACACCATATCTGATGCCGTCTCAGGTTCTGACCACAGAATGGCATATGCCTCCACAGCGCTATATAACCTCCTCGCCAGAATGTCACTAACACACCACAATGGTGTTTTTTTAGAATACACACACATATACACCTTGTGAAAGGCTCCATTGAGTGAGCTGAAATGTTAGCCTCTTTAAAAAAGGGAAGGTGTCATGAATTTTTTTTTTTTATCATATCGATTTTAATACGATATTAACATAAATGTTATTTATTTGTGTTCTCATGTTCAACTATTTAATGTGTTCTTGATTTTACTTCTCCATGGGGGCTGCCATTTTTTTTTGAGCTCGTAAGGAGCGTAGACCAGCTGAGGCGGCAGGTAATTTATGTTCGTGTATGTGATGTGTGTATTATGTTCGTGTGATGCTGTCTGTAATCCTCCTACACTGTGCAGTCGCTCAGAAAATGGCGGCACACAGTGTAGAAGGTTTGAAGAATCAAACCCTTCGCTCTCCTGGCACTAGCCAGAAGAAGGGAGGGGGGATTGTGTGAGGACACGAGAGAGTGTGTCCATCCCAAATTTGCAGCATAAATCAATGCGGTTGCTTTACCACATTGACCATGCTGCAATTTTGGGAACTGCTCCCTCTAGTGCCCAGCACATGGAAATGTTATAAATTAGAATCCAATTTATAATATTTCCTGACTTGTGAAAAAATTCAAACCATGTGTAATCACTTAAATAATAATGGTTTAACTGAAAAAAAAAAAAAAAAAAATTTCTACCGACAAATTCCCTTTAACCCCTTCCCGCTCAGTACTATTACGTCGTGCTCAGCTCAGTAATAGTACTGACCTGAGTTAACACAGCGCCATCTTTCCCCGGCGCGTTTGAGCTGTGATACCTGCTGTTTCCGACAGCAGGCTATCACAGCTCAGTGTGCAAGGACCAATCGTGGCGGTCCCCCCCGATTAACTCCTTAGAAACCACGTTCTATACCGATCGCGGCGTCTTAGGGGTTAAGCCTCAAACGCCGGCCCGCTACACTATAGCGGCCGGCGATGGCTACTATGGCAACCAGAGTACTAACAATGGACTCTGGCTACGCCATCGACGGAAGCCTAGTCAGGACCCACTATGCTTGCTGTCAGCGTATAGCTGACAGCTCTAATACACTGCACTACGCATGTAGTGCAGTGTAATAGAATAGCGATCAGGTCCTCCTGCCCAGAAGTCCCCTAGTGGGAAAAAGTAAAAAAGTTGTGTAAAAATAATAAAATAAGTTTTAACCCCTTAAGGACGCAGCCTAGTTTGGGCCTTAAGGCTCAGAGCCCATTTTTCAAATCTGGGATAAAGAGAGAAAAAACACGGCGCCACCTTGTGCAGATCAGTCGGTAAAGGTGAGACAATGATGCCGTATTAAAGGTATTATGCTCACCTAGGTAGGGAGTTAACAAGCATATAAATGTAACCACAGTGCTGCTGCCAGATCCGAGACGGCATCCAAAAGGACCGCTTGAGAGGAGAGTTTAAGCAGGAGAAAAAAGGATCATTCCAGGGGCGCTGCTGAGTGGTGATAATAACAGGATCGAAGTTCGGAGATAATAATAATAAAGGAATTTATTGGCTACGCGTTTCGACGATGAACCATCGTCTTCATCAGGCCATATGCATAATACATTGAACACGTCTTATATACCATCATGGTTCATAAATGACACGAGTAAGAAAGCCGCCAAATCTGCAAAGGTCAAGGTGCGTTCGTGACGTCACAGCCGGCTTTTTACCTTTGCATCCAATCAAAACTTAAATTGGTGAAAAAAGTTACCCGTGTTAAGTATATCACTCGTACATAGTAAGTTTGTTATATAACATAAGAATAAAAGACATAAAAAACAGAGTATTGTCGACATATGTATAATCAAAAACTAAAAATAAAAACAGGCATAAAATAAATGGTTTAAAAAGGACACAATACGTGGAAGTTAAAATAGCAAAGTACTGAGCTACAGACCAATAGGTTGTTACGTAGCAACGAAGGACGCCGGGACGCGAACTTGGTAACCAGGACAACCTGGCCGAGAACAGTGCTATAGAGCATACAAGGATATGTATCCGCCGTGGAAAATTTGTAAAAGTTAAATCTTTATTAAGAGTATGTATACAATTTAATGCTCTTAGTTGCTTAGATGGATTGTTCGGGGTTTTTTAGTGGCTCTAACAGAAGCGTTGCCAGGCAACTGAAAGAACAAACAAAGAGGACGGGAACAGCGAACGAAGGACATATCAGCGCTCACTGTGAATGGACCAAAAGGAAGACCACTTCTGGACAGGTTTGTTAAACATATGTATAATATTATTACGTATATAGTATTCTTAAGTCTAGTTTAGAGTATTTATTGCCAGTTAAAAATAAACAAGGGAAAATCGATATATTGTTATGTATTGTCATAGGATGCACAGCAAATTTTTAGGCACTGGTGTAGTATTGTATCAGTGGAATAAACACTTTACACAAAGTGATTTATAAGGGATGTATGAAATTCTGTTAATAGACAAACAGTACGTGGTAAGCGGCATAGAGGGATCCAATAGAGCGGAAAAATAGTAAGATATACAATGGTTAGACTAACGGGGGAGGTCACAACATGATGGGCCTAATAAATACGGGGAAAAAAATGCAAAAAGGGAAGTAAATAGGTATGGGAAGATATAATCATTATTTATTACTTCTTGATGTGTAAAGATGAGAGTTATATTATTTAGGGTAGTTCTTTACATTTGAGAAAAACATTTGGATAAAAACGTAGTAGTTGGTGATATTTTAGGTTTTCGGATTCTGCTAGGGGCCAGAATATTTCTCAGAGTTAGGGAACGACGAAAGGTGATGCTCGGATGGGAGGGTATCACATCTTTAAGGTAAGGGTCGTTTTTTAAAATGTGCCAATGTTTGTTCAAAACTACGTCGTTCCCTAACTCTGAGAAATATTCTGGCCCCTAGCAGAATCCGAAAACCTAAAATATCACCAACTACTACGTTTTTATCCAGACCCAACGGTTCATACAAATGTGGCCACCCACGTTGTCTATGCTGCAATAGCATCAGCAACAAAAAATATACATATACATCAACTGTTACAAAAGAAACCTTCCCAATTAAGTCATCCCTAAGTTGCAGCAGTTCCTACGTTATCTACCTAATGGAATGTACATGTCAACTTCAATACATTGGTCGAACCACACAACAACTGAGATCTAGAATTAATAAACACAGATCCAATGTGAACACAGGTTTTTTGAAGCACAGTGTGTCTCGACACTTCACTTATGTTCATAAGTGTCAATTTAAACAAATCACAGTTACACCCATCGAAGATATACACCGTGATGTCCCCAATAGATATACTAAACTGAAACAGAGGGAAAACTATTGGATCTTTAAATTGCAGACTTTATACCCAGGGGGTTTGAACGATATCTCTGAATCAACACTTGACTAATTAATAGTTTTTTCTCAAATGTAAAGAACTACCCTAAATAATATAACTCTCATCTTTACACATCAAGAAGTAATAAATAATGATTATATCTTCCCATACCTATTTACTTCCCTTTTTGCATTTTTTTCCCCGTATTTATTAGGCCCATCATGTTGTGACCTCCCCCGTTAGTCTAACCATTGTATATCTTACTATTTTTCCGCTCTATTGGATCCCTCTATGCCGCTTACCACGTACTGTTTGTCTATTAACAGAATTTCATACATCCCTTATAAATCACTTTGTGTAAAGTGTTTATTCCACTGATACAATACTACACCAGTGCCTAAAAATTTGCTGTGCATCCTATGACAATACATAACAATATATCGATTTTCCCTTGTTTATTTTTAACTGGCAATAAATACTCTAAACTAGACTTAAGAATACTATATACGTAATAATATTATACATATGTTTAACAAACCTGTCCAGAAGTGGTCTTCCTTTTGGTCCATTCACAGTGAGCGCTGATATGTCCTTCGTTCCCTGTTCCCGTCCTCTTTGTTTGTTCTTTCAGTTGCCTGGCAACGCTTCTGTTAGAGCCACTAAAAAACCCCGAACAATCCATCTAAGCAACTAAGAGCATTAAATTGTATACATACTCTTAATAAAGATTTAACTTTTACAAATTTTCCACGGCGGATACATATCCTTGTATGCTCTATAGCACTGTTCTCGGCCAGGTTGTCCTGGTTACCAAGTTCGCGTCCCGGCGTCCTTCGTTGCTACGTAACAACCTATTGGTCTGTAGCTCAGTACTTTGCTATTTTAACTTCCACGTATTGTGTCCTTTTTAAACCATTTATTTTATGCCTGTTTTTATTTTTAGTTTTTGATTATACATATGTCGACAATACTCTGTTTTTTATGTCTTTTATTCTTATGTTATATAACAAACTTACTATGTACGAGTGATATACTGAACACGGGTAACTTTTTTCACCAATTTAAGTTTTGATTGGATGCAAAGGTAAAAAGCCGGCTGTGACGTCACGAACGCACCTTGACCTTTGCAGATTTGGCGGCTTTCTTACTCGTGTCATTTATGAACCATGATGGTATATAAGACGTGTTCAATGTATTATGCATATGGCCTGATGAAGACGATGGTTCATCGTCGAAACGCGTAGCCAATAAATTCCTTTATTATTATTATCTCCGAACTTCGATCCTGTTATTATCACCACTCAGCAGCGCCCCTGGAATGATCCTTTTTTCTCCTGCTTAAACTCTCCATTTTTCAAATCTGACATATTTCACTTTATGTGGTAATAACGTCGGAATGCTTAAACCTATGCAAGCGATTCCGAGATTGTTTTCTCGTGACACTTTGGGCTTCATGTTCGTGGTAAAATTTGGTCGATATATTCAGTCTTTATTTGAGAAAAATTGCAAAATTTAGAGAAAATTTAGAAAAAATAGCATTTTTCAGAATTTAAATGCATCTGCTTGAAAAACAGACGGTTATACCACCCAAAATAGTTACTAGTTCACATTTCCCATATGTCTACTTTAGATTAGCATCGTTTTTAGAACATTATTTTATTTTTCTTGGACGTTACAAGGCTTAGAACATAAACAGCAATTTCTCATATTTTTAAGAAAATTTCAAAAGCCTTTTTTTTAAGGTACCTGTTCAGTTCTGAAGTGGCTTTGAGGGGCTTATGTATTAGAAACCCCCATAAAGCACCCCATTTTAAAAACTAGACCCCTCAAAGTATTCAAAACAGCATTTAGAAAGTTTTTTAACCCTTCAGGAATTTCACAGGAATTAAAGCAAAGTGGAGGTGAAATTTGCAAATTTCGTTTTTATTTCTGAATTTCAATTTTATTCTATTTTTTTTCTGTAACAAAGAAGGTTTTACCAGAGAAACACAACTAAATATGTATTGTCCAGATTCTTCAGTTTTTAGAAATGTCCCACATGTGGCTCTAGTGCGCTCGTGGAATAAAACACAAGCCCCAGAAGCAAAGAAGCACCTAGTGCATTTTGGTGGTGCTTTTTTATTAGCATATATTTTAGGCAGCATGCCAGGTTTGGAGAGGTGTTGAGGTGCCAAAACAGTAGGAATCCCCCAAAACTGACCCCATTTTGGAAACTGCACCCCTCAAGGAATTAATTTATGGTTATTGTTACCATTTTGACCACAGTTTTTTCACAGCGCGTATTTGAATTGGGCTGTGAAATTAAAAGAATGACAATTTTTCCAATAAGATGTCATTTTTGATCAGAATTTCTTATTTTCACAGGGAACAAAATGCCCCATTTTGTTGCCCAATTTGTCCTGAGTGCGGCAATACCCCATTTGTGGTGATAAACTGCCGTTTGGGCCCATGGGAGGGCTCAGAAGGAAAGGAGCGCTATGTGTTTGTTGGAGTCCAGATTTTGCTGTATTGGTTTTCGGGTGCCATGTCGCATTTGCAGAGCCTCAGAGGTATCAAAGCAATGGAAACCCACCAAAAGTGACCCCATTTTGGAAACAAAACCCCTCAAGGAATTTATTTATGGGTGTTGTGACCATTTAGACCCCACAGTTTTTTCACAGAATTTATTTGAATTGGACTGTGAATTAAAAAAAAAATTATTTTTTCCAATAAGAGGTAGTTTTGGCTCAAAATTTCTTATTTTCACAAGGAATAAAATACCGCATTTTGTTGCCCAATTTGTCCTGAGTGTGGCAATACCCTATTTGTGGTGATAAACTGCCGTTTGGGCCCATGGGAGGGCTCAGAAGGAAAGGACCACCATGTGGCCTACTGGGAATTTTCTGGTGCTAAGTCGTGTGTGCAGAAGCCCCTGAGGTATCAGTACAGTTGAAACCCCGTTTTAAAAACGACACCCCTTAAGGAATTCATCTAGAGGTGTAGTGAGCATTTTGACCCCACAGGTATTGTGTAAAAGATAATGCGCAGCAGATGGTGCAGAGTGAGATTTGCAATTTTCTATATATATGCCATGTCAGTGTCCGATATATTGTGCCCAGCATGTGCCACCAGAGACCTACACCCCATAAACTGTAATGTTGGCTCTCCCGGGTACGGCAATACCCTACATGTGGCTGTTATCAGCTGCCTGGGCACACAGCAGGGCTCAGAGGGGAAAGATGAGGATGGGTAAGCTGTGCGAAGTGGATCAGAGCGAGTAAAACTGGGGTAAATTAAAAATAAAGGGATGGATGATAAATTTGAAAACACTCTTTCATACAGAGCTCTGGTTTTTCGGGACACGCGTCACATTGATATATTGTGTCCTTCCTTATCCCCCTCTTATAGCAGACTCTGCACCTCTTTTGACTTTTTCCCTTCTTGCCAGTTTGGGGAACTTCTCCTAAAAAGTGTTGCCCTGGTACGATGCCTGTGGCCCCGCTTCCAGAAGTACTGTAAGGCTTCAGGACTTGATCTGACAAGTCCACCCCTCCCATGTACCTATTGTAGTCCAGGATGCAGTCTAGTTTGGGGGTCCCTGTACTGGTACCTCGTACAGGTACATGGGTACTGGTGTGGCATCTCCCTGGTCTTGTACTTGACACACAATATGTTGCTGCTAGATTGTGCCCTGCTCTCACCCCTTCTGAGTGTTTGCCCAAGCAGAGTCGTAGGGAGGCCTCTCAGGTTTCTTCTAGCAGTGCCGCATGCCGCAGGACTTCTGGAAGCGAGGCAGTTGAAGAGTGGGACGCTGGTATAAAAATTATCCAGGTAGAGGTGGTAACCCTGGTCCAGCAGTGGGTGCACCAAATCCCACACAATTTTTGTATTAACTCCCAGTAAGGGGGGGCATTCTGGGGGCTGAGAACTGGTGTCCTTCCCTTCATATATCCTAAATTTGTAGGTATACCCTGATGCACTCTCGCACAGCTTATACATCTTCACGCCATACCTTGCCCTCTTACACGGCAGGTACTCGCGGAATTGAAGCCTCCCTTTCAAATGTACCAGGGATTCATCTATAGAAATACACTTCTCGGGGGTGAATGCTGGGAAAACCGGGCACTGAAACGGTCTAATAGGGGTCTCCGTTTATACAAACGGTCAAAACTGGGGTCATCTCGGGGTGGGCACGGCTCATTATCAGTATAATGTAAGAAGCGAAGTATTGCCTCATTTTTATTTTATTTTTTAGTTTCCAGCTCAGTTCTGAAGTTGCTTTGAGGGGCCCATATATTAGACACCCTTATCAAACACCCCATTTCAGAAACTAGACCCCTCAAAGTATTCACAACAGCATTTAAAAAGTTTATTAACCCTTTAGGCGTTTCACAGGAATTTAGAGCAAAGTAGAGGTGACATTTAATTAATTTAATTTATTAGGCACCATGTCCGGTTTGAAGAGGTCTTGTGGTGCTAAAACAGTGGAAACCCCCCAAAAGTGACCCCTTTTTGGAAACTAGACCCCTTGAGGAATCCATTGTAGTTTTCATGGGGTGCATGCGGCTTTTTGATCAGTTTTTATTCTATTTTTAGGTGGCGTGGTGACTAAAAAAACAGCAATTTTACTATTGTTTTTTATTCAATTTTTTTTACAGCGTTCACCGTGCGCTATAAATGACATATTCACTTTATTCTGCGGGGCGATACGATAACGGCGATACCAGATGTTTATAGTTTTTTTTTTATGTCTTATGTCGTTTGCACAATAAAATACATTTTGTAAAATATAATTTATTTTTTGTGTTCCCTTATTCTAAGAGCCATAACTGTTTTATTTTTCCATCAGGAAAGCCGTGCGAGGACTTATTTTTTGCGTAACGAACTGTAGTTTCGATCAGTACCATTTTTAGGTACATTCGACTTTTTGATCTCTTTTTATTCCATTTTTTGGGAGGTGAAGTGACCAAAGAATTGTGATTGTGGTACGGTTTATTATTATTTTCTCTTACGGCGTTCACCGCGCGGGATAAATAATGACATCGTTTTGTAGTTCAGGACGTTACGGACGTGGCGATACCAATTATGTATAGTTTATTTGTTTATTTATATATTTTTATTAATAATAAAGAACTGATAAGGGAAAAAGGGGGACTTTTACTTTTATTACTTTTAAATCTTTTATTTTCACACAACTTTTTTTTACTTTTTCACACTTTTTTTACTTTGTCCCACTAGGGGACATGAGAGCAGGAGGCTCTGATCGCTATTCTAATACACTGCACTACATGCGTAGTGCAGTGTATTAGAGCTGTCAGCTGTTCGCTGACAGCAAGCATAGTGGGTCCTGATTTTGTCGGGACCCACTAGGCTTCCGTCGATGGCGTAGCCAGAGTCCATTGTTAGGATTCTGGTTGCCATAGTAGCCATCACGGCCCGCTATCGTGTAGCAGGCCGGCGATGGCAGCTTAACCCCTAAGAAGCCGCGATCGCTATTGAACGCGGCTTCTAAGGGGTTAATCGGCGGGGACCACCGCGATCGGTCCCTGCACACTAAGCTGTGATAGCCTGCTGTCGGAAACAGCAGGTATCACAGCTCAGACACGCGCCGGGGAAAGATGGCGCCGTGTTTACTCAGGTCAGTAATAGTACATGGCGCTTCCGCCTCTGACCTCCCATTGACTTCAATGGGAGGCAGAGAAAGCGTGTCTCGCGCTGTTTTTTGCCCGCGGCGCTCATTGGCCGCGGGCGCAGAGCGGCGCGAGAATTGCAGCGTAAATC
This sequence comes from Rhinoderma darwinii, assembly GCF_050947455.1. Classification (NCBI taxonomy): domain Eukaryota; kingdom Metazoa; phylum Chordata; class Amphibia; order Anura; family Rhinodermatidae; genus Rhinoderma; species Rhinoderma darwinii. The sequence goes on along the minus strand of NC_134693.1, from coordinate 70,937,202 downwards.
GGCGTGCAGGGAGAGGAATATCTGCCTCGGACTTCCAAACAGAATTTTGAGGCGGATGTTCCTCCTGCAGGGTGCCCTGTGTGAACATAGCCTAATGGTGCCTGCAGCATGGTAGGTGTAATTTGATCTGTGATTGCAGATCTCCATATGCTGTGAACACTGCTTAGTGTTTGGCTATTCGTGTAGTCCCCTCCCTCTGAATTTTATATTTAAAACAACCACTATCCCATCAGTCAGTACCCCTTGAGAAAGCTGACGGCGAAACGTGCGTCGGGGGCGGTCAGTGTGGAGTGTTCCTGCGTGCTTCCTATCATGCAGTCCATGGGTTTGTGCAATATCCTTTATTTATAAAGCATGGTCTTTGTTTTGGGTGCAACTTGGAGCTCTAGCTGTATACTTTTATATGCATGCACAATTGTGTGCTCTTCTGTCAGGTGCTAAATATATTTATGTGCTTCTGTTGTCCAAATACTTGATCTATATGATTATCTTTTCTATAGATATCTGCATTTGTTACCACATCACAGGATGTTTATAGTATGGTAGCATATATATTGGATTATTCACGCAGCTCCTCCATACACTCCTTTTGAACTGTGTGCTATATTGTTTTTATATTTTGATGGCCAATGTGTTATGTATATTTCAATAAAGTTTATTTTATATTGTCATGGTACATGACTTGTGCTATGTGTGTTTCATTTTCTGGATATACTAGTAGTCTTCACAGTCTGGTATAGGTATTGATATTTGCTTTATGATTTGTGTGGACGCATTATTGTTTGGCGCATGCCAATGGTCTATACTCGTATAGGTATTCATCAGTAATAGTACTGACCTGAGCGCGAACGTTCTACTTAGCAGGACGAACTATTACTGACCTGAGCGCGAAGGGGTTAAAAGTGCTAAAAGTAAAAATCCCCTTTTCTCTCATTAGTCCTTTATTATTAATAAAAATATACAAACAAATAAACTATACATAATTGGTATCGCCGCGTCCGTAACGGCCTGAACTACAAAATGATGTCGTTATTTATCCCGCGCGGTGAACGCCATAAAAGAAAATAATAATAAACCGTACCAGAATCACAATTGTTTGGTCACTTCATCTCCCAAAAAATGGAATAAAAAGAGATCAAAAAGTCGCATGTACCTAAAAATGATACTGATCGAAACTACAGTTCGTTACGCAAAAAACAAGTCAATACACGGTTTTCCTGATGGAAAAATAAAACAGTTATGGCTCCTAGAATATGGCAACGCAAAAAGAAAATAATTTTTTACAAAATGTATTTTATTGTGCAAATGCCATCAGATCTAAAAAAACCTATAAACATCTGGTATCGCCGTAATCAATCGTATCGCCCCGCAGAATAAAGTGAATGTCATTTATAGCGCACGGTAAACGCTGTAAAAAAAATAGAATAAAAAACAATAGTAAAATTGCTGTTTTTTTAGTCACACCACTTAAAAATAGAATAAAAACTGATCAAAAAGTCTCATGTACCCCATGAAAACTACAATTTATTCCTCAAGGGGTCTAGTTTTCAAAATAGGGTCACTTTTGGGGGGTTTCCACTGCTTTGGCACCACAAGACCTCTTCAAACCGGACATGGTGCCTAATAAAAAGGAGGCCTCATAATCCTCTAGGTGCTCCTTTGATTCGGAGGCCGGGGCTTCAGTCCAGTACCGCACTAGGGCCACATGTGGGATATTTCTCAAAACTGCAGAATCTGGGCAATAAATATTGAGTTGCGTTTCTCTGGTAAAACCTTTTGTGTTCTAAAAATAAATGGTATAAACAGGATTTTCTGACCAAAAAAAAAAAATAATGTAAATTTCACCTCTACTTTGCTCTAAATTCCTGTGAAACACCTAAAGGGTTCATAAACTTTCTAAATGCTGTCGTGAATACTTTTAGGGGTCTAGTTTCTAAAATGGGGTGTTTCATAAGGGTTTCTAATATATAGGTCCCTCAAAGCAACTTCAGAACCGAACTGGAACCTAAAAAAAAATAAAAAAATGAGGCAATACTTTGCTTCTTACATTATACTGATCATGAGCCGTGCCCACCCCGAGATGACCCCAGTTTTGACAGTTTGTATAAACGGAGACCCCTATTACACCATTTCAGTGCCCGGTTTTCCCAAGCATACACCCCAAGAAGTGTATTTCTATTGATGAGTCCTTGGTACATTTTAAAGCAAGGCTTCAATTCCACCGGTACCTGCCAAGTAAGAGGGCAAGGTATGGCGTGAAGATGTATAAGCTGTGCGAGAGTGCATCAGGGTATACCTACAAATTTAGGATATATGAAGAGAAGGACAGCAGTATTCAGCCCCCAGAATGCCCCCCCCCCCTTTACTGGGAGTTAAAGGGTTATTCCAAAGTTGATAAATGTAGCTATGAAGCTCCCCCATGTAAAAATAAGAAGTTTTCTAATTACCTGTCCGTCGCCCAGCGATGTCGTTTTCTTGATATCCTTGATTGAATTTGCGGTCAGTCCCTCTTTGTATCTTGCTCGTTGCCTAGGTTCCCGGCCACCGCTATTTACCTTTAGCGGTGGCCGCGCATGTGTAATGACATCCTGTGTCCTGAGCAGAGGATGTCATTTACTCGTGAACGCGCATCTCGGCGCATGCGCAGGAGATGCAGTGGAAGGCACCCATCGCGAGAAGTCTGCGCTCCGCTAAAGGGAAGTGTGTGTGTGGTTTTTTTTTTTTTTGGCCCTTCCCAGCCTCATAATACCAGCCCGTGGCCGCCCCAGAGCCCAACCATCACAACAGATGGTCGGGTACTGGATCGTACCTGGCTCTTCCCGGCACCCCTGGTGGGTACCAGGGTACTAATGGGTGGTTAGTGTTAGCCTCTGCACCGGCTAACACTAAGCCTCCCCTTAGTAATGGACGTTGTCACTCAGACCGCGGCCATTACTAAAGTGGTAGTAATAAAAACTTGAAAAGACAAAGATATAGATAAAATATTTTATTGAAATAAAGCACCCCCAACACAACCCTCATTAACCATTTTATTGTAGAAAAAAAAAACCTTCATCTACGTAGTCCTCGAAACCGACGTAGTCCAAACACCAAACCTGTAAACAAAATATATTAAAAAAAAAAAAAAAAAAAAAAAAAAGGAAGAACAAAACAGGTCATAGGCTTACTACATACATGGCAACATGCATACATACACATACATGACAACATACATGCACATATACATGACAACAAACATACACATACATGCACATACACACATCCATAAACTCACCTAAGACGTTCCCACGAAGATCTGACCGGTCCCGTCACTTTTCTTCTTACTGCTCCCATTTACAATAAGAGAGCGGTGGGCGCAGATGACGTAATCACGTGTGCCTGATATGATTACGTCATCTGCGCCACAACGCATTGTTACTATGAATGCGAGTGGCGCCAAGAAGAAGGAAGATGGCAAGTGACGGGACCTTTCAGAGCTCCGTAGGAACGTCTTAGGTGAGTTTATTTTTTTAATATATTTTTTGTTGTTCGCCGGGTGCTGATGCAGCACCTACAGATATTACATGTAGTGACAGGGTGGGGGAGGGAAAAGTTGGTTGCCGCAACGGGGTGAATGTAGTGTAGTGTAGTTGACATTCACGGTAAGTTCGTCTCAATCGGGCTTACCATGCGTATCTAGCAACGTCGGGAGCACGCACACTGCAGAGCAGCTTGATTGACATCGAGCTGCTCACGCCCCTTTTTAGAAAAGATAACCAGCACTTGCTAAGTTATCAAGTGTAAAAAAAAAAAAGGTACTTAGGGAATTAATTTTTAAAACATTTTAACAGCAAATGTTTTAAAATTCATTTCCTGCTTAGAATGTCTAAAAATAAAAAAATTTGAGTCAACTTGGGAATAACCCTTTAATGCTAAAATTGTATGGGATTTGGTGCACCCTCTGCTGGACCAGGGTTACCACCTCTACCTGGATAATATTTATACCAGCGTCCCACTCTTCAAGTGCCTCGCTTCCAGAAGTACTGCGGCACGCGGCATGGCTAGAAGAAATCTGAGAGGCCTCCCTAAGATTCTGCTTGGGCAAACACTCAGAAGGGCTGCTACATATTGTGTGTCAAGTACAAGAGAGATGTCCCACCAGTACCCATGTACCTGTACGAGGTACCAGTACAGAGACCCCCAAACCAGACTGCATCCTGGACTACAATAGGTACATGGGAGGTGTCAAGTTCTGAAGTGCCATGCGATGTGGTATAAGAAGCTGGCCGGGCATCTCATACAGATGGCATTGTACAATGCGTACGTGCTACGTCGATGTTCAGGCCAGACGGGAACTTTCCTGGAATTTCAAGAGGTGGTTATCAAGAACCTAATCTTTAGGGACCAAGAAGGGGGGACACCCAGTACTTCTGGAACCGAGGCCACACGCATCGTACCAGGGCAACACTTTCCAGAAGTTCCCCAAACTGGCAAGAAGGGAAAAAGTCAAAAGAGGTGCAAAGTCTGCTATAAGAGGGGGATAAGGAAGGACACAATATATCAATGTGACACGGGTCTCGAAAAACCAGGGCTCTGTATGAAAGTGTTTTAAAATGCATCATACATCCCTTGATTTTTTAAATTTACCACTGTTTTATTTACCCCGATGCCCTCCGCACAGCTTAACCCCCCCCCTCATCTTTCCCCTCTGGGCCCTGCTGTGTGCCCAGGCAGCTGTTAACAGCCACATCTAGGGTATTGCCGTACCCGGGAGAACCCACATTACAGTTTATGGGGTGTATATCTCTGGTGGCACATGTTGGGCACAATATATCGGACACTGAATTGGCATATATATATAGAAAATTGCAAATCTCACTCTGCACCATCTGGTGCGCATCATCTTTTACACAGTACGGCTTAAGGGCTGATTCAGACGTGCGAGGCGTTTTTGCGCACGAAAATACGCAGCGTTTTGCCTGCGCAAAAGCCACTTACCTGCTCCATGAGGCAGCATCATATGATGCGCGGTTGCGTGCTTTTCGCGCAGCCGCCATCATTATGACACGCCATTCGGATGTTTGTAAACAGAAAAGCATGTGGTGCTTTTGTTTACATTCATCCTTCTGACAGCTGGTGCGCGAAACAGGCAGTTCGCACGGAAGTGCTTCCGTGCGACCTGCGTGGTTTTCACGCAACCATTGACTTCAATGGGTGCGTGATGCTCAAAATACGCGGAGATATTGACCGTGTCGCGCTTTTTGCGCAGCGGACAGACGCTGCGCAAAAAGCACGGACTGTCTGTACTGCCCAATAGACTTGTATTGGTCTGTGCGTGGCGCGTGAAAACCACGCGGCCCGCACGGACGCAATACACGTTCGTGTGAATCCAGCCTTATTCAGATGAACGTCCGTGCAACGCGCGTGATTTTCAGGTGCGTTGCACGGACCTATATTAGTCTATGCGGACGTTCATACATGTGCGTGATTTTTACACCGCGTGAGTCCGCGGCGAAAAACTCACAACAGGTCCGTTCTTTGGGCGATTTTCGCACATCGCGAACCCATTGAAACCACGCATGTCACACGGAAGCACCTCTGTACGCACAGCGTTTTTCACGCAACACTTGTTAAGCGGATGTAAATGAGTTGAGCAAACTGGTCCAAACAAGCACAAACCAGGAAGTGGGTTATCACTTGCTGGCCACATGCGCACAGTTCAAACCGACATCTGCTGCAATGCCTCGTGCGTGCGATGTGGAGAAGATTATCTGCTTGGTCCAGGAGCGGCCACAGTTGTGGAACACATGGTCAGAGGCCTACCACGACCGCACAGGCAAGAAGGTCGGCTGGCATGAGGTCACGCAGAGCCTATTCGGACAGGAGTGGGATAAAAGCACCACAAGAGACCGCCAGTGCATTGGTAAGTCCATATCTTTCTTTAGGCCAATGCAAGCCCCATGCTGTAGTGTATCCTTATGTTTCACATGTTCCTACTGTGCAAGGCTGCGGCGGTGTCTCAGCATCATGAAGCCGGTGTCTATTGTTTTTTGGTGTGTAAGGAATGGCGACGTTTCGGACAAGTTCACTTTTCAGTGATGTCAACTGCTGAGCTTGTTTTTTTGTTGTTCCTATGTCCAGTTTCTGATGTCAAAACACGGTGGAGTAGCTGTCGCGATCAATTTGGCGGCAGAGGGCGAAGTGGGGACGGCGCGCCTAAGAAGCGGCAATACATCTACACCAAGCAGCTAATGTTTCTGAAGGACATTATGGAGATGCGCCCGTAAGTACTGTACCGCCTGTACCTTGAAGACATTTGTGTGCTCACGTGAAAAACAGGCGAAACAGGTTGTTTCTCCTTTGGCCCAATGGTTATAAATGAGTAACGCAAACTTGTTATGGCAGATGAAGTGATAATCTACTCGACACCGAGGAGGAGGCAGGGCATGAGTCGCCGCAGCCGGCCCCGGAACAACATCCCGTGCTGCCCTTGACCCCTGAGGCGACGGCCCCACAAGTAGCCACCCAGTCGAGAAGCCAACCCCAGCTGGCACGGGACGTGGACAATACCCGTACGCCACCAGCCAGGTTGCCTCAGCAGGTGCCACCGTGGACTCCAGGGTACTGGAGTACCTCCGCCGCTGCTCCGATGAGGACGCCTGTGACGCGTTTTGCCGCAGCCTGGCGCCGCTACTCAGGAGAGTACCTGACCACTGGATGGCACGCGTCCAGGGCTCCCTCCTTGCCGTAATTGACTCCGCAACACCTCCTAACAATCCACACCAGTGCTTCCAGGTAATTGAGGTTTGGCGTAGATTGCCTGACGTATCGGTGCCATACACTGCACCTCTGCCTTCACAGCCTGCCACCCCCTTGCCCCGGCAACACTTCCAGCGGCCAATGGTGACACGAATGTCACCTGGTCATGTGGTGGTGCGGGACTGGCCTTTCCCACCCTACGCCAGACCCCTGGAACCCTTTGCCCAGGGCCCACCGGCAGGGTATAACACACTGCATCAGCGCCACTATACTGTTGAGGAACATCCTCAGCAGGGCCAGGGACAGCATAGTGGTGCTGAAATGGCAACCTATCTCTCCCCATCACGCCGATATCAGGAGTTGTAGCGGTGTGTCGGCAGATTAGGGTGTGCTTGTTCTTTTGAACAAAACCTCCTTTTTTTATTTTTTTTAAGATTCTGCATCATGTTGGTGCGTTTTCGTGTTGAATATTGAAGAACGGTTCTTTCGATTATTGTGTACAGAGCTAAATGCACAAATTGTGTTTTCTTTGAGCAATATAATTGTTTGTGTTTGCCTACATGTATGTGGTGTGCCAAAGGTTAGCGAACACGTCCTTTTAGGTAAGGTTGGGGCATTGTGGCCAGGACACTACAGATGTGCATGCCCTCATTGAGGTATTAGTGTATCTTTAGTGGTTTTGCTAAATTCCTCCAAGTCTTTATAGAACGCCTTGCGGTGCTGTGATAAAGTCTGCCAGGAAGAGATTTTGGATTGTATTTGGGGACACTGGATAAGGCAATGTGTCTCATGCAATTTCTTGGGGAGGTTGACAATAAAACGGCAAAACCAAAGATAAGCTCACAACCCACGTCAAGGGTCCTCATGTCCCACTAATCTCCACGAGCCCATCCTTCACAGAGAATCCTCCTGCCATGGCACTGCTCCATCGGGGCTATCAAAATATTGCGCAAACATGTCGCGTACTCGGATCCCAGATGTTTGAGCCCTTCCGAGTGGAATTTGTGGCGGCATGGTTGATCTTGTGGCATTGGTGCGAATAAATTCGGCATCACAACTGGCGTCATGTATGCGACAAAAATTATGAAGCACGACACACGCTTGTATGACACGGGTGACATATTGCCGCGTCAGTTGCATAGTGGTGAGAAAAACACGCCATTTGGTTGACATTATGCCAAATGCACATTCCACACATCTGCATGCTCTGCTAAGCCGGTAATTGAATATGCGCCGACGGTCATCCAAGCCTCTTCGAGCAAATGGGCGCATTACTTGGCTTGTGAGGCCAAAACCCTCATCTGCCACGATTACATAAGGGACTGGTGGTCCTCGCGAGCCAAGCAGGAGGCTCGGTTCCGGCACAGAAAGTGGATTGCCCATCAGACGATGGCCCATTCTGGATGTGCGAAAGATGCGGGCATCAGCAGAGCTTCCATAGGACCCAATGTGTACAATGGTAAAACAATAATTGCTGTCGGACAAGGCCAACAAGACGATGGAAAAAAACGGTTTGTAATTATAGAATCAAGATCCAGAGTGGGGGGGGGGGGGGGGGCTTCTTGACACGAATATGCTTGCCGCCTCGGGCACCAATACAATTTGGAAATTGGGTGGTGGCGAGAAAATCCGCAGAAATCGAAAGCCAGTGCTCTGTCGTGGGCTGAGGCATCACTGTGGCCTTCAAATCGCTGCCACATCACAACACAGGTGCCGGTCACAATGGCCGAAATTGTGCTCACTCCAAGAAGGAATTCGAAATGTAACGAATGAAAGCGGTTTCCTGTAGCAAGAAATCTACATGGGCGAGATGAAAAAAATACAACCCACAAATAAACATGATGTAGGACATGACACCCACACACCATCCTGTAAGCTGCAATTGTATAAAACACACATACCTCAACGTCACAAGGAGTCGCTCCTCAGGGGAAATGCAGCTCCGCATGTTTGTGTCCTGGTAGGTGATTCCTGGGCGAATCTGGTCCAGCAGAATATCAAATGTCGACACAGACATGCGGCAAAACGACAGAAATTTCTCGGGGTGGCTGCGAAGGTCATCATATAGAGTATAAAAATGGCCTTTGGAGGTGCGCTGGGCCACAAGAGGATGAACCCAAATCCTCCCTCTTCTCCGGGTTCCCTCCTGAAGCATGGGTCGGCGCTCACCAAATCTCAGAGAAACCATCCAGGATATCAGCACACGGCCCAGCGGAGTCAAGGGCATAATGTTGATTTTATACCTGCAAACAAGCCAAGAAACACCCTATACGACCAAAAGTAGTTTGCAAGGTGCCAACAGGATGCGAACATGTGCTCACATCAAGCAGGTGTTGGAGAAGGTGTCTTTTTGTAGGCTGCCCTCTCCATTACTCCACCCTCCGTTGTTTTTACGCGCATAAAAAACGCATGCCATACGCGCGTAAAAAAAACGCACTAACGCAGCTCTCACGGATGCCACAAGCAACTACAACGCAACCAAAACTGCAGTTTATCACTATTACTGCACTCAGGACAAATTGGACAACAAAATGGAGTATTTTATTTCTTGTGAAAATAGGAAATTTTGATCACAAATTACATCTTATTGGAAAAAATTTCATTTTTTTAAATTTCACAGCCCAATTAAAATAGGTGCTGTGAAAAAACTGTGGTCAAAATGAGAACAACAACCATAAATGAATTCCTTGAGGGGTGCAGTTTCCAAAATGGGGTCACTATTGGGGGATTCCTACGGTTTTGGCACCTCAACACCTCTTTAAACCTGGCATGCTGCCTAAAATATATTCTAAAAAAAATAAAAAATGCACTTGGTGCTTCTTTGCTTCTGGGGCTTGTGTTTTAGGCCACGAGCACACTAGAGCCACATGTGGGACATTTCTAAAAACTGCAGAATCTGGACAATACATATTTAGTAGTGTTTCTCTGGTAAAACCTTCTGTGTTACAGAAAAAAAAATAGAATAAATTTGAAATTCAGCAAGAAAAATGAAATTTGCAAATTTCACCTCCACTTTGCTTTAATTCCTGTGAAATGCTTAAAGGGTTAAAAAAAACTTTCTAAATGCTGTTTTGAATGCTTTGAGGGGTCTAGTTTTTAAAATGGGGTGTTTTATGGGGGTTTCTAATACATAGGCCCCTCAAAGCCCCTTCAGTACTGAACAGGTACCTTAAAAAAACGGCTTTTGAAATTTTCTTAAAAATATGAGAAATTGCTGTTTGTGTTCTAAGCCGTGTAACGTCCAAGAAAAATAAAATAATGCTCAAAAAACAATGCTAATCTAAAGTAGACATATGGGAAATGTGAACTAGTAACTATTTTGGGTGGTATAACAGTCTGTTTTACAAGCAGATGCATTTAAATTCAGAAAAATAAAATTTTTTCAAATTTTTTCCCTAAATGTTGCAATTTTTCACAAATAAACACTGAACATATCGACCAAATTTTACCACTACCATAAAGCCCAATGTCTCACGAGAAAACAATCTCAGAATCGCTTGGATAGGTTTAAGCATTCCGACGTTATTACCACATAAAGTGAAATATGTCAGATTTAAAAAAAATGGGCTCTGAGCCCAAACTAGGCCCAAACTAGGCTGCGTCCTTAGGCCCCATGCACACGAACGTGTTTTTGCGGCCGCAATTCCCCCGAAAATCCACGGGAGAATTTTTACGGTCCGTGCATGGCCCGGGAACCCGCACCGCAGAAAGAACGGGCATGTCCTATTACGGACATCTTCTACGGTCCGGGCTCATTGAAAACAATGACGGCGGCCATGTGCATGTCGTACGATTTGCGGGCGGCCCGCGGCTGACAGTTCGCAGCTGGCCGACCCGAAAATCACGGCCGTGCACACGGCTACGGTCGTGTGCATGAGGCCTTAATGGGTTAAGCTGCAAACAGGCCATGTGACCGATGAACGTGACGTCACAGGGAGGCAAAGCAGAACTACCAGTTTGAGCAACTAATCAGTGGGGGTTCCGGGTGTCAGATCCTTGCTGAACTGATATTGATGACGTATCCTAAGGATAAACCATCAATATCGGAGCGATAGAGGTCTGACTTTCAGCTGACGTGAATGCCACGTCCCCTTCGTTGTTTGCCAGGCAAAGCGCCATACTTTTATCCGCTACACCTGGTATCGCAGATAAGCTCCATTTACTTGAATTGGGCAGAGCAGCAGAAAGCTGCAACAGTAGGCACCACCACTGCAAAATGTACGTCGCTATGCCTAGTAAGCCATGAAGGGAACGTGCCGCGGACTCTTCAATCAGTTGATCGGGGAGGGTGCTGGGATTTAGACCCCCACCAACCTTACATTTACGACCCTTCATGAGAATAGCAAAGTCCTGGAAAGTACAGTTGGTCCCTTGTTTGTAGCATGCAGTCTTTCGTGGAGAGGGACTCCCACCTTTGTTTCAGGCAAATCCTCTAGTGAGAAATAGATATAAAAAGATAAAAATACATGCAGGGTAGATCAGTAAAGGGTAGGCAGACCCCTCATTCTCAGAAGCGGTGGGGGTCCTAGAGGGCACGATCTTCCTCAGGATGAACCCATACCTCAATATCGAGAATATTGCATTCCTAGGTGGAGAAGGCACCCACAGCCCCCAGACCCTGCAGAGCATTGCATCTCCAGGAGGACAGTACAACTAATCCGTCATTGCACAGCACTGCCTCCCAGTACATCCCCAGACCAAAGTCTTCCAGTGCCCACAGAATTACCAGTCCATGCAGAGTATTGCCTCCCAGTGCACCCCCAGACCAAAGTCTTCCAGTGCCCCCAGAATAACCAGTCCATGCAGAGTATTGCCTCCCAGTGCACCCCCAGACCAAAGTCTTCCAGTGCCCCCAGAATTACCAGTCCATGCAGAGTATTGCCTCCCAGTACATCCCCAGACCAAAGTCTTCCAGTGCCCCCAGAATTACCAGTCCATGCAGAGTATTGCCTCCCAGTGCACCCCCAGACCGAAGTCCATGCAGAGCATTGCATCCCCTCAAGAACAGTGCAAAATGACCCGGTCTCTGCTGAGCTTTGCATTCCAGCGCACCCAGAGTCATGCAGACCATTTCACACAACGAGCCCAGTTCCAGCAGAATATTGCATTCCTAAAATAGTGCAACAAGTTCCACCCCTTGCAGAGCATTCCTGCCCAGTGCACTCTGAAGCCACAGTTCCCGCAGAGCATTGCATCCCCAAGAGGACAGTACGATGCGTACAAGCCTTCAGAACGTTGTATTCCAGTGCCCCTAGATTTAGCAGTACATGCAGAGCATTGCATTCCAGACCAAAGTCCATGCAGAGAATTGCGCCCCCAGAAAGTCAATGCAATGAGTACCAGTCCCTGCAGTACGTTGCATCCCAGAACCCCTCACTACCGCAGAGCATTGCATCCCAGTACACCCAGAACCTCTTATCCCCGCAGAAAATTGCATCCCAGAAACTCTCATAACCGCAGAGCATTGCAACCCAGTGCACCCATCCCTGCAGAGCATCGCATCCCAGAACCCCCATCTCTGCAGAGCATTGCATCCCCATAACAGTGCATTAAATCCCAGTGCAGTTACCAGTCAACACAGAGCATTGCAACCTAGTGCACCCAGACCCCAGTCAGTGCAGAGCATTGCGTCCTCAGTCCCTGCAGCGCACCCCCAGAAAGACCGTACAAGTTCCAGCAGATCATTGCATTCCAGTGCATGCAGACAAGCCCACACACAGTCCCTAGTACCTCCAGAGTATTGCAAACCCACTTGTGGCTCACCTCCTGTCGGTGCTATTCCAGTCTACGACACAGTTTCTAGCCAACTCCAGGATCACTCCCCTCTGTAGCGCTCCAGAGACCTGGGAAGACAACTACCTTTCTAGCAAACTCCTGAATTGCTCCTCCCCCGCAAGTCTGGTCACATGGGCATGACGTCAGCTGAGGTCCTTTAGCTACTAGTCAATCGCATCTGTCATGAAATATGGCCTCTCTAGGATGCCCGTTACACACGTTTCGTAACCTTCTGCGGGAGTTGCGGCAGAGCTGCGGCGTAGATCGTTACAGACGGACAGTAGCATGCAGTTTTATTCGGGAGCAGTTCAGGAAGAATCTGGTAATTTTCTACGTTGTCACTTGCTTTATTATAGCTAAAGGTTATGTACAGGGTCATCTATATAGCAGTAAAATGGCAGAAAACGGCTGTTTGTGCCCCCATATAGGAGTTAGGCCCCCAGTTTGTGCCCCATACATACAGTGCCCTGTGTAGGTAGTGCCACAGTGCCCTCTGTACGTAGTGCCCCACACATGCCCCCTCCCTTTAGATAGCACCATTGGGGCTCCCTCTAGGAGTGGAATCCAGAGCCAGAGAGTTGCTGGGAATTCCGGTCCTGCAGGAGCCCCTGACGTCACTGTCTATATTTGGACAGGGATGTCAGGGGCTCTCTCTAGGAGCGGAATCTCCAGCCAAAGTGTCGGCAGCGCTCTGGGGGGATTCCGCTCCCAGACAGGGGCTCCCTCTAGGAGTGGAATCCCCGGCAAGAACTTCGGTAATGCTGTCGCCGGGCATTCCTCTCCTGGAGGAGCCCCTGATTTCACTGTCCATATATAGATAGTGACGCCAGGGGCTTCTCCTGGTGCGGAATCCCCGTCCGGAGCATCAGCACTACAGATATTTATAGCCTATTGTTTCCAGTTTAGGCTCAGTTTGCATCTGCGCTACGTTTGTCGTTATTCTGCTCTGAAACAGAACAAACGGAAGCGCCGTATCCGTCGCATGACGGAAACCAGTGGCGCCGAATGAACCATATTGACTTAAATTAATTTTGTCGGGTTTCCATCATTTTGCTGGACAAAATATTTATACATGTAGGGCTGGGCGATTAATCAAATTAATTTGATTTATTCGCCCTCAAAGCCTCTGACGGATCTGTTTTATAACAGAATCGTTGAATCGATTCTCTAGTGGCGCCGTGCTGCAGGAGAAATCTCTGCCTGGTTCGCCCCATCTGAGAAGCAGCGCCCTGTTCTCCCCATCTGCTCCCTGCTTCCCCCACGAAACTGCTTTTCTGTACTGAAAAATATGATGCAGTAGAGAACAGAAGTTCTGTGGTGTGACTCCTAGTATAGTGCCACACCGCCCAGTAGAACGCACCACCACCCCCTTGTAGATGGCATCACTGTAGCTCCCTCTAAGAGCGGAATCCCCGGCCAGAGTCTCGGCAATCTCTGTCCGGGGATTCCCCTCCAGGATGAGCACCTTTTGTCACTGTCTGTATATTCTGCTCTTAGAGGGAGCCCCTGTCTAGGAGCAGACTCCCCCCCCCAGAGCGTTCCCGACACTACATGGACAGACGTCTCGGACATCCCCTAGGAGCAGAATTCCTGGCCGGTGTGTTGGCAACACTCAGGTCGGGGATTCCGCTCCAGGGAAAATAAATTATTACGCAAATAAAATGTAAATGCTGCGGATTATAAAACTGCACTGCAGGTCAATTTCTGAGCAGTTTTTCCGCTCAATATTTACGCTTTGTTCAAATCTCATCCACACTGCTCCTACTGTATTATGCTGTGGATTTTCCGCAATGAAAACCGTTGCAGAAAATCCGCAGTATTTATGCTACGTGTGAACTTACCCTTGGGGTATGTTTACACGTAGCGTTAATACTGCGTATTTTCCGCACCATATTTCATTGAAAAATGTATAGCGTAATACAGTAGGAGCAGCGTGGATGAGATTTGAACAACTCTTAGTCACCAAAATCCACCAAAAAAACATTCATAAATTGACCTGTGGTGTGGTTTTTTTAATCCGCGGTATGTCAATTTATGGTACGGAATTGCTGGCTTTCTGTTGCAATTTTTACAGTGGAAAAGCTGCGATTCTGCCGAAAATATTGCAACTCAGAAGAAAAAAAAAGTGTTATACTTAGGCCTCATGCACACAAACGCATTTTTTTCCCTCCCGTAAATACTGGCATAAATACAGGTCCTTGGTCACACGTATTCGACCCGTATTGCACCAGTACATACGGGTCCGGTGTCACCAGTATTCCACCCGTATTTACGGGCACGTTTTCGCTGCAAAATTGCACTGCACTAATCGGCAGCCCCTTCTCTCTATCAGTGCAGGATAAAGAGAAGGGGCAGCCCTTTCCGAGGTAAAAGAAATTCATACTTACCCGGCCGTTGTCTTGGTGACGCGTCCCTCTTTCGACGTCCGTCCTGACCTCCCTGGATGACGCGGCAGTCCATGTGACCGCTGCAGCCTGTGATTGGCTGAAGCGGTCACATGGGCTGAAACGTCATCCCGGGAGGCCGGACTGGAGGAAGAAACAGGGAGTACTGGGTAAGTATGAACTTCTATTTTTTTTTACACGTTGATTTATATTGTGATCGGTAGTCACTGACCCTGGTGCTGAAAGAGTTACTGCCGGTCAGTTAACCCTTTCAGTACCCTGGACAGTGACTATCTACTGACGTCGCCTAGCAACGCTCCCATAATTACGGGTGCACACACGTAGTCACCCGTAATTACGGGAGCCCCATAGACTTCTATGGGCCTGCCCGTGCCGTAATTACGGCCTAAAATAGGACATGTTCTATAATTTTCACCAAAATTGCATTGCAATAATATATGTGAAACAAAATAACTTATTAATGTACTTTAATTTAAAATTCTATACTAAATGGTGCAGTTCAAACCTCGTGAATTGTTCCCGAAAGTGTTAGAGCTTTTCTAATAATGATGATGTTCCCACGCGGCCCCACGTGACTGAGCTCTTGCTTCATGTGCTGTTCATGAACATGACCGCAAGGGGCTGTCACATTGCCTATTGCTTGAGTCCCGAGCAGAGCATTAGCTATCACTTTGCTCGGGACTCCAGCCCTGCTCCTGAAGTCCCATATTTGGTCAATTAAGGGGTTTCCTATTGCTGGAGTCCCCGAGCAAAGCATCAGCTGATGCTCTGCCTGGCGATTCCAGCTCTTCTTCCCACGTCACTGTCCATATATGGACAGTAACCATGACTTGGGCAGAAGTGCTGGAGTCCCCAGGCAGAGCAATTTGGCTTTTCAATAATCTGTAGATTTAGATTGAAAATTATTATTTTCCACAAGGAAGTCAGAAAAAAAGGCCCCCCCAGAAGAATTGTTAGACAATCTCTCCTGAGCACGTCAACACCCCATATGTGGTTATAAACTTCTGTTTGGGCTGAAGGCAGGGTTTAGAAGGGAAGAAGCGCAATTTGAGCGCAAATTTTACTGGAATTAATTTCTAATGCCATGTTGCATTTGCAAATCCAGAGAAGTACCAGTACAGTGGAAACCCCCAAAAAGTGACCTCATTTAGGACACCATACCCCTCAAGGAACTCATCTAAGGTGGAAGTGAGCATTTTGACCCCACAGGCGTTTTCGGGATTTTTTTTTTAGAATAGTGACGTAAAGATTAAAAATAAATTTTGCCCAATATTATGTAGTTTAGCTAAATGTTTTTATTTTCACAAGGACTATAAGCTCCCTTACATTTGTTAAGCAATTTCTCCCGAGTATGTTCGTACCTGATATACGATCGTAAACTGCTGTTTGGGCACGCAGCAGGTCTCCGAAGGAAAAGAGCACAAGGTGAAATGATAGAAACCCCAAAGAAGTGACCCTATTCTAAAACCTACACCAATCAAGGAATTCACCTAGTGGTGTATTGAGCATGTGGACCCCACAGAAATTCGTGCTCCGCAGATGCTGCAGAGTGAAATATGAAATTTTTTCACATATATGGCATATCAGTGCTAAACATTTTGTGCCGCTGGAGACAAGCACGCCATAAATAGTCTAGCGGGTACTGGTAGGGCCTAAGAAGCTTCCATACATGACAGACCAGCAGGCCATTGTTAGGCTTCCTAGCTTCCTAGTAGCCATAGCAACCATCAACACCCATCAGCACCCTGCAGTTGCTCGTGGGTGGAGCCAATGGGGTACAGAAGAAACTTCCTCCCTCTGTCAACCACTTAGATGCCATGGTTGCTATTAACCGCAGCATTTGAGGAGTTAGGGTATGTTCACACGACTTACTTTCAGACGTTTTTCGGTCCGAAAAATCTGAAGCAGAGCGCCTCCAAACTATTTGATTTCAATGGGAAAAACACTGTTCTGTTCCGACGGGGCGATTTTTTTTACGCGGCCGTTCTGAAAAACGGGCACGTTTAAAAAACACCCACGAAAAAGAAGTGCATACCACTTCTTGAGCCATTTTTCATTGACTCTATAGAAAAAACGCTCCAAAAACGGCCGTAATCGCGAGTTTGATTAAAAAACGGCTGAAAATCAGGAGCTGTTTTCCCTTGAAAACCGCTCTGTATTTTCAGAAGTTTTTTGCGAAGCGTGTGAACATACCCTAACTCCTATCATGGGCGTTGATGCGGGCTTAAGTCCTGAGCCTACGTCACCTGCGTGCTGTAACTGTTAAGAATTTTGCAGGATCCGTTTCCCACACCTGACGTGACAGTATGTTTTGCGGCAGGAAAGAGGTTAATGTTCTAAAATGGCCTTGAAAAAGCTGCAAAAAATTATGAAAATTGCTGTGTGTGAATGAAATTGAAAAACCCCCCACAAAAACAGGCCATACTTACTAAATGGGCAGGACCCAGTTCCCAACAAGATGCAGACAGGCCACATGCTACATAGAGAGAGTGCTCAGGTTCAATAACTAGTGATATCCACTCCCACTATTCTTGGGGGAGTGGCTGCTCAGTATTATCACTGCACACAACCAAGGCTTCAAAAACCGCAGCATCTGAGGCATTGTAATGAAGGGGGCACCCAGGACTGCCTTCACTCTTCCTCCTTTAAAGGGGCTCTGTCACCAGATTATAAAATCCCTATCTCCTATTGAATGTGATCGGCGCTGCAATGTAGATAACAGTAAAGTTTTTATTTTTATTTTTTAAAAACGATCATTTTTGCCCAAGTTATGAGCAATTTTAGATTTATGCAAATTAGTTTTTCAATGGACCACTGGGCGTGTTTTCTCGTTTTACCAACTGGGAGTGTATTCTGTTTTTACCAACTGGGCGTGTTTACTCGTTTTACCAACTGGGCGTTGTGAATAGAAGTGTATGACGCTGACCAATCAGCGTCATACACTTCTCGTCGTTCCCACCCAACTTCTTTGACTGCACAGACACACAGCGTGTTCTCGCGAGATTACGCTGTGACGTCACGTCCTCCCACAGGTCCTTCACCATCGCGTCGGACGAGAGAAGGCGTCCGAGATCTGCTGCTGCAGATTCAACTGTACCCTCTCGGACGCCTGGAGCCGATGTGTCTTCTCTCGTCCGACGCAATACTTTTTTCCAAAGTAGTAAATTTTTTTTTTAAAAAACTATATAAATTTGGTATCCCCGTAATCGCATTGAGCCACAGAAAAAAGTTAAGTTACCGTTTTTACTGCACAGTAAAATCCGTAAAAACTAAACTTAAAAAACAGTGGACGAATCACAGGGTTTTTTTCCAATTTCAGCACGCTAATAATTTTACGTTTCCCTGTACATTATATGATACTTTAAATGCTATCAATAGAAACTACAACTCCTCCCGCAAACAATAAGCCCTCACACCACTCTATTGACGGAAAAATAAAAAAAGTTATGACTCTTGGAAGGTGCAGAGTGAAAAACTAAAATGAAAACTCAAAATATTGGGCGTGTCCTTAAGGGTTTAATGACCTATTTTACATAGGCCAATGATAGGGCGAACGAGCAGTCATATGAACCCTTGTTCTCGATCATTGCTCTGTCTTAACAGAGCAACAATCGGTCGTCAAACAAGCGAACGCTCCATAAGGAAATGGAGCTAAATGGGCACTGTTCGACATGCATAATCGGCGCCCGTTACTGGCCAGGAGATTTGGCCGTGTAAAACCACCTTTAAGCCAGGATTACACGCACACAGTTTTGATGCAGTTTGTGGTGTAGGTTTGGCTCAGTACTTGAGACAAATACAGGAGTGGACAGAAAATAAAGAGATGCATCGGTCTTTTCTTTACACATTTGCATCAACTTCTGCTTTGACTCCAAAAACTGCACCAAAAACAGTGTGTGATATTCTGGCCTTACCGCCATATCTAGGCCTTCAACTATATTTAGGCCTTCAGCTGTACAAAAGAGCAGTCTTCTACTCGCGCACGCTCTACTGATAATGAGATGATTATCCTGAGCTTGTATAACTGACAAGCGAGCTACAGAAAACAGGAAATGTCATCTTATTGTAACTGCACTATTGGCCAGTGTTGGCGTTTCAGACACCTCCAATGAGCCATCATCACATAAGGTCATAACACCAACCAACCGGGGGAGCAGGGATGTGGTGTTTGGGAGCTGTTTCTGAGTCTGTTACGCTGCAGACTTTTCCGCAGTGTATCCGTCCCGTGTGAACATACCCGAAATGTAACAAAAAAACAACACCAATAGTATTTAAAAAAAAATATTTTTAAGGGGCCGTTCGCATATGTCCGGCGTCCGCTTCAGTTTACCTCTGGCGTATTGAAGAAAAGCCGGAGGCAAACTGATGCTAGAACGGATCCCATAGCTTTCTATGGGATCTGTTCTGGCGCAGAGGACATCAGTTGTGGTGCCGAACCTCCCTGGGAAGCCGGATCCAAAAACGTTACCTGCAGCGTTTTTGGTTCTGGCTCCCAGGGAGGTCCGGCGCCGTATCCTATCCATTCTAATTGTGGCCGGGTGCTGCCGCATCCACCTTCCGGCAGCACCCGACGGGAAGGTGGATGTGGGCTAGGAGCGGAATCCCCTGTCATAGCATTTCCGGGGATTCCGCTCCGCCTGATGACTACCCTCTGGATTCAGCAGGACAGTCTGGGATTCCAGGCGATGTCCCGCTGCTTCGGCGGCCATGGGTATGTCCCGATGTCAACTGTGTTTGCTCCTCCGCTCGCCGAGAATTCTCAGAGCACAGCGCTACTTTAAGCACTGTGCTCAGGGAAGCCCTTGAAATCACTGTCCATATATGGACAGTGACGTCAGTGGCTAATGATTGAGCGGAATCCCCGTTGCCGATGATCTGGCCGGGGATTCCACTCCTGACGGAACCCCCTGATGTTACTGTCCATATATGGACATTGACGTCAGGGGCACCTCCTGGTGTGGAATCCCCAGCCAGTGTCGGCAATGGGGATTCCACTCAAGGAGTAGCCACTGACGTCACTGTCCATATAAGGGGGAATCCCCAGACACAGCGTCGGCAATGCTGTGGCCGGGGATTCTGTTCAGAGAGTAACCCCTGACATCACTGTCCGTATATGGACAGTGGCGTTGGGGTCCTCCGAGAGGGGATCCCCGGCCATAGCGCCAGGAATGCTCTGGCCGGGGATTCCTCTGCTAGAGGGAGCTTCAGTGGCGCTATCTACAGGGGCTGGGGATGACACTTTAACAGTGGGGTTGACTATCTACAGGGGGCGCTGTGTGGCGCTATCAACACAGGGCTGTGTGGCGCTATCTACAGGGGATAGTACTGTGGCATTATATACAGGGGGTACTGTGGCATATACAGAGGGCACAGCGGCATTATATACAGGGGCATGTGTGGCACTATATACAGGGGGGTGTGGCACTATCTAAAGAGGGCACTGTGACACTATCTACAGAGGGCAGTGTTTCATTATCTACACATGAAATTCATCTGTTTTAAAAAAATTGTCAAAAACGGAAAATACGTAACGGACTCTCTCTTGGTGCCGGCCTTAGCGCTGCACTGAATATGACACACATTACATTACAATGTGTGTGTCAGACTTCAGTGTAGCGCCAAGGCCGGAGCAGAGAAGGAGAGCCCTGACATGGTACACAGCCAGTATCTAATCTATCATGTATCCAATCGATCACAAACTATGCACCACTCTTATAAAATTGGCACATTTTCAGACCCTAGACTACCTTTTCGGTGGACCATTGTGGTAAAAACTGATGACCACTGATGACAACAGATGGTTGTTTAGTAAAAATTGTGAAAAAGCCTGATGGCAACTGATACATTTTTGTATCAGTCTTTGCATCACTTGAGACACAAAAAAACTGATGCTGATGCATCTGACATATGTGAAAGCACCCTAATAAAAACTTGATTTTAAATGTTAACTTTTGCTGATTCATTTTCTTTAAATACTTCACAGGTAACTAGTCAAAAGCTGTGCTTAGCGCACCAAGAGCTACATTTCCAAGCCTCCACTTACTTATGTCTTCTGCAAAGCGTCAGGAACCACCTCATCTTTCATGAAGAGTATCATGGCAAAGGGGAACGTTCTATTGAAGAGGTGGCTGGTCTTGTGGGTTTTAAGATCCCACAGCAACCTGGTGGAAAGGGCTTTGAGAGGTGAATTGCTTGTTACCCAGGAAATCCGAAGCTGTGG
Organism: Rhinoderma darwinii; assembly: GCF_050947455.1. Taxonomy (NCBI): domain Eukaryota; kingdom Metazoa; phylum Chordata; class Amphibia; order Anura; family Rhinodermatidae; genus Rhinoderma; species Rhinoderma darwinii. The sequence goes on along the minus strand of NC_134693.1, from coordinate 70,916,064 downwards.
TCAAATTGTCCTCCAGAATAAAAAAAATTCTTGTTGACATCAGCTTTTTTTGTTGTTTTTTTTTTAACCCCTTGCTGCTGCAGCCAGTCTTGACCTTCCTGAGAAAATTTGGAAAAATTAGCTATTTTCTAAATTCAAATGCATCTGCTTGGAAGAGAGGTCGTCAAACCAGATGTTAAGACACATGTTACTAGTAAATATTTACCATATGTCTACTTTATTTTGGCATCATTTTTTTATTTTTCAAATTATTTTTTATACCATGTGTGATACGGTCTGCTGAGCCCTTGTATCTAAGCCTACCACATTCTCTAGAGCAAGGAGGAAAAGTTTAAGATTACTGTCTGCTGTGGCCCTGTATTTAAGCCCACCATGTGGTAGGCTTAGATAAAGGGCCCAGCAGACCATATCACACATGGGTCCTGTATTTAAGCCTACCATGTGGTATGTAAAGTTATAATATATATAGTGGTATAGTTTAACATATCTTGAAGGTTTATATGTTTTTAATGCTGGTGGGAGAAGAGCCGCTGTAGAGAAGCGGATAGGGACGGTGGGATTATAGTATTTCAAGCAGGATAGGTTGCTGCACCACGCTATTTGAGAAAATAGCGGGGAATAAGTATGTCTTGGGTTGCGGCGCTTGCCGAAGACCAGAGAGAACACCTCAAGAAATGTCTTGATGTCAGGTGGGGGGATAGCATGTGACATTTGATTTTGTATGTGCGTAGTTGAGGACATATAGGACAGAGAGGAGTTTCTTACGGGATTTTGAAGGAAAGTAAAACGTATACTTATTTAACTCCCTTAAATAGTGCCAAGTTGAAGAAGAAATATAATACGTATATTTCTCAATTTATTGTTTGAAGAAACCACTATTTTGAAAGTTAAAAATAAAACAAATTGGATTATTCACTCTAAAGAAAAAATTGTTCCTGTTTAAAAATATCTAAAGTCAAGTGTAAAATTGATATGAAGAAAAATATGAATAATTCTCAAGAAAAGGAGATAAAATTAATTATCTTGCATTTTATCAACATATTATAATAGATATCCGTGGCTCTGCTCCATAAAACCTACCCTATAAAGATATTTACAGGACAGGTCTTCTCATCTGTATACTATATTTTGTTAAAATCTTCTGTTGTCCGTCGTATTTGCAATCTTAATATTAATAAAACTGAGTTCTCAATTAACTACGAAAAGTTCATATAAATCAATAAAAGATGTTATTGAAGTCCACATTATTTCAGTATTATTAAACTCATTTTACAGGTAGGCTTAGCTACAAGGCCCAACAGACAGTATTACACATGGGCCCTGTATCTAAGGCTACCATGTGGATACAAGGCCCAGCAGACAGTATCACACATGCTTGCCATATGTGATACTGTCTGCTGGGCCTGCCGTCTAAGCATTCCATTTGTGGAACCGTCTGCTGGGCCCTGTATCTAAGCCGATCATATGAAATACTGTCTGATGGGCCCTGTATCTAAGCTTACCATTTGTGGTACTGTCTGCTGGGCCCTGTATCTAAGCTTATCACGTGTGATACTGTCTGCTGAGCCTTGTATCTAAGCCTATCATATGTGATACTGTTTGCTGGGCCCTGTATCTAAGCCTACTATGTGTGATACTGTCTGCTGGGCCCTATAGCTAAGCCTATCATATATAATAGTCTACTATATGACCCCCATAGCTACAGGGGGTCGTAGTGCTATAGCTATTCTGTCCCTGATATATATCTATAGGGGTCATAGATAGATATATACACATACATTTTAGAGGGGGGCAAAACATGTATTGGGGCTATTGCCCTGATGTCTTTAGACCTTAGCAATGCCCCTGGTTACTAGTGCTGCATCTATGGATCACTCAGGAGACCCAGCGATGTAGCTAAAAGCTGCGAGCCGTTGGTCATAAAGAGAAGTTGGGGGCCCCCAAGAAGGACTTTTGCACCGGGGCCCATGAGCCTTTAGCTATGACCCTGTGCTGATGCAATGTTGCATTTGTAAAGCCCCCGATTATCACAACAAAAGGGACCCCAGTTTAGAAACGACACACACGGGGGCGTGGCTTAGCTATGGAGCCGTGAGCACGCGTTCTGGGGAGCTCCGCACCAGCAGCTGAATATCAGCCACTTATCCCGGGTAAACCCGGCAGGCCATGCCAGGAAAACGTAGGGGAACCTGCCCTGGAACCTCCTGGTCCTTACCTCGCTCCTCTGGCCGCTGTAAAAGTATGGATCGCTTCCTCTCCTCCTCACAAACGGTCGCGGACCCACGAGCAGCAATGGCGGACGCATTGCCGCCACATCCGGCCACAGAAACTTCGGCTCCCTCTTCTGCTCCCTTGTTGAAGTCAACACATGCGGTCGCGACTGCCGACACCGTGCCTCCCTGCTGCAGCACCCAGGATGCAGTAAGCTCTATCCCCTCAACATGTCCTCAGTGGGGGTTTTGCCCGCCATTATACCACACACATATACCCCTGAAGTACAGGCTGGGCCACCTGGCTTACATGCTGACCTACAATTACTGAGGGAGATGATACAAGCCCTCCCCACTCGGCAGGATCTTGACACTTTGGTGACCAGGGTTGAGCAGGCACATCAGCAAGATATAGCTGACCTGCGTCAAGAAGTGATCAGAATAGACTCTAGGGCACTTACATCTGAAAATACGGTGTCTGCTATCGACTCCAGAGTATCTGCATTGGAAAGAGCTGCCACGGACACTAGAACACATTTACAATCCTTGGCGCTTCAGTTGGATGATCAGGAGAACAGAGGACGCAGAAATAATGTGCGTCTGAAGGGCCTTCCAGACCTCGGCCCCCGAGACGAGCTGGCGACTAGAGTTTCTATCATATTCAACAAGCTCACTAATCAACCGCCAGAAGCGACTTTCCTCCTAGACCGTATTCACAGAGTTTCGCGCCCAGGTCCGCTCGATCTGTCTTCTCCTCGTGACGTACTATGTCGCCTACACTACTATACCAACAAAGATGCAATTATTCGGGGTGCTTGGTCACATGGTCCGGTATCAGTTGAAGTAAGTACAGTTACTATATACCCTGATGTCTCCCCACGGACACTCTATATGAGACGGCTTCTACATCCTCTGCTTGAAAAGATCAAGTTTGCAGGCGCCACTTATAGATGGGGACACCCGTTCCATGTTGTCGTCAAGAACAACTCTGGCTTCTACCTCCTGCGCCACTCCTCGGATCTTGAGGGCCTATTTCGTTTTCTTCAGATCGAGCCTTTCCCAGTTCCGGACTAGTTAGCACTGGACAGAATTGAACAACCTCAACGTCGTCGTCCCAACAGACCCAGCCAGCCTATCCGAAGCAGATCCATCCCGGGAGCACCACATCTTCTGCTAATCGACCTCTCCCGACGGGTCCCGCCTGAGGCCTAAAGAGGACATACACGCTAATATCCTTTTACTAATCACTGTTTTACTAGGCCGCCTGCAGCTTTGTTGTCCAAGGGACTCACTGTCGCTAAATGTTATTTTGTCCATTTAATGCCTATGGCGGGATTCACACGACCGGGTCCCGCCCGAGCCCGAGTGCCGGCCGGTAAAATCGGCCATTTTGCCCGGCCGGATTGCATAAAGTTTTGCATCCTTGCCGGGCCGGGCAGATTTGGACAGTGACATCAGCGGCAACTCCTGAAGGGGAATCCCCATGTGTTCAGGGATTCCGCTTCAGGAGTTTCCCCTGATGTCACTGCCCAGATATGGACAGAGACATCAAGCGCTCTGTCCAGGAGCGGAATCCCCGAAAACACGGGGATTCCGCTCCTTCAAGGAGCTAAAGTGCGGCTAGCACATAGCAGAGCGGGGAGATACCTCCCCGCTCTGCTATAGTGGCGTCGCTACAGTAGTAGCAGCAGCAGCTGCTAGCGGCGCCATGGAAAGTGTCGCCGGGCCAGGGCGCTTTTAAAACAAGCAGGGGAAGGGAGCCAGCGCAGCGCTCCCTGCCACACAGTGTACAGCGATGCCATTCGTCCGAATGGCATCAATTCCTCCTCCTCACATGCACTCTGCGCTGTGAGGAGGAGGAGATAGAGCGCAAGCGCCGGAAAACATCCCGGTGATGGCCGTGTATTACCCGGCCCCATAGACTTCTATGGGAGCCGGGCGGCCGGGTACCTGGCCGAAAATAGAGCATGTCCTATTTTTTGACGGCCGGTTTTCCCGGCCGTCAAAAAATCGGTCGTGTGAATAGCCCCATTAGGGGTCTATTATTCCTAATGCAGCCGGGTGCCGGCCGATTTATGAACGGCCGGCACCCGGCCGGGAAACCCTTCCGTGTGAATGAGGCCTATCTATGCATCTAACAAGGTTCTCTTGCAACCAAATGTTTTTACTCAGCTTTTTCATAAGATACCCATGTTTCTTGTATAAATATAATGGCTGCCACAATTATCTACCTAGCCCTATGAAAATGCGGGCTGTTTGTACCGTATTAGTTTAAGTGTCAATTATAGAACGACATAAAATTGGTTAGTGTCCAAGGATGATTATAGGGCGTGTTATCACCTGCAGCTCATGAGGCACTTAGCCTACTGATACCTTCCTCATTCCCTCCCTCTTAATGGTTTGATATACTAGGCAGCTGATTGCGACATGGTATAGGGGGAGTCTCATATGTCTCTTCTAGCCCGTATCTCTTGTATTTTTAATATGTGGTATCTGCCAGGTATACACCTGTTCCATGCAAATTTTTCAAATCCTCATAACCGCTACGAGGTTGGATTTATGTATGATATGCGGCTGTAGCAGCCCTTAATTCTTATCCGGTAGGGTGCTGCATCTCTATAGTTTGTTCATAGGCGGTCATGGCTATTGGCACAGGATTTCTATTAACCTGCCTTGGGCTATTAGAAAATGAGAGATGCACGTCGGTTCTATCAGTGTTTGTGCCTCCATCGCCCCCCTCTAGGTAGGCGATGGAAGAAATGGTTTACTGTTTGATGATTATGTTTGCGGTCCGGGGCTCCCTCCCCCCGTAGTTTTCCAGGTCCCCACAAATCTAACAACCTTCCTTTACAGGTTTTTGTACCTTCTTGTACCTTTGGGCCTCTTTCTTGTGTACCGTCTCAATCTCTTTCTTTCTTATTCTTACCTGTCCTCTTCTCGTCCCTTCCTTCTCTTTCCCCTTCCCCTCCCCCTCTATCGCACCCTAGGGCAGATATGACGCAACACATGCAAACGGACCTGATTATAGGCTCACTAAATGTCAAGGGGTTACACAGCCCTGGAAAGCGATCCATACTTTTCAATTTGCTGAAAGGCAAACATATACAGGTGGCGTTCCTTCAAGAGACTCACCTATGCCAGCAAAAACCTTTCAAACTATCTAACGCATGGTTCCCCAATGCATACCATAGTTTTTCTCCTGACACGAAATCCAGAGGGACAAGTATTTTGATCTCCAGATCTCTCCCTTGGGAATTTAAGGGGTCTCGCAGTGATGAATTGGGACGGATGCTCTTGATCAAAGGAGCTATTGACACTCAAGTATACACCTTTTGCTTCATTTTATCTACCCAACTCAGGTCAAGGCACAGCCCTTGTTGGCTTTCTGAACGCTCTGGAGGAGTTTGGGGAGGGTACCATTGTTCTGGGAGGGGACTTCAATGTAGCGTTGGATCCCACTCTAGACACTTCCGTTGGGTCTTCATCATTTTCGAGGGCACATCTGCGCCGCATTATGAAATCCTTTCATGAGCACCAATTAGTGGATACATGGAGACTCCTACATCCAACAGATAGGGACTTTTCTTTTTATTCCGCAGTACACGACAAATACTCCAGAATTTACCTTTTTTTCGTCAAACATCACTCGCTACACTCTATACGCTCTGCTGACATTGACTCGATTTCCTTTTCAGATCACGCTCTAGTCACCTTGACCCTCTCGTTACATTCCCCTCTCTACCGCCAATCTCAGTGGAAACTGAACCCAACGCTTCTTTCGGATTCAGTTGTTATTGCAGATATTAAGCGAAATTTAGCCGACTATTTCGCAACTAATGTCACTGAGACCACCAAATCTCGCATTATCTGGGAGGCTCATAAATACGTGATCAGGGGGATATTTATCAAACATGGAGCCCGCCTGAAGAGGGAAAGGGCGGTGGCCACGGTCCGCTTGCTGTCCGAGATTGAGATCTAACATAAACGTTCTCGTGACCCGGAATGTAGAATTGCCCTCCTCCGCAAAAGAGAGGAACTTCGTACCTTACTGATGGCCCGAGCCAAGGCTACGTTTTCTAAATGTAAACGTCACTACTATGAATATGGCAACAAAAGTAGTAAATCTCTGGCTAGAGACTTACGTATTCAACAAACCCAAATTATATACCCTCTATAGTATCCCCCTTACAAACACGACTTTGTTTGCCGTTGGATATAGCTTCTGCATTCCGGGACTTCTACACTGCTCTGTATAATACGGACTCTACTAATCCGTCCGTGGCATCCCGTGAATTCAGGTCTAATATCTCTACTTACATTGCAGATTCTGGTCTGCCCGCCCTATCGGAAGATAATATCACTAGCCTGGAAGAACCACTTACTACGCAAGAACTCTCATACGCTTTAAAACATTCCCGGATAGGCAAGGCACCTGGCCCAGATGGATTTACAATCCAATATTATAAAAAGTTTCTGACGGCTCTAGGACCGCATTTCTTGGCCTCCTTCAATTCCTACTCTGCCTCCTCCCCCATCCTTCCCGATGCCCTTAGGGCTCATATTGCGGTGATCCCCAAGCCTGGGAAAGACCCTACACAATGTGCTAGCTACAGACCAATATCCCTCCTCAATACGGATATCAAACTGTTTGCCAAGATTCTAGCGGTTCGTCTTGCGCCACTGATTGGAGGAGTTGTGCATACAGACCAGGCAGGGTTTATGGCAGGTAGAGAGGCACGTGACAATACAACTAGAGCCATCAATCTTATCCACAAGGCCAAAATCTCCAATGTACCCCTTATGCTTTTATCTACAGACGCGGAAAAAGCGTTTGATATAGTCAATTGGACCTTTATGGAAGAAACCCTCTCACGTCTTGGCCTTGGATACGATATGATGGGCTGGATAATGTCCCTGTACTCATGCCCATCCGCCCGAGTTCGAGTAAATGGACTGCTCTCAGAGGAATTTTCTATACATAATGGCACCAGACAGGGCTGCCCCCTATCACCCTTGATCTTTGTACTGACGCTAGAGCCCTTTCTACGCCATATACAGGCGAACCCGGATGTGACGGGACTAGAAACGAATACCTCAGCTAACAAGGTGGCTGCGTACGCGGACGATCTGCTTTTTTTTCTGACCAATCCAACCGTCTCCCTTCCTAATCTTATGCGGGAATTCCAACGCTTTTCAAGTTTATCCAATTTTAAAATTAATTTTTCTAAATCAGAAGCCCTGAATGTTTCTCTCCCACCCCATCTTACCGCGGTTCTGAAACACTCTTTCAGTTTTAAATGGACTCCCGACAGCTATGAAATATCTTGGGGTTCACTTATCAGCAGATCTGAGAGATCTCTTTCAATTGAACTTTCCTCCACTCCTTGCTGAACTTAAGGCAGACTGCGCCAGATGGTCCAAAGGCACCTTTACATGGATGGGTCGCTGTACCATCTTCAAAATCAATGCACTTCCCAGGCTATTATATCTATTCCAGACCCTTCCCATAGCTATCCCAACACAGTTCTTTAAAACGGTCAACTCTCTTCAGATCGCGTTTGTCTGGAATGGTAAAACCCCGCGACTCTTCCGCACACTATTGTGTCGATCCAGGGCATCGGGAGGGCTAGCACTCCCTGACGTCCGCACCTAGTACATTGCATCTCATCTCGCTCGGGTAGTTGATTGGTGCAGACATGCGGCCTTTAATTCTTTTGTGATTCTGGAGCAGAGCTTCCATTCTACTCCATTATCGGTTCTCCCTTGGCTACACCGTAGCCAACTCAGACATCTCCACCATCACCCTACTATAGGCCCAACACTAGTGTGCTGCTCTCTCCCTTCGGTAAGGACATCTTGCTTGCCACTCCATTCCTCAATGTATCCGATCCTGGGCAACCCATCCTTTCCCGCTAGCATGACGGACCCAATTTTCCGTATATGGCAGACCTCGGGATGGTTTCGTGCAGATCGGTTCTTGACGGACGATGAATGGCTCTCTGTTGCGGATCTGGCCCAGGTTCCTGATCTTCCTCCGTTGGGACACTGGCGGTCTTTGCAACTACGACACTTTTTAGCCTCTATCTCAGCTCCCACGTCCTACCAAGTGGTCAAGACCCCACTAGAGATCCTTTGTACAGGTTCTGAATTGGCTAGACATACATTGTCCGCAATCTACAAAATCCTTATGGATCCCCCCGATATGCCCACCCCTGCATACATTTCAAAATGGGAAGAGGATCTGGAGATATCCCTCTCTCCCACACAAGGCCAGCGTATACTCCTTATGGCCCAAAAAACCTCCATCTGCTCAAGATACCAAGAAGCAAGCTTCAAACTTCTCTCTCGCTGGTATAGGACTCCAGCCCGCCTACATAGCATCTTCCCCACAGCGTCCCCTATGTGCTGGAGATGCGGGCAAGACATTGGTACCCTCCTTCACACCTTCTGGTCATGTCCCCTTCTTACCCCATTCTGGGAAGGCATAAAACGGGTGATAATTGAAGTCACAGATACAGGTATAACATTGGATGCGGCCCTCTTCCTTCTTCATCACTGCGACATTCCAGCGAACAAATATAAGCGTTCTCTGCTCCACTTTCTAGTGATGGCAGCACGTCATTGCATCCCATTACGTTGGAAGGATCCATCTCCCCCCACGCTATCCCTCTGGGTTTCACAGGTAAATTACATCATGCATATGGAGGACTTGACATCCGTTATTCACGACTCAAGCTCCAGGTTTTGGCAAACTTAGTCTCAATGGATAGTTTTTCAGGATTCGGACTCCTATAAAGACATCATACGAGAGCCACATTCCTTTAGTCAGCCTGAATAGCACCTCTGCCTCTGGGATGCTGTGGAGGGTCCCCGCCTTCTCCTTTTCGAGTCACTTTCCTCCTTTATTCTTTAGCTTGGGAACTCCGCTCCAGCCTCACTTTGGGGATTTGAGATCCCCATTCATTATCTTCTCTTTTTCACTCAGAACAATGATGTATAACAATGTATTTATGCTTTTTGTACATTTACTGTTGGATTATGTACTTCATATGTGCAATGCTTTGTTTTTTGTACCCTTTATGTTATAAAATGGACCTCTTGGGTCAACAAAATAAAGAATTTCAAAAAAGAAACGACACACACGAGCCATTCATCAAGTGGGGCATAGTGAAAATGGCAATTTTTCAATGAATATGCCATTTCAGTTCCCAATCTATTGTGCCCAGCTTGTACCACTGTAAAAACACAGCTTTTTTTTTATTATTATACAGTGTTTCTTGGTTTTATAAACATGTGGCCTTATCTTTTGCGTGGACATACAACAAGGCTTAGTACTGAAAGAGTACCATGCGCATTTGGGACCTAGTTTGGCACTTTACATCGTATTGGTTCACAATTGCAGAGGCTCTGAGGTCAAGTAATACTAGAAACCCCTGAGATGTGACCCAATTTAAAAAAAAATACACTCCTAAAGGTATTTATCAAGGGGTGTAGTGAGCATTTAGGTCCCACAGGTGTTTTTCAGAAATTAATATGCAGCGGATGATGCAAAGTGAAAACTGCAATTTTTTTCCCACTGATATTCCATTTCAGTGCAGAGTATGTTGTGCCGAGTTTGTGCCACTGGATACTCTTAACGCAGGAATTGTTAAGCAAGCTCTCCTGGGTATGGCGATGCGATACATATGGATGTAAACTGCTTTTTAGGCGCACTGTAGGGCTTAGAAGGGAGGGAGTGCCATTTGGCTTTTGGAGCATGGATTTTTCTTGTTAGTAGTTTTGGAGTTTTACTGGTATTTCAGTTTATAATGTGGGAACATCTGTAATCTGTGCGGAGTACATCAGGGCATAATAAGAGGGTATAATAATTCTGTAAATAATAAAATTATCGATAGATAATGCGCGTGTGGTACGCTTTGTCAAAGATATTTTAATATTATATGTGTGAACCTAAATTACTTACAGAAATGCTGTAAAACAGCCTACAGAGGAGGATGGGTATTCTATTCTAAGACTTATGACATATGACCCAATGACCTTGTATTCAGCTGTTACAATGACTGGCATGACAAAACTTGATGACGTTTGTATTTCCTTTTGGTCAAAGATATATACGAGCATGGACGAGTCTGTATTTTACTATATATGGAATATATGTGTGCAAGTAAGAGGGTAACGCCAACTCTTATTTCCTTATAAATAAAGATGCATCTGCCCCCCAGGGCCGAGGTTGTTTTTGAACACCAATGCTGTATGACAAAGTCTCTCTCCGGCCGGCTTCTCTCAGACATACAATGGGAGTGATAAATAATTTGGAACTCTTAGACAAATGCAGATAGTCCTGTTTTTAATGCACAAGGAACATTTTGCAGTGACATTTCCTGGGGGCTCTTGTCCGAGATCCCAACACAAATCTAAGGAGACAATCGAAGCGTGCCCAAGGTAAAGGGCTGGCCAGCCGAGATGAAGGGGCACACCACCCAAGGTTTAGGGTGGGAGAAAAACAGCAGCAGATATTGTTAGACGGGGAAAGTTTCCGTAAAGAACCTGGAAAAAATAACTGTACGATCTAGCGGTATGTGGACCCACTAGGCTGCTCTGCAGTAGCGGAGAGGCAGCTGGCCAAGTCACAGTCTATGCAAAGTCTATATAAAAAGTTTGTAGCACAAGGGTACCTGGTTTAGTCAAGACAGTGGCAGAGGCTCTGGCACGGATGCGGCTAGATGTGGCAGATTGCGCCAGACGTGGCGGATGATACCTGGAGTGGCAGATGACACCAGATGTGGCGTATAACAGCAGGCGTGGCACGACATGACTCCAAGACTAGACAGGCTCAGTAACAAAACAGCACGGGATAGAGATAGCAGGGCATGGGAATACTGGGAGCAGGATAAGACTAAGGGACCATTTGCAATACGAACATGGGAAATCTACAACAACGCTCAGGCAAGGAGGGGGAAGGGCAGAGCCCTTTTTATCGACCAGGGTCATCTGGGGATAGGTTAGGGAAACTTTAGTGTGCACGTGGAGACGAGCGCGCGCACCTTACAGCACAGTCCAGGACGGCCGTGGCCGGAGGCGCTGGCAGACGGCCAGGAGGCTGCGGTCACTGCTGTTCGCCGAAGGTGAGCAGCGGCTGTCCGTGGCCACAGCTGTAACACTAAGAGTGGGAGTGCCCAAGCAGGGAGTCCTCCGTTATACTAGATGGGAGGATTTCTTGAGAGATGATGGGCCCTGGATTAATAGACAGAGTTGCAGAGAACAGATAGAAGTGATTGAATGTACCAGAAATAAATAATTAAAAAAAAAACACAAGGAAACACAGTTGTCATTTGTAAGTAAGAATTCACAACCATCTAGTTCTATAGAAAGAATGTGCTAAAGTATAATTCTATCTAAAGCTTTATAAACCAAAGGTTTACAGAAACAAGAGGTTTCCAGATGTGATATGCCCTCAATTATTAGCAATAAATTGAGAGAAAGGCGTCATCTGAATTCATAAAAGAAACAATTTACTCTTCATTTCCTAAAAAGGAAACATTGGGTAAAATGTTTAGAAATTATTGATAGAGAGACAGTAAGGCCTCATGCACACTTCCTTCACCATTTTATCGGCCGTTTTTGACGGATCCGTGTGCCCGTCTTGTTATCCGTGTGCACTCCGTGTTTCCGAGCGCCGAGCATGGTACTGTCCAGGGTGCTGAAAGAGTTAATGGGTTGCACTGATCTTTCAGCACCCTGGATAATGACTTGTGCTGAAAGAATGACCATGGTCGGTGCTCGCAAAATACAATTCTAATTAAATAAAAAATCAGTTCATACTTACCCAGAACTCCCTGCTTTTTCCTCCTTTCCGGCCTCCTGGGATGACATTTCATCCCATGTCACTGCTGCAGTCAATCACAGGCTGTAGTGGCGGTCACATGGGATAAAAGTCATAACAGAAGGCCAGACTGGATGAGGTCAGAAGGCCGGCCTCCTGGAATGACTCTTCATCCCATGTGACCGCCTCTGCAGCCAATCACAGGCTGCAGCGACCACATGGACTGCCGCGTCATACAGGAAGGTCGGACTGGAGGAAGAAGAGGGACTCGTCCCCAAGACAACGACCGGGGTACGTATAAACTGCTTTTTATTTTTATCAGCAGCCTCTTCTCTCTATCAGTGCTGGATAGAGAGAAGTGGCTGCCGATTAGTGTAATATCTCTAATGTACGTCTGCCCGCTCAGCCGTTGCTAGGCAACAGCTCATTTAGACACGGACGGCACACGGTTGTCTTCCGTGTGCCTTCAGTTTTTTTGACGGCCCTATTGACTTGCATGGGCCTCACGGTCACGGAATCTCGGACCAAAGTAGGACATGCTCTACTTCTGTCGGAACGGAGAAACGGGACCGTCAAAAAAACTGAAGTGTGCATGGCCCCACTGAAATGAATGGGTCAGGGTGCTAGCCGTCAGAAAAACGGCTAGCACCCTGAAGGAAAAGACTGAAGTGGGCATGAAGCCTAAGACGTGGATTAGGAATTGGCTAGAAACAGAATTAAAGCCAATATGATAATTTTAAGTGTAATGACCAAGTCTTGTAAAAAGATTCTTATATATTTCTATCCAGATATAGTTGTTGGAATATATATCATCTGTTCTAAATTTGATCACTAATGAAATTTCCTCGTTATAGAAGTTCTTCGAAGACATTTTAGACATTACTGTAAATCTTTCTCCTTTTTGGTTTATTTAACAGTCATTTTAATAATTGCATGGAATGTCTAACAAGATATATTGTTAACCTATAGTAACCATGTTAGACTAAGGCCCCATGCACACGACCGTGTTTTTGCGTCCGCGATTCCCCCGCAAATCCACGGGAGAATTGTGGACCCATTCATTTCTATGGGCCCATACACACTATCCGTGTTTTCACGGGTCTCCGCATGTCCGCACATCCGTGCCGCAGAAACTCCGGACATGTCCTATTATGGGCCGCAAATGCGGTGCGGACATGCCAATAGAAGTCAATGGGCCCGTGGAAATTGCGGATACACCTCCGTGTGTCATCCGCAGTTTTGCGGATTTGCGGAAGTGTTGCTAGGCGACGACCGGGAATGAGTTCTGTCGTCATCATGTTTTACCTAGGCTTTTTTTTTTTCATCCGCATTTTGCGGATTACATACGGATGAACTGCGGAGGACATACGGATGAACTGCGGATGACATTTCACGGAACACGGTCCTGGAATTTGCGGACCAGAAAAACACTACGGTCGTGTGCATGAGGCCTAATATAACGATAAAAGAGAATACGTTTACTTACAAATGCATGATGCCTCAGATCTGCATTGTGGAATGGGCATGTGACGATGCTTGGTCATTGATTGACAGGAGCAGGTGGTAACATTTTGATCTTGTAGCTCATACATTTTGGATAGAAAAGTGTTAATGCTACATTCTCTGTTATCTGTTGTAGTATAGGTGTGTATACAGAAAAGTGCACATTTAGTGCAAAATAAGAATTGTAACTTGAAAAAAAAAAGCCTGATAAGATCATAGGATTCAGTATTATGTCGATTGTTTATATGTGTCACGATCTAGGGGTATGTGGATCCACTAGGCCGCTTCGCCGTAGCGAAGGGGCAGCTGGCCAACTTACAGTCTATGCAAAGTCTTGCGACAGAGGTTCGTAGCACAAGGGTACCTGAGATAGTCCAGACAGCAGCAGGGCATCCGGCACAGATGGGACTAGGTGTGGCATATTGCGCCAGACATGGTGGATGGCACCGGGGATGGCAGATGACACCAGACGTGGTGTATTCAGAAGACGGCACAACGCGACTCCGATACAAGGCAGGCTCAGGAACTAAACACAGCACGGGATACAGGAGATGGGAAGCAGGGCATGGGAACGCTGTTAGCAGGAAAGCACTAAGGAACCATTTGCAATACAAACATGGGAAAAGTACAAACAATGCTCAGGCAAGTAGTGGGAGGGCGGAGACCTTTTTATAGTCCAGGGTGCACTTGGGATAGGATAGGGAACTTTTAGGGAGTGTGCGCGCTGGCGCCATAGTCCAGGAAGAGAAGGCTGCGCCAACCGGCGTCTCCCAGGAGGAGTACGCTGGCAGACGGCCAGGAAGTTGCGGCCGTTCGCCAAAGGTGGGCGGCAGTGGTCCACGACCGCAGCCATAACAATATGTTTCTATGATATATGTGTCGTCCGAAATGAAAAACTTAATTTCAATTTAATATTGCGCGCATTACTAAATGCGGATTATGGTTAAATGGATGAATAATAAAAATAATAAGAGTTCCTTTACTATTATAATTTATAACATTTCCATGTGCTGTCACTAGAGGGAGCAGTTCCCAAAATTGCAGCATGGTCAATGTGGTAAAGCATCCTCATTGCTTTATGCTGCAAATTTGGGGTAGACACACTCGCTCTAGTGTCCTCACACAATCTCCCCTCCCTTATTCTGGCTAGTGCCAGGAGAAGGAGGGGGTTGAATCTTCAAACCTCCTACACTGTGTGCCGCCATTTTCTGAGCGAATGCACAGTGTAGGAGGATTAGATACAGTGCTAATCAGGCAGTATCACTATAACATACACGAACATAATACACACATCACATACACAAACATAAATTACCTTCTGCCGTCTCCGCTCCTATTCCTTGCGTCTTCGCTTCCTTGAACATATGACTGTAAGCCGCGGCCGGAATTCGTCATCTGACTGTCCGGCAGCAGCTTCCGGTCCACATGAAAATGGCACCGGATTTTGCTCTACTAACGAGCTTAGTTTTGGTCTGTGTGGGAGCGGCGCATGCGCCGTTCCCACACAGACGGCGTACGCTGCAGTGAATGGAACTGCTCCCATTCGCATTCTCTATGGGGATGTATGTGCCGTATTCCATCTCTGTATGTGTCGCTAATACACATACAGAGATGAAAAAAAAAAAATGGCAGAACACAAATAAAATGTATTTTAATATCATACTAAAAGCAATATTATTATATAAAAAATAAAATTTCATGACACCTTCCCTTTAAGTCGTGGTGCACAAAGGGGTTAATGCGCAACATGTGGTGCAGAGTGAAAATTAAAATTTTCCACTCATATGACATTTTAGTGCACAATATGTTGTGCCCAGTTTGTGCCACTGAAGACAAATACCTTATAAAATATTAACCGGGTACTCCCGGGTATGGCGATGCCAAATCTCTGGATGTAAACTGCTGTTTGGGCACTCTGTAGGGCTCATAACAGAGGGAGCGCCATTTGGCTTTTGGAGCGCAGATTTTGCTTGGTAGTAGTTCTGTTTGGGGTTTTACTTGTATTTCAGTTTATAATGTGGGGGGCATACGTAAGCTGGGCAGAGTACATCAGGGGCATAATAAAAGGGAATAATGCGTAAATAAATAATAATTCATAGATATGTGGCTGGTGTCGCACTGATAAATGGCGCCCAATCTTATCCGCTTTTGGAACACTCTGCACATTTTGCATCACTATATTCTGAGAGCCAGAATTTTTTTATTTTTTCTCCACTGGAGCTGTGTGAGGGCTTATTTGTTGCGGGGCAATCTGTAGTTTTCATTGGTACCATTTTGGGGTACATGCAGTTTTTTTTATCACTTTTTATTCCATTTTTTGGCAAGCAAGGTGACCAAAAACCGTCAATTCTGACAGTTTTTTATTCTTTTTTTTTTTTACGCGTTAACCCTGCACTATAAATGACAATTTTACTTTATGCTGCAGGTTGATACGATTACGGCGATACCAAATGTATATAGTTTTTTTTACGTTTTGCAGCTTTTTCGCAATAAAATCATTTTTTTAATAAAATTATTTATTTTTTGTGTCCTTATATTCTGAGAGCCATAACTTTTTTATTTTTCAGTCAAAAAAGTGGTGTAAGGGCTTGTTTTTTGCAGGATGGGTTGTAATTTTTATTGGTGCTATTTTGGCGTACATGCTACTTTTTGATCACTTTTTATTGTATATTTTGGGAGGGGTGGTGACCAAAAAATAGTGATTCTGTCATTGTTTTTTACTTATTTTTTTTTTGCTGCGTTCACCGTGTGGGAAAAATTACATTATAGCTTCATAGTTTGGATCGTTGCAAACGCGGTGATACCAAATATGTTTTTTCTCCTATAATAGACTTATAGGAAAAAAAGCATTTTTTGTTTATGTAACTTATAACTTTTATTTTAAAACTTTTCTAAAACATTTTTATTATCTTTTTTTTTTTTTTTACTTGTCCCACTAGGGGACTACGAGACTTGCAGCTCTGGTCGCTGCTAGAATACATTACCCTACCTACATAGTGTAATGTGTTCTAACTGTGATTGTGATGTGAGAGTCACTCTGACAGAAAGCCTATGAGGACCAGCCGCAGGCTGGTCCTCATAGGCTTCTGTACATGGCAGCCCGGATGCCATTGTCTGGCGTTCGGTTGCCATTGGTACCATCGCCAGCCCCCGTGATTTCATGTGGGTCTGCTGATCTGCGCTAAGCACCTTAAATGCGGCAATCGACCGCCGCATCTAAGGGGTTAACTGACGAAATCAGCGGCGATGGGCCGCTGATAGGCAACAGGAAATGCAGGGCAGGCACCCTGCACAGTTAACTGCCGCTGCGGTGTAGCGCCGCGTGGCGGTTAACTGTCAAAGAACAGATGTAACTGCACGTCAAGGTGCGGGATGAGGTTAATAAGTGAAAGAAAGAAAGAAGTTTTTATTGTATTTTTTTTATAGCATACACATCATAAATGACACAAAAAAATTGTTGTGCAGGTTATTACGGCTGCACCAATACCGAATGTGTATATTTTATGTATTGAGAATTATTTTAATGTTTGTTATAAAAAATGTGTATGTGTATTGTTTTTATTTAACATTACTTTGATTTAATTATTAATTTTTAAACTTTAATGTACTGGCATATATCTATATGCCAGTACATTAGCCTGTGTACGGATAGTACACAGGCAGTTATGACATACCTCAGTATGCCCTAACAGGAAATATGGTAAGACAGCCCTGGGGTCCTTCAATGGACCCTGGGCTGTCTGCCCATATATGGTATGTCCCTCAATCGCGTCACAGGGATTCCCTGTGACGTGATCCAAGGCGCATCCCCCCTTCTCATTTTCCCGTTGAATGCTGCGGTCAGCTTTGATCGCTGCATTCATGGGAATTTTCTCTCATCTCCACCATTATAGCGGGGCTGCGGCTGTGTAATACAGCCATTGCCCTGCTCCTGACAACAAGTGCGCGCGCGGTCAGCATAAGGTGATGCGGCCGGCGTTGCACTAATGAGCGGCGGCGCCGGCACTGAAGACAGAACATGGGGGTGTTTTGCAGTGCGTCCGCCATGTTCTGTCTTCAGTGTTGCCGCTCATTAGTGCAGCGCTGGCCGCATCACCTCATGCTGACCGTGCACACTTGTCAGGACTCAGGAGCGAGGCAATGGCTGTATTACACAGCCGCAGCCCCGCTCTAACTACATGCATGTATTGCTATACTGAGCTGTGCGGCCGAACAGCTCAGTATCGAAATACATAAAATAACAGTATCGAACCATTTCAGGGTGCACGGTATCGAAACAGTATAGACGTTTCGATGCATTGTGCATCCCTAATTTAGAATATAGAGGGCTAGAAGAGGCCGCAGGACTGATCATCTCATATAGCCAGCTATAGTCTAGCCAGTTATTGCTGCATAATCTAGAATAGAGAGGGCTAGAAGAGGCCGCAGGACTGATCATCTCCTATAGCCAGCTATACTCTAGCGAGTTATTGCTGCATAATCTAGAATAGAGAGGGCTAGAAGAGGCCACAGGACTGATCATCTCCTATAGCCAGCTATAGTCTAGCCAGTTATTGCTGCATAATCTAGAATAGAGGGGGCTGGAAGAAGCAGCAGGACTGATCACCTCCTATAGCCCACTTCACTCAATCTATATGCTCCCTGTGTCACCTGTGTATTACACCTGGGACTAGCGGTCAGGAACAGCGATCACACGGTTTCTGGCCGGTTAAGGCTAAGTTCACACAGAGTTTTTTGACGCGGAAACCACGCTAAAAAGCTTGTCAAAAACGGCCCGAAAATGCCTCCCAACGATTTCAATGGGAGGCGGGAGCGGTTTTCTCCCGCGAGCGGTAAAACCGGCTCGTGGGAGAAAGAAGTGACATGACCTATCTTCGGGCATTTCCGCCTCTGACCTCCCATTGACTTCAATGGGAGGCAGAGAAAGCGTATTTCGCTGCGTTTTATGCCCGCAGCGCCCAATGGCCACGGGCGAAAAACGCAGCGAAAATTGGCACGCAGGGAGAGGAAAATCTTACTCAAACTTCCAAACTGAATTTTGAGGCAGAAATTCTGCCTGCAAAATACTCCGTGTGAACATAGCCTAACCACTTAAATGCCATTTAAGCCGGTAGAAAGAGGGGGTGTCCCCCTCTGACAGCCCATCGCTCCCCCACCCGCAACAAAATTGGTGGGGTCCGGGTGCTGAAACAAAGGTGCATTAGAACTCAGATGAGCACTTTCAGCTGTGATCAGCGCTTCTCCTCAGCCTGAAGACGGCTCACATAGACGTTTTATGAGACCCGTCTTCAGTCTGACATAGAGCGCCGGTGACAGATGAAAGTGCACCTTCGTTTCAGCACTGCTGGGGGTCTCAGCACCCGGAACCCACCGATCCAAACTTTTAATATGTGTCTACGACATATAAAAAGTTTGATGAACATCGTGGCGAACACGTCCCCCCTCTATGAAATGTACCGGCCGTGAGCAAATCACTGCTGCTTCCTGCAAGTGCGCTTTAAGCCGTTCAAGACCATGTGACTACTACGTCATCAGCTCTACCCGGAATCCCTCGATCCTAGGCGCAGCCGTCATTTTACGTTCATCTTATGTTTTAGCTTGACTCGCTCGCTATGGCTAACGTTGGCTGCGCGGCCCAGCTCAGGAAAGTCGTTACTGGCGCTAGACGGTTCCTGAAAGCATCAAGGACTCCTTTAAACAGCGGTATTCCTGCTCGTACTGCCATTACCTCAAGCACGGGCGCCATTCAGCCTAAACCGGATAAAGTAAGTTCTGTATTTTTGCTAAAGGTCTAAGTACTAACGCATAAAAAAAAATATGACTTGCATACATTATAATAGCAAGAGTGGTATAGACACAATCTTGTTATTTAGCTGAAACATAGGAAGGTTTCTGATTAAACATGCTGGTCATAGCGCCCCCTGGAGTTGGAGGGCTTCAGGATCTACATGTACATAGTGGCAGAGAAATTGAGTTCTGCCTCTTACCACAATAGGGGCTTATTGACCTAGGTCCTTACTGCTCCTTTTTTTTCTGATGACAAAACTAATCCCTTCGCTTCCTATGGGGGCGTCGGTTTTGCTGTCGGAGGTCTCCCTGAGCTGGACGAAGAAACGGTGCCTGCAATGTTTCTCTTTTCGGCTATGGATGCCGGACTGGTGCGAATATTTGTCATTAGTTGTCTGGCTCTGTCAAAACACAACTGTTGTATGTGAACAGGCCCCAAAAACTGATATTCAATGTGTTGTGTCTATAATATACTGTATTATTTATTTGTTTTATCATATTTAATTTTTGCGGGGGGAGGGGGACATATTGAAATCCAATGTTCCCAATGCTTCATTCCCTCAACATCTACCATCGGGGGAGAGTTGGGAGGCCTCCATACGGGTGCGTTCACCTATGTCCGTTGCCTCGGCATCAGGTTTTTTTCTTGTCTTAAGTGATTACAACTGATGCAAAAATTTATCGCTTGCTGTCAGGCTTTTTCACAATTATTTTACTACAAAACGGTCAGTTGTCATCAGTTTTTTCCATCAGATTTTACTGAAATGTGCCAGTTTTATCAGAATGGGGCGTAGTTTGTGATAGATTAGATACATGTTGTGTACTTGTCATTTCACAAAACTTCTGACGTGATCCTGGCATGTCAGGACTCTCCTTCTCTGCTCCGGCCTCGGCGCTACACTGAGGTCTGACACACACATTGTAATGTCCCGTGTGTCATATTCAGTGCCGCGCCGAGAGGAAGAGACCAGAAGGCCGCTGCTGTCCAGTCACATCAGATCTGAAATTCGACACAGCCTTGTGAACCTGCAAAGACGCCAAACTTCAGGGAGGAGCTAGTTTTTGGCGCCTTTACAGCTACACAATCCCACCCCGCATCTCATACCCACACCACGCTAAAATTGCTGTTTCTATTCACACAACAGGGTCCAGGTGTCGGCCATTAAAAATTGCTGTCTTGGTCCGTTTTTCACGGTCGTTTTACATCCGTTCCATGTCAGTGGTTTCGTTCTTGATGGCCGATTGTGATTAGTTTAGTATCCGTTTTTCACTGACCCCTTTAAAAACTGATACATTTCATTTGTAGGTAATGCCACAGTGGCCGCTGCAGATAGCGCCAACCACGCTATCTCCCTGTAGAAAGCGCCATTGTGGCTCTCTCTAGGAGTGGAATCCCCAGCCAGAGTGTTGCCAACACTCTCTGGCTAGGGATTCCGCTCCAGGCGGGACGCCTGACGTCACTGTCTGTATATGGATAGTGACATCCAGGAGCGGAATCCCGGCCAGAGCTTCCGGAACGCTCTTGCTGGGGATTGCGGTCCATGTGGACCCCTGACGTCACTGTCCATATATGGACAGTGATGATCAAAATCTGTGGCACTCTGCAAGTTCTTCTGTGTGCTTTGGGTAGGGTTCCCACCCTGTAAATCTTAGAGGTAAACTCAAGCACTCCTTAGGTTAATTTGCAAAAAAGTGGTTTTATTTAGAATAAGGCAATAAATAACGTTTCGGCCACAATTCAGCCTTTGTCAAACACTATTGCCTCTGGTCAATATAAAAATATGCTGGTATATGACGCTAATTATATAAGGTACCTAGTACCATGGGTATGCGTTACCTCTTTAACATATATGGACAGTGACGTCAGGGGCTCCCTCTAGGAGCGGAATCCTGGCCAGAGCGTCGGCAACCCTCTGACCAGGGATTCCAGGTCCAGGAGGACCCTTGACGTCACTGTTCTTATATGTTAAAGAGGTAAACTCAAGCACTCCTTAGGTTAATTTGTAAAAAAGTGGTTTTATATAGAATAAGGCAATAAATAACGTTTCGGCCACAATTCGGCCTTTGTCAAACACTATTGCCTCTGGTCAATATAAAAATATGCTGGTATATGACGCTAATTGTAGAAATTTTTTACTTCCCCTTTCCCATCCCTTGGTTGAACTTGATGGACATGTGTCTTTTTTCAACCGTACAAACTATGTAACTATATATTTTTTAATAAAAATGTCAGTGTGGTTGGTGCAATTTTAGAAATAATTTTTATTAAAGATTCCTTTTTACTTTGAGATACAGCTGCTCTGTATTCTCTATACAGAGCTGCTTTATCGTTCGCTAAATCCTGCTCCCGTCAGGTCCGCGTGACTCACGGGGCAGTGACAGCAGGGATCCACCTGTTATCCATCTCATCTAAGTTCATACACTAGATGTGATACATTACAGGTGGATCCTGCGTGTCATAGACACGCTGTTCCTGCTATCACTGCACCTGTCAGTCACGCGGACCTGACGGGAGCAGGATTTAGCAAACGATACAGCAGTTCTGTATAGAGAATACAGAGCAGCTGTATCTCAAAGTAAAAAAGAATTATTAACAAAATTTACAAAGTTGCACCAACCACACTGACATTTTTATTTAAAAAAATGCCATTCAACTACGCTATTGCTTCCGGCAAAATTATGGATCCGGTGCACAAAAGAGGCAAATGGAAACCACCGGCATCATTGAAATCAATGGTGATGGAAACGGAAACCTCTGGTTTCTGTCGGTGTCAGTTTGTGTCTGCTCAGGGTCCCGTTCTGACGGAAACCTCCGACGGAACATCAGAACGGGACCCCAACGCAGATGTGAACAGAGCCTAAGTGGAATTTCCTCTGCAGATTTTTGCTGGCTTTTTTTCTTTCTTTAAATGGCCGGAAAATATTTTCCAAAATGTTTACACAAAAATGCTGAATCCACAATTACCCTCCACACAATAAGGCCTCATGCACACGAACGTATTTTTTTCCTCCCGTAAATACTGGTGTAAATACGGGTCCTTGGTCACACGTATTCGACCAAAATATTGCACCAGTATTTACGGACCCGTGCCGTTGATCTATTACACGTTGATCTATATTGTGATCGGTAGTCACTGTCCAGGGTGCTGAAAGAGTTACTGCCGATCGTTTAAGGCTGGATTCACACGACCATGTTACGTCCGTGATGGACGGAACGTATTTCGGCTGGAAGTCCCGGACCGAACACAGTGCAGGGAGCCGGGCTCCTAGCATCATAGTTATTTACGATGCTAGGAGTCCCTGCCTCTCTGCAGGACAACTGTCCTGTACTGAAAACATGATTGCAGTACGGGACAGTAGTTCCACGGAGAGGCAGGGACTCCTAGCGTCGTACATAACTGACACTAGGAGCCTGGCTCCCTGCACTGTGTTCGGTCCGGGATTAGCGGCCGAAATACGTTCCGTCCATTACGGACGTAACATGGTCGTGTGAATTCAGCCTCACTCTTTCAGCACCCTGGACAGTGACTATCCCTTGACTTCGCCTAGCAACGCTCCCGTAATTACGGGTGCACACACGTAGTCACCCGTAATTACGGGAGCCCCATAGACTTCTATGGGCCTGCCCGTGCCGTTATTACGGCCTGAAATAGGACATGTTCTATATTTTTCAACGGCACGGGCATACGGTGAGGTACCCGTGGCCAATAGAAGTCTATGGGCCTGTAATTACGGGCGTTTTTACGGTCGTGTGCATGGGGCCTAAGAGAGAGAATTTGAACTGAGAGTAGGGATTGATATTAGTTAGTTATGTTGTACGGTTGTGTAGATGCTACGTAAATATGGGAAAATAATATAAAATTATTATTTTTTCTCCTCCAGGTAAGCTTTGGCTTATTAAGGGTCTTCAGTGTAGTGATCCCCTTCTTGTATGTAGGAACGCTCATCAGCAAGAACTTTGCAGCCATACTTGAAGAACATGACATTTTTGTTCCAGAGGATGACGACGACGATGATTGAGGTATGAGTGAATATGCTGTATATATGATTTGTATAGAAGACTAGATCGTTCTGTTTCCTCTATCTACTGTAAACGGCACTTTAGTCATATGCCTTTTATTAACGTCTTACAGCATTTGCTCAAACCTCAGTCCTGCCATGGCTGATAGATTGCTGCTCCGTTTATTACTGACAGCCAATAATGCTTTGTCCTACTGAGTACACCAAATGCATTTTATTATTGGGGCTAAGAAAAAAAATTAAAGTTTCGACCCCTATTACCATTATTTATACTGCATGGTGAACAATTTAAACGAAAATAAGTTATTCAATAAGTCCTATGTAATTTAATAAATGACATTAAATCTGGCACTTTTTTGATCAATTGTTTCGTTGTAATATAAAATATGTGTTGCATATGTAGTAAAAATCTATATTTTTTTGAAAGTGTGATTTGTTCGAAAAAAAAAAACAACTAAAACAGATGGTTAAGTTAGCCGAAGTAATTCAGAAGTTATGACAGTTTAAAAGAATGTATGCCAAAACTTTAAATTGAGGCATCAATGACCCTTGGTCCTGAAAGGGTTAAGGACCAAACCTTCTTTTTCGTCTTTTCCTGCCCGCCTTCCAATAGTCATAACTTTTTTATTTTTATGTTGGTATAGCCATATGAGGGCTTGTTTTTTGCGGTACGAGTTGTATTTTTCAATTGCGCAAGTTTTGGATCTATATATTATATTGCTTATCTGTTATTCATTTTTTTTTTTTAGGGAAGGAATTGAAAAAAAAAAAACCCTCTATTCCAGCACTGTCTTTCACGTTTCTAAATTTATGCCAATTACTATGCTGTGTAAATAACATGTTAACTTTATTCTATGGGTCAGTACGATTTAGTTTTTTTTCTTTGTTTTACTACTTTTGCACAATAAAAACACTTTTAAACAAAAATTATTTGTTTTTGCATCGCCGCATTTCAAGAGCCATAATTATTTTTTTTATGTCGATTTCACCATGTGAGGACCTGTTTTTTGCGGCACGAGATGTAGTTTTCATTGGTGTTGTTTTGAGGTACATGAGACTTATTGATTAACTTGTATTTAATTTTTTGTTGGGGGAATGTAAAAAGAATTTTCGCAGTTTTTTTAATGTACTGCGTTCATGTGGCAGTTTAATGAGTAAACTTTATTACTCGGGTGGTTACGATCGCAGCGATACCATCTGTGTGTATTTTGTGTTTTTTGCACATCTAGTAAATAAAACCACTTTTTATGGAATAAAAAGTGGTTTTATTTTATTTTTTACTGTAGTATTTTTATTTAACTTTTTTTATACTTTGTATACCAAAGCATAACTGACAGGCAATCTGTTAGGCATACTCTCAGGGCAGGCCTGGGGGCTTTTGTTATGCCCCAGTCTGCCATGGCAATACGTCGGCTCCCTCCCTCTGTCAAACTACTTTAAATGTCGCTGTCACTATTGACCACGGCATTTAAGGTGTTAAACGGCCGGAATTGGAGGTTTCTTCAATCCTAGCAGTTGCAGCGGGAGCCCGAATGTCAGTCACAGCCTGGGTCCCGCGGCGATCGTGTGGGCACAAATTCTGTGCCTGCACAATCGCTATGTACATGCACGGCGGAATGCGCTAATGGCTGCATTCTGTGCCGTGCATGTACATGCTTATGCGCCAAAGGCATAATGCCAAAATAGTTTTGGTCCTTAAGGGGTTAATCATTCTAGTATCAAAACCTAGTGATCTGGCTGTTTATGTAGCTTTTTCCTGCCATGTCTGTTTTCATAAGTATGCCCATAAAATACAAATTCTGGAGCATCTTTTCTTAGAACAGAGTTGTGCCTTTCCTCGGTTATACTTCCTCGTAATGTATAAACATATAATTCGGTGTTTCCGTTGTCAATGGGGTGTGTCCCTACGCACTGTCCCATCAGTGCTGAAAATGATTGTGTTGGGACACACCCTATTGACATGGGGAATTGTAAAGCTAAGTTTTCAATTTATTCAACCATTTCCAGGAGAAATAACAGTTAGTGGACCTGTGATGACCAATACTCATAGCGTAATAACCAACGCAAATACCGCCCCCTGTAGATTGTGCCACACACTGCCCCCTAAAGAGGTATGGCACGATGCAGAAAAGGTGCTTTAGCATAGTCCATTCTTTCACAGGGCTTGCTGAAATAAGTGACTTGTGAACACGTGGAGTTAAATGCCTGAGTTGTTGGTGCGGAGTGTGATTCTGTGGACTGGTTGAGTGGCTGCATATAAAACATATTAAGGTTCCTTATTTGTGCAGCTTGTGTCCTAACTACAGACACCAATTTAAAAAAAAATTATTATATTTTGCTGCGCAACTAATTAACCCCTAGGCGCACCAGGACGCAACTGTACGTCCTTGTGGCCAGTGGGGACGTACAGTTACTGCGTGGTTCCCGGTGCACACTGTCGGCGACAGTGTGCACCGGGAGGCCAGCTGTCCCTGACAGCTGACACTCCACTGTATGCCGATCAGCGGCTTATTTCCGCTGATTCCGGCAATTAACCCCTTGATTGCGGTGATCGATTGCAATCACCGCATTCAGGGGTTTCTAGCTCATCGGCAGACCTCACGATGAAATCGTGAGGTTTGCAGAGGACTAGCATGGCGATCGGAGGCCAAGTAATGGCCTCCGTGTCTGCCATGTACGGAAGCCTATAAGGATCAGCCTCCTGATAGACTTCCTGTCAGAGTGACAGGACGTCACTGCCGTTCGCGATGCACACTGTCGATGACCGTGTCTGTGACAGTGTCGGCGACAGTGTGCATCGAGAACCGGGAGGTCAGCTGTCCCTGACAGCTGACACTCCACTAGTTGCCGATCAGCGGCTCATTGCCGCTGATTTAGGCAATTAACCCATTACATGCGGGGCTCGATTACGATCTCCGCATGTAGGGGGTTTGTAGCACATCAGCAGCCCCCATGTAATTGTGGGGGCTGCTGATGCTTGTGATGGCAGCCGGGGGCCAGACAACGGCCCCCGGGTCTGCCATGTATGCAAGCCTATGAGGATCAGCCTCTGGCTGGTCCTCGTAGACTAACTGTCAGAGTGACTGTGACGTCACACTGACAGTTGGAATACGTTACACTACCTAGGTAGTGTAATGTATTCTAGCAGCGATCAGAGCTGCAGGTAAAAAAAAAGTGTAAAAAAGTAAATAAAAAAATAAAAACAGTTAATAAAAATGTTTTACAAAAGTGTTAAAATAAAATTATTTTTTTTTTCCTATAATAAGTCTATTAATGAAACCGTTAAAAAACAGTACACATATTTGGTATCACCGCGTTCGTAACGACCCAATCGATAAAACTATAATGTTGTTCTTACCGCACGGTGAACGCCGCAAAAAAAATAAACTAAAAACAATGCCAGAATCACTATTTTTTGGTCACCACCCCTGCCAAAATATAGAATAACAAGTGATCAAAAAGTCGCATGTACCCCAAAATAGTACCAATAAAAACTACAACCCGTCCCGCAAAAAACAAGCCCTTACACAGCTTTTTTGACTGAAAAATAAAAAAATTACGGATCTCAGAATATGGTGACACAGAAAATAAATTATTTTATAAAGAAGTGATTTTATTGTGCAAACGCTACAAAACATAAAAAAACCTATATACATACGCCGTAATCGTACCGACCCGCAGAATAAAGTAAAATTGTCATTTATAGCTCATTATGAACGCCGTAAGAAATAAAGAATTTAAAACGCCAAAATCACTGTTTTTGGCCATCAAAGCTCTAAATAAAATGTAATAAAAAGTGATCAAAAATTTGCATCTACCAAAAATGGTACCAATAGAAACTACAGCTCGTCCTGCCAAAAATAAGCTCTCCCACCGCTCAAATCATGGAAAAATAAAAAAGTTATGGCGTTTGGAAGGCGGGGAGTGAAAAACTAGTCCTGCAAAGGTTAATTAATTTCTATAAAAAAAATAAATTGCCACCAAATGTGGGGTATTGTCGTGCTAGGGAGGAGAGTGCGTTAAAAATTTAGGGTGACTTTTTCTCGTTTATCCCTTGTGAAAATGAAAAAATGCAACATTTTAGTGGACAAAAATGTTTATATTGATTTTCACGGCCTAAG
Source organism: Rhinoderma darwinii (assembly GCF_050947455.1). Lineage (NCBI taxonomy): Eukaryota > Metazoa > Chordata > Amphibia > Anura > Rhinodermatidae > Rhinoderma > Rhinoderma darwinii. Next base: position 70,888,600 of record NC_134693.1, on the reverse strand, counting down.
GCCTGATTTACACGAGCGTGTGCGTTTTGCGCGCGCAAAAAACGCTGCGTTTTGCGTGCGCAAAAGGCACTTGACAGCTCCGTGTGTCATCCGTGTATGATGCGCGGCTGCGTGATTTTCGCGCAGCCGCCATCATAGAGATGAGGCTAGTCGACGCCCGTCACTGTCCAAGGTGCTGAAAGAGCTAACTGATCGACAGTAACTCTTTCAGCACCCTCGACAGTGAGTTCCGAACACAATATACACCAACCTGTGAATAAAAAACAAGACGTTCACACTTACCATGAACTGCCTGCTTCCTCCAGTCCGGTCTCCCGGCCGTTGCCTTGGTGACGCGTCCCTCTCGTCATCCGGCCCCACCTCCCAGGATGACGCGGCAGTCCATGAGACCGCTGCAGCCTGTGATTGGCTGCAGCCTGTGCTTGGCCTGTAATTGGCTGCAGCTGTCACTTGGACTGAATTGTCATCCCGGGAGGTCGGACTGGAGGAAGGAGCCGGGAGTTATCGGTAAGTCCGAACTTCTGTTTTTTTTTTTACACGTACATGTATATTGTGATAGGAAGTCACTGTCCAGGGTGCTGAACCAGTTTAACTCTTTCAGCACCGTGGGCAGTGGGCTGTCTCCTGACGCCGCGTACCCGAACATTTTTTGCCGGGTTCGGTCAAAACGAGTTCGGCCAAACCCGGTGAAGTTCGGTGCGCCCATCTCTAATTTGACACTCCGTTTGGATGTTTGTAAACAGAAAAGCACGTGGTGCTTTTCTGTTTACATTCATCCTTTTGACAGCTCTTGCGCGAATCACGCAGTTCGCACGGAAGTGCTTCCATGCGGCATGCGTGGTTTTCACGCACCCATTGACTTCAATGGGTGCGTGATGCGCGAAAAACGCACGATTATAGAACATGTCGTGAGTTTTACGCAACGCACTCGCGCTGCGCAAAATTCACGCATCGTCTGCACTGCCCCATAGAGTAATATAGGTGCGTACGACACGCGTGAAAAGCACGCGCGTTGCACGCGCGTATATTACGCTCGTGTAAATGAGGCCTAATTCTACTAAATTCTGCAAAAGACCTGTGTGGTATAAATGCTTACTAAACCCCTAGAAAAATTCCTTGAGGGGTCTAGTTTCCAAAATGGGGTCACTTTTGGGGCGTTTCCACTATTTTGTTCCCTCCAGGGGGTTGCAATCGCGACATGGCACTAAAAACCAATCCAGCAAAATCTGTGCTCCAAAATCCAAATGGCGCTCCCTCCCTTCTGAGCGCTGCTGTGGGTCCAAACATCTGTTTATTACCACATATGGGGTATTTCCGTAATCGGGAGAAGATGGTTTACAAATGTTGGGGTGAATTTTCTTCTTTATTCCTTGTAAATATAAAAAATGTCTGTTCTTTCAGAAAAAAAGTAGATTTTCATTTTCACAGACTACAATAAATATAGCAAAATACCTGTTGGGTTAAAGTGCTAACTATACCCCTAGATAAATTCCTTGAAGGGTCTAGTTTCCAAAATGGGGTCACTTTTGGGGAGTTTCCACTGTTTTGGCACCACAAGACCTCTTCAAACTCGACATGTTGCCTAAAATATAATCTCAAAATAAGCAGGCCCCAAAATCCACTAGGTGCTCCTTTGCTTCTGAGGCCGGTGTTTCGGTCCATTACCGCACTAGGGCCACATGTGGGATATTCATAAAAACTGCAGGACCTGGGCAATAAATATTGAGTTGTATTTCACTGGTAAAACCTTCTGTGTTGCACAATTTTTTTTTATTACAAATGAATTTGGGCAAAAAAAATGAGAAATTTGTACATTTCCCCTCTACTTTGCTTTATTTCCTGTGAAACACCTAAAGGGTTAAAATACTTTCTCAATGCTGTTTTGAATACTTTGAGGGGTGCAGTTTTTAAAATGGGGTGATTTATTGGGGTATTATAATATATAAGGCCCTCAAAACCACTTCAGAACTGAACTGGCCCCTGTAAAAATAGCCTTTTGAAATTTTCTTGGAAATGTGAGAAATTGCTGCTAATGTTCTAAGCCTTGTAAGGTCCTAGAAAAATAAAAGGCTGTTCAAAAAACGATGCAAATATAAAGTACACATATGGGAAATGGTAACTAGTGACTATTTTGTGTGGTATTACTATCGATTTTACAAGCAGATACATTTAAATTTAGAAAAATGCACATTTTTGCAAATTTTCTCTAAATTTGTGTTTTTCACAAATAAATATTGAATTTATCGACCAAATTTTTCCACTATCATAAAGTACAATATGTCACGAGAAAACAGCCTCCGAATCGCTTGGATAGGTCAAAGCATTCCGGAGTTATTACCACATAAAGTGACACATGTCAGATTTTTAAAAAATCGGCTGTGCCACAAGGCCAAAACAGGCTGCGTCCTAAAGGGGTTAAGAGAAGGGGATAAAGAGGTATTTCCATCATAGACATTTCGGCATATCTCCTGCTGCTTGCTGACGGACAGGTGGCTTTGCACATGCAGAGAACTCTCTGTTCATTTGAATGGAGTTATTGAAAGTGCAATAATCTATATGTACGCCAACATGGAGTTTAACAGAGGGAAAGAGGCTCCCTATGTTTCCCAACCAGCACCCCTGCAACGTGATTGTGGGGTGCCATGTCGGCATTGTCCGTTTTACATTGACAGGCAATAATGCTTTGGAATACAATGTATACCAAAGCATTAGAGAAGCAATCAAAAGCCCGCATTTTGAAGTCCCCTATTTCGACTTCAAAGTTAATTAAGTTTCAGTTTTAAAAAGTTAATTAAGAAAAAATAAACAGTGAAACATTTTTCCATACAAAAACAGTTAAAAAAAAAAAAGTTTATAAAAATAGACATCTATGGTATCGCCGCGATCGTAGCGACACATATAATAAAGTAAACATATTATTTTAACTGCACATTTAACGGCATTAAAAAAAAATAAACCTGCAAGAATAACAATGGAATTGTTTTTTTTTTTTTTGTTTTTTTTTATCATTCCTCCTCCCACAATAGAAGAAGAATAAAAGTTATTTAATACTATGGTTCTATAAAAAAATGTCTCGTCTCGCAAAAACAAGTCCTGATAGGGTACACTACCGTTCAAAAGTTTGGGGTCACCGAGACAATTTTGTGTTTTCCATGAAAACTCACACTTATATTTATCAAATGAATTGCAAAATGACTAGAAAATATAGTCAAGACATTGACAAGGTTAGAAATAATGATTTTTATTTCAAATAAACTTTGCTTTTGTCAAAGATTGCTCCATTTGCAGCAATTATAGCATTGCAGACCTTTGGCATTCTAGCTGTTAATTTGCTGAGGTAATCGGGAGAAATTCCCCCCCATGCTTCCAGAAGGCCCTCCCACAAGTTGGATTGGCTTCATGGGCACTTCTTGCGTACCATACGGTCAAGCTGCTTCCACAACAGCTCTATGGGGTTGAGATCTGGTGACTGCGCTGGCCGCCCCATTACAGATAGAATACCAGCTGCCTGCTTCTTCCCTAAATAGTTCTTGCATAATTTGGAGGTGTGTTTTGGGTCATTGTCCTGTTGTAGGATGAAATTGGCTCCAATCAAGCGCTGTCCACAGGGTATGGCATGGCGTTGCAAAATGGAGTGATAGCCTTCCTTATTCAAAATCCCTTTTACCTTGTACAAATCTCCCACTTTACCAGCACCAAAGCAACCCCAGACCATCACATTACCTCCACCATGCTTGACTGATGGCGTCAGGCACTCTTCCAGCATCTTTTCAGTTGTTCTGCGTCTCACAAATGTTCTTCTGTGTGATCCAAACACCTCAAACTTCGATTCGTCTGTCCATAACACTTTTTTACAATCTTCCTCTGTCCAATGTCTGTGTGCTTTTGCCCATATTAATCTTTTCCTTTTTATTAGCCAGTCTAAGATACGGCTTTTTCTTTGCCGCTCTGCCCTGAAGGCCAGCATCCCGAAGTCGCCTCTTCACTGTAGACGTTGACACAGGCGTTCTGCGGGTACTATTTAATAAATCTGCCAGTTGAGGACCTGTGAGGCGTCCATTTCTCAAACTAGAGAATCTAATGTACTTGTCTTGTTGCTCAGTTGTGCAGCGGGGCCTCCCACTTCTCTTTCTACTCTGGTTAGAGCCTGTTTGTGCTGTCCTCTGAAGGGAGTAGTACACACCGTTGTAGGAAATCTTCAGTTTCTTGGCAATTTCTCGCATGGAATAGCCTTCATTTCTAAGAACAAGAATAGTGTTAAGGATCTGCCAGGCACAGCTTCTGTGTCTACGCCCATAGGTAATCAGTCTGCACCTGCTTCTATGTCTGTGAGACTGACTCCATCTTCCACCACTCAGGATGGCAGGCTTAGGAGTGGGAGAGCCTATCATAGCCTGGCCAGACGGAGCTAGCTCCTGCCCTCTGTCTATTTATACCTGCCTTTCCTGTTCCTCCTTGCTTGTGATTCTTCTCGTTTTGGTTTCCTGGCCCTGCTGCAGCTTCTTGAACTAGTTGACCCTGCTTCATATTGACCCTGGCTTACTGACTACTCTTCTGCTTTGTGTTTGGTACCTCGTACACTCCTGGTTTGACTTGGCTTGTTCACTACTCTCCTGCTCTGCGTTTGGTACCTCGTACACTCCTGGTTTGACTCGGCTCGTTCACCACTCTTGTTTCTCACGGTTTTGCCGTGGGCAACTGCCCCTTTTCCCTTGCTTCTGTGTACCCTTGTCTGTTTGTCTGTCGTGCACTTATTGAGCATAGGGACAGTCGCCCAGTTGTACCCCGTCGCCTAGGGCGGGTCGTTGCAAGTACGCAGGGACTGAGTGGCGGGTAGATTAGGGTTCACTTGTCTGTTTCCCTACCCCCATCATTACAAATAGACTGTCGAGTTTCACATGAAAGCTCTCTTTTTCTAGCCATTTTGAGAGTTTAATCGAACCCACAAATGTAATGCTCCAGATTCTCAACTAGCTGAAAGGAAGGTCAGTTTTTTAGCTCCTCTAAACAGCAAAACTGTTTACAGCGGTGCTAACATAATTGCACAAGGGTTTTCAAGGGTTTTCTAATCATCCATTAGCCTTCTAACACAGTTAGCAAACACAATGTACCATTAGAACACTGGAGTGATGGTTGCTGGAAATGGGCCTCTATACACCTATGTAGATATTGCATTAAAAACCAGACGTTTGCAGCTAGAATAGTCTTTTAGCACATTAACAATGTATAGAGTGTATGTCTGATTAAATTAATGTCATCTTCATTGAAAAAAACTGTGCTTTTCTTGCAAAAATAAGGAAATTTCTAAGTGACCCTAAACTTTTGAACGGTAGTGTATGTTCACGGCAGGTACACTGTATTCGCCCTGGACACCGCAGGGAATTCCGGTCAAATAATTGCAACAAATTGTAGTGAATTTTTTTTCTGCCAAAATAAGGATGGAAGTAGGAGTGCAGCAAAGTTCAGACAGATGCTGGTGGTAGGGGATTCTATTAGGCGAACAGATAGGGTCACCTGTCGCCAAGACAATGAGTGCTGAACAAGGTGTTGTATGCCGGGTGCTCGGGTTCAGCATATTACAGATCGAAAAGACAGATTGCTATGTGGAGCTGGGGAAGACCCGGCGGTCATGGTGCATATCGGTACCAATGACAAAGTCAGTGGAAGATGGAAAGTCATTTTAAAAATGATTTTAGGGAACTTGGAGAGCCGCTCCAGTCCAGAACCTCCAAGGTAGTCTTTTCAGAAGTACTAGCAGTGCCACGAGCGTCACTAGTAAGACAACGGGAGATTAAGGCATTTAATAACTTGTTTAGAAATAGGTGCAGGAAGGAAGGGTTTGGGTTCATGGAGAACTGGGCTGACTTCTCTGTCGGCTGCAGGCTCTATGGTAGGGACGGGCTGCATCTAAATGGGGAGGGTGCAGCTGTGCTGGGGGAAAGAATGGTTAGGGGAGCTTTTAAACTAGAATCTTGGGAGAGGAAGGGTGGGTTAGAGTAGATATGTAGAGGGATACAGCAAGGGGGAATTTAGCGAGGACTGGGGATAGCAAGCCGAGTAGGGAGGTGACTAGGAATAAATATGGACCCTAGGAAAAAGAAAGGTGATGGTAAGATGATAAGTATGCTGGCGAATGCAGGAAATCTCGCAAGGAAAATGGACGAGTTGGAGATTAGAATGACTGACCTGGATTATGATGTGGTGGGAATAACAGAAACCTGGCTGGATGAGAGCCATGACTGGGTAACAAATGTGTGGGCTACACAGTATTTAGAAGGGATAAAAAAAAGGTGGAGGGGCTTGTTTATAAAATCCAGCCTAAGACCAGTCCTGAATGAAGACATTGGGGGAGACTGTGACAGTGTGGAGTCTTTATGAGTAAATATTCTTGGAGTGGGCAATAAACGGTAAACTACTAATTGGAGTTTGTTATAAGCCAACGAACAAAGCGGAACAGACTGAGGATGAAATGCTGCAACAAATACAAAAGGCAGCAAATAATAATGGGGTCCTTATTATGGGGGATTTTAACTATCCTGACATTAATTGGGACATAGAGGCTGCTGGATGTGCTAAAAGCTGGAAGTTTTTATACACCATTCAAGACAATTATTTAAAGAGGCTCTGTCACCAGATTTTGCAACCCCTATCTCCTATTGCAGCAGATCGGCGCTGCAATGTAGATAAGAGTAACGTTTTTTGTTTTTTTTTTAAAACGAGCATTTTTGGCCAAGTTATGACCATTTTTATATTTATGCAAATGAGGCTTTCTAAAGTACAACTGGGCGTATATTATGTGCGTACATCTGAGCGTTTTTACTTCTTTTACTAGCTGGGCGTTGTGAATGGGAGTGTATGATGCTGACGAATCACCATCATCCACTTCTCCTCGTTAACACCCAGCTTCTGGCAGTGCACAGACACAGCGTGTTCTCGAGAGATCACGCTGTGACGTCACTCACTTCCTGCCCCAGGTCCTGCATCGTGTTGAACGAGCGAGGACACATCGGCACCAGAGGCTACAGTTGATTCTGCAGCAGCATCAGCGTTTGCAGGTAAGTAGCTACATCGACTTACCTGCAAACGCCGATGCTGCTGCAGAATCAAATGTAGCCTCTGGTGCCGATGTGTCCTCGCTCGTCCGACACGATGCAGGACCTGGGGCAGGAAGTGAGTGACGTCACAGCGTGATCTCTCGAGAACACGCTGTGTCTGTGCACTGCCAGAAGCTGGGTGTTAACGAGGAGAAGTGGATGATGGTGATTCGTCAGCATCATACACTCCCATTCACAACGCCCAGCTAGTAAAATAAGTAAAAACGCCCAGATGTACGCACATAATACACGCCCAGTTGTACTTTTACTTTAAACACGCCCAGTTGTACTTTAGAAAGCCTCATTTGCATAAATATAAAAATGGTCATAACTTGGCCAAAAATGCTCGTTTTAAAAAAACAAAAACGTTACTCTTATCTACATTGCCGCGCCGATCTGCTGCAATAGGAGATAGGGGTTGCAAAGTCTGGTGACAGAGCCTCTTTAATTCAGTTGGTTAATAAACCAACCAGAGGGGATAATGTGCTGGATATGGTCTTATCTAATAGACCAGACACAATATCAGATGTGGAGGTCCGGGAACACTTGGGCAATAGTGACCACAATATGGTAAGTTTTCATATAATTTACAATAAAACAATACGAAGGGGAGCAACAAAAAACCTGGAAGTTTAGGAAAGCAAAATTCAGTTCTCTGAGGGAAACACTTCGTCTTGTTGACTGGGATCTTGTAATGGTAAATAGGGATACTGCTGCAAAATGGGGAGCTTTTAAAGATATATTACATGAATCCTGTAGTAAGTTTATACCCTCTGGTAACAAAATGTCTAGGAATAAAAGGAGACCAATGTGGATAAATAGGGACTTACTGAATATAATAAGAGAAATACAAAAAGCATTTAAAACATTAAAGGCTTAGGGCTCAGCAGAAGCATTCCAGACTTATACAGATCTCAATAGAAAATGTAAGAATTAAATCAAGTTAGCAAAGTTTACAGAAAAACAAATCACTAACAATATTAGAATGAATCCCAAAAATATTTATAAATATTAATGCCCCCCCCCCAAAAAAAAAAACCTGATAATATAGGCCCTCTTAACCCCTTACCGAAATTAGTCGTAAGTACGTCATGGAAAGCTAGTGCTACCTACAAAATGCTGTATACAAAGTGCTACCTACAAAATTCACAGTAAGGCCCCATGCACGTAAAAACGGCCGTAATTAAGGGCCCATAGACTTCTATTGGCCACGGTTACCTTCCCGTTTGCTTACGGGAAGGTGCCCGGGCCGTTGAAAAATATGTAACATGTCCTATTTCAGGCCGTAATTACGGCACGGGCAGGCCCATAGAAGTCGAGGAAAAAAATACTTTTGTGTGCATGAGGCCTTACAGATTAAAGAGGGCTGCTGACCCTGACAGCAGGCCATATTTTCTTGTCGCCAAGATGGTTATCATGCCACCCCTCAGTCGGTGATCGCCAAAATTGGCCAGTCAATTTAGACCGGCCAATCGTGAGATTTTGCAGCTTAATCCAAACGATGTGCCACAGGGCACAGTGAAATGGTGGCGACTGGAGCTGTCTAAAAATATAATCTTCTTACACTATCAATGTTTAGACACCTGATGCACATTTTGCTGGCATTTCCAGCTTCTTCTAGGGACGAAGAAATGTTATAGGTCAAATGTTGATTGACAGATATTATGGCCAATCGCATTCATTAGGGAGTGTAACCTAGTAGAAAGGACAAATATTGACTTGTATTTATACAATGTAGCTCCCTACGAACTTTTGGAAGCTACCACCAGGAGAGAACTGTTCCATTGTGCACTGAAAGTTCATATTAATTAAACAAACCACAAGCATAATGATATGTATAATTAAACCGTTTCTCACAGTGAGACTATAGAATAAAGAACACACATCTGTAGATTGTTGGTTAAAGGGGTTGTCTGGTCATGGGGCGCTTTTTTTTTCTTCTACTGATGACCTATCCACAGGATCGGTCATAAGTATATGATCGCTGGGGGTCCGAACCCCGCACCGATGAGCTGCCTATTCCAGTAAATAAGCCATTTCACCCCACAAATAATTTTTCTCCCAGTATATTATATGATACATTAAATGGTGCGACTAAATACTACAGCTATTCCCACAAAAAAAACAAGCCCTCATGTGGCTATGTTGACGAAAAAATAATAGTCATGGCTTTTGGAACGTGGGGAGGAAAAAGCGATAATGAAAATATGAAAATTGGCCATTAAGGGGTTAAATTCAAAATCTATATGTTGTAACTGACAAATTGTGTATCACTAACAAAAAAAACCCAGGGTAGTTACTGGAACTGAATTTCTTTTCTAGCTACTAGAATTAGTGATGCGCCAATACATGTGATATGTTTACATCCTAACCATTTATTTACTCTTAAATCTGGGGCTTCCCGCTGCAGCCAGTTTGGACCTTCCTGACAGAGGCTCATTTTTCAAATCTTGCATGTCTCACTTCATTTAGTAACAACATTGTAGTGCTTTTAGTTATCCAAGTGATTCTGAGAATGTTTTGTCTTGACATATTGTACTTTGTTAGTGGTAAAATTTGGTCAATAGTTGTCAAAAACGTCAACATTTTGAAAAGTTATAATATTTCTAAATTTCAAATTATCTGCTTGTAAGAGATAGTTATATCATACAAAATAGTTACTAACATTTTCGATATGTCTACTTTATGTTGGCTTTGCTTTTTGTTTAGCCTTTTTTTTTTTTTTTTTTTTAGTCCATTACAAGGCTTGTAACTTTAGTAGCAATTTTTCACATTTTTCAAGAACATTTCCAAAACTTATTTTGTTTTTTTTACTGAACTATTCTGTTCTGAAGTGGCGTTTGGGGTCTATGTCAAAATACCCTTGTAAATCATCCCATTTAAAAAAAAAAAAAAAAAAACAATTTTGGAAGTTTCTTAGCCCTTTAGGCGTGAAGTTATTTTAAAATGTCATTATTCTTATTTTTTTTGCAGATATAGAATTTGAGTCCTCCTTTTTTTATTTTTCTGTAACGCAGCACGTGTTAACAGAGAAACACAGCTTAATATTTATTACCCTGACTCTGCAGTTTTAAAAAATATCCCATATGTGGCCCTAGTGTGCTACTTGACTGAAACACAGGCCTCCGAAATGGAGCACCTTGTGGATTTTGGCGTCTCTTTTTTATTAGAATATATTTTGGGTGCCAAAACATAAACACCCCCCAAAAAGACCATTTCAAAAACTACACCTTTTAACCCCTTAAGGACGCAGCCTAGTTTTGGCCTTAAGGCTCAGAGCCCATTTTTCAAATCTGACATATTTCACTTTATGTGGTAATAACGTCGGAATGCTTAAACCTACCCAAGCGATTATGAGATTGTTTTCTCGTGACACATTGGGCTTCATGTTCGTGGTAAAATTTGGTCGATATATTCAGTGTTTATTGGTGAAAAATTGCAAAATTTAGAGAAAATTTTGAAAAAATTGCATTTTTCAGAATTTAAATGCATCTGCTTGTAAAACAGACGGTTATACCACCCAAAATAGTTACTAGTTCACATTTCCCATATGTCTACTTTAGATTGGCATTGTTTTTTGAACATTCTTTTATTTTTCTTGGACGTTACAAGGCTTAGAACATAACCAGCAATTTCTCATATTTTTAAGAAAATTTCAAAAGCCTTTTTTTTAAGGTACCTGTTCAGTTCTGAAGTGGCTTTGAGGGGCCTATGTATTAGAAACCCTGATAAAACACCCCATTTTAAAAACTAGACCCCTCAAAGTATTCCAAACCGCATTTAGAAAGTTTTTTAACCCTTCAGGCATTTCACAGGAATTAAAGCAAAGTGGAGGTGAAATTTGCAAATTTCATTTTTCTTGCTGAATTTCAATTTTATTCATTTTTTTTCCTGTAACACAGAAGGTTTTACCAGAGAAACACCACACCAGCAGTGACTAGCAAGGAGGGAGGTTGTGTGTTTGGGAGCTGCTGTGTGTGTGCTGTGAGTGTGGACCACACCCGGAATCCAGGGAGTTTCCTTTCTTTCACCAGCCCAGGTTTCTATCACCTGCCTGGGCTAAGGAAGCTTCCCTGAAGGAGGCTCCATTCATACATGGAGCCTCAGACCTCTACCCCCTGGAGCATGCAGGCGGGGGGTAGGGGGTCTTCCCAACCTGCTGGGAGCGTGCAGCCAGCATCAGGGGTGAGAAGGTCATCCCGTGGAAAGATCTGTGCGGCCCCCCCTGATGCTGGGGCTCTGGAAGGAGCCAGGAGGAGAGACATGGCGGATCATCCAGGTGGAGGACCAGAAGGCCCAGCAAGGCCAGATGCCAGACCTGAGGACCAGAGCACGGTAGAGGAATGGGGGCTACTGCGGTCGGGAGAGTCGGTGGAAACCTTCAGCTCCCGCCTAGCTGCCCGGCTGGAAGAATACCGGGACCTCGGTAAGTCCCTGCGGCGGCTGCGGGAAGATCTGGCGGCCGTAAGGGGACGAGCAGCTAAAACATCAGGCGCCAAGAGGTCCCGGTATAATCTACAGGTAAAGGAAATACTGGAAGAAATTAATATGGTGGAGGAGAGAAAGATGGAGATTGTGGTCGGTGGGGGAGCCTTCGGGGAGAAATTGGAGAATGATGAAAGGTTTTCCCTGATGGCGTCCCCCACGCAAAGTAATGAAACCCCCTGCAAAAGGGGAGTAAAAGTATTGGCTGCTAAAGGTGCAGTGGAAGCTGCAGAGAAGGAGGCCGCTAAATTGGAGGCCGCTAAATTGGAGGCCGCTAAATTGGAGGCCGCTAAATTGGAGGCCGCTAAATTGGAGGCCGCAAAAATGGAGGCCGCAAAAATGGAGGCCGCAAAAATGGAGGCCGCAAAAATGGAGGCCGCAAAAATGGAGGCCGCAAAAATGGAGGCCGCAAAAATGGAGGCCGCAAAAATGGAGGCCGCAAAAATGGAGGCCGCAAAAATGGAGGCCGCAAAAATGGAGGCCGCAAAAATGGAGGCCGCAAAAATGGAGGCCGCAAAAATGGAGGCCGAAAAAATGGAGGCCGCAAAATTGGAGGCCACTGAAATGGACGAAAGTGTGGAGAGGACGCCAACCCGGGAGGAGACGGGCTCGGAGGACCCCTGGGAAGGCAGTAACGGAGGGGCAAGTGGGGAACTTACCTGCAGCCAAGGTGTGCATGACATTGAATCGGGCAGTGGGCACCCCCCGGGGTTGCTCACGCAAATACGGCTGCAGGAGTCCCCAGTGTCCCTCCAGAACTTTACTTTTGGAGCGGAGTTGCCACCAGAGGAGGACAAAGTGCAGAAGAAAAAGTTATGGAAGTTAAGGCGGAAGAAAACAAAGGCGAAGACAGGTGGGGTATCCTATAAATATTCCTACCTGTCTTCCTTGCGTTCCGGACCGGGTGAGAGCTCGGTTCGGGACGCAAACCCCGCAAATCCCCCAGCTCCGGCCTCTGCAGTGGGGTCGTGGCGGGTATGTGGGCAGAAAGATATGGTGCTGGTTTTGAGCAATGTGGCCAAGATGGCGCCAGACGCCGTCTCCTGTAAAGGAGGTGGTGTCGATGGCCACGTGGCGCTAGGGGGCGTGTCCCCGTGTCCGGCGGATGGGGAACCTCAGAAGCCGGTCTCTGGCGCAAGCCGGAGGCCGGGGGACGGGGGGAACTGGAAACCGGATGTGGCGCCGGAAAACCGGAAGTCTGCTGGTCATGTGACTCGGCCAGCAGACGCACCAGAAAGTGTTGCGGCAGCGAGTGGTGGCGGTAGGAGAGGCTTCGGCACTGCTGGCCACCCCCCGACGGGAGGGGGGGGTGGTTTGGTGCCGGGAGTGGCTCTAGCTGTGCCTGCGGCCCCTCCATCTGCATCGCCGCAAGGCGGTGGGAGGGGTTTAGCGGGCACGGGGGGTGACGGCACCCCTCCTCCCGAACATTGCATTGGTGGCGCAGCAGAAATGGAGGTCGGTGAAGCGGAGGGTGCTGAGGGATTGCCGCCTGAGATATCCGGCGGCGCCCCAGAAGTAGCGGCACCTGATGATGTGGAGACCCCAAAAACAACATATAAAAAGCCAGTGGACAAAAGGAAGAACTCCGTAACCAGCCTGGCCGGTATGAAAGTTGTGGAGAGGAATGTAAGTGGAAATGTAAATATTGATGGTAATGTTAGTAGTGTTGGTAATATTGTTGGTGGTGGTAATGTTGTGGATATTAATGTGGGTTGTAATATTGTGGGGGGAGTGTCAACCAGTGGCGGGCCGGATGCTCCTTCTGCCAGAGCGCCCGGCAGGTCGTATGCGGGCGTTGTGGTGGGGGGACCGTCGGCCCACCCATCCTCATCTTCTGGGCCCGGGGACGGCAGTTTGCAACAGCGCCTCCTAGAAGCCTTAAGGGAGGGGAAGCAGACGATAACAGTAGGGGGAGTGCAGAAGGACCTATCCTTTTGGATAAATAGGTATGGTCTGGATGCCTTCCGAGAGAGACGGGGAGATCAGTGGTCGCTCCCAACAACCGGGCCGGCCGTGGCCAGGAGGAATGTGGTCCGTCTCCAGTGGCGTGGCAATGATGCGTGCCCTCCTCGTAAGAGGGTGGTGGAGCTGCTGCTGGAGATGGGCTTCAAGGCGAGTGACATCTACGCCTTGATACATCCTCATGGTACGGCTGAGTTTGACATCAGCTTTGTTCAGCCGGGGGGCCTTGAGGTCTTCTGGGGGAACTATGAGCTGGTGAAAAGCGAGCCCGGCTGGCGAGGGTTTGCTGCGCAAGCAATCTCTCGCCAGAATGGTCTCAGGAAAGTGACCGTTCTTACCCGTAACGAGTCGCTTTCCTGTGTGGACATCATGACCTGGTTGGGAAGATACGGTGAGGTAGCAGAGATGCCACGGAAGAACTGCGATGAGTTTGGCATCTGGTCGGGAGCCTGGACGTTTATGGTCAAACTTAAGCGTCTGGGGCAGACGGTGTCCCACATACCATCATCTGCTTTCTTGGGAAGAGATCGAATCCTTGTCTTCTACCAGGGGCAGCCGAAGCTGTGTCACCGGTGTGGCGACCCCTCACACTTGAGCGCAAGCTGCACTGTGCAGAAGTGCGCTCATTGTGGGGGGGTAGGCCATCTGGCCGCATCGTGTGAGCAGATTAGGTGTAACCTGTGTGGTGACCTAGGTCACCCTTTCAGTCGGTGTCCGCGCTCAGTCGTCAATGTCTGTTCCAACCCTACGGAGAATGTAAGGAGGGAGGTCTCCGTGGGCGAGGGGGTGGACAGAGACGATAGAGCCCAAGAGCAAAGGATGAATGCCAGGAGGGGACCCCCTTCTCGTCAGAGAAGGGCGGAAAAACGCAGAAGGGAACGAGAGCTGAGGAGGACCCAGGAAACTGGGGACTCCTCTGGCTCGGACCTGGATGCCCCCCAGGATACTGATGCTCTTGGGGGGGCCGTACTGGACGAGGAGATAAGGAGGATAGAGAGAGAGCAGAGGGCTGAGGACTCCCAGTCCTCCCACTATGAAAGTGTGGAAGAGGAAGGGAGGTCACAGCCTAAAACAAAACAGGGGACACCGGGTAACATCAAAACAGGGCTAAAAACATCTGGCCCTGCCCCGGCCAAGGAAGGCAAAACCTGCACCCCCCTGGTGTGCTCCCCCAACCGATACCGTGTTCTCATGGATATTCCAGACCCCCAGGCCGGGGGGGAGAGCACGGTAGGGAGTCTAGGTGTCGTTGAGCCTCCTCTTCTGCGGGGGCCACTGTCCCCGGGGGAGGGGGTCGGCCCGGACCCAGGAGATGAGAATGGGAGGGGGGTGGTGGAGGTTATGGACTCCTCAAAAACAAAAAAAAGAGGTAAAGAGGGTGAGGGGTCCTCCTCAGAGGAGAAAGCAAGGGGTGGGAAGAAGAAAACCGTCTAACTCAATCATTTATGATGGCGGCACCCACTCCGTTGACGCTGGCATCGATTAACGTTGCCAGCATTAAGTCGAATATGGCTAGATTTGCAGCCTTTGATTTTCTCGGCCGGGTTGAAGCTGACATTTTGTTTTTGCAGGAGACCAGACTGTCACTTTTGGCAAAGGTCGTGAAAGCTAGGAGGGAGTGGCGACGTGGGCCCTCCTACTGGTCTCTTGCGGCTGAGCCATATAGCGGGGTGGCGGTACTTTTTACCGCACCGGTCACATGCCGGCGGATGATCGAGTTAGAAATGGGGCGGTGCTTGATCTTAGATGTTCTCATGAGGGGACAAGAACTAAGACTTATCAACATCTACGGTCCCCAGACAAAGTGGGACCGGAAAAGTCTCTTCATGAGGATTAAGCCCTTCCTTTTTACAGGCCGACAAGTCATTTTTGGAGGGGACTTTAACACTGTCGTTAGGCCCCAAGACAGAGGAGGTTCCAGAAAGGTACTGGCCTATGATAGTGTCGAGTTGAATAGAATAGCTAGTGATGCTCGCCTGGAGGACATCCACATTCGGTATACCCCAGGCCACTCGGGGTTCACCTATCATAGTGGTAGTCGTAGGTCCAGGATAGACAGGTTTTTTTTAAAGGAGGACGCCATCTCTTCGGCAGTGTCCGTCGTTGAGGTGGAGTTCTCCGATCACTGTATGATTATTTTTTCTTTGAATGTTGCAGAGTCCCTCCAGATGGGAAGAGGTATATGGAGGCTGAATTCTACTCTCCTGGAAGAAGCAGAGATAAGACAGGCCTTCGAGGATTTTCTTCAGAGCCAGGTACCTTTATTGGATCTAGGTGGTACTAAGTCTGAGTGGTGGGAGGTGTTCAAAGAACGGGTGGCTGAGTTTTTCCGTCAGATCTCGTGCCTCAGGTCTATGAGCAGGTATCGCCTGTATCAAGACATGAGGAGGAAACTCGAACATCTAGTCTCAACCGGAGGTAGCCGTGAGGAAATCTCCGTGGTGAAAGCTCTGCTCAAAAGATGCCAATATGATAGGCACACGTCTTTGGTTCTTGAACGGGATTTCGGGAGGTACCGCTCGCCCGACCCTTACAAGAACTGCAAGATGTCAGTGAGTCGTAAGGTGGTGACAGGACTGGTAGATAGTACAGGCTCCCTGATGAGATCCAAATCAGGGATCCTGGAGGTCATCAGATCCTTTTATTCGCAGCTTTTGGGTGAGCAGGATCTAAACCGAGACGAAATGTCGGCTTTCCTGGCTGAAACCATCCCTGAGCCAGGAGCAGACCCCTCGCTTGGTGTTTTGACAGAGTCGATCAAGGAAGAGGAAGTGATGCTGGCGATTGATGGGTTGGCCATCAAAAAGTCGCCAGGCCCAGATGGCTTAACATCTGAGTTTTATAAGGCTTTTAAGGGAACCTTAGTTCCCCTCTTGACTGCGGTTTTTAATGAGTGCCTCTCCTCGGGCGCTCTGCCAAAGTCAATGGGCAAGTCGGCCTTGATCATTCTGTCAAAGGGTAAGGATTCGACCCGTATTGAGAACTGGCGTCCCATAGCGCTCCTCAATACGGACAGAAAGGTTCTCGCAAAAGTACTGTTTAATCGGCTGGTGAAGTTTGCACCCCGGCTCCTTTCGTCGGCCCAGCATTGCTCTGTTCCAGGCCGCAGCACCTTTAGTGCTGTCCTCAGTGTCAGAGAGGCAGTGGAGCAGGGACATTCTGGCCGATGGGAGGGGTACATGCTGTCCTTGGATCAGGCCAAAGCTTTTGACCGGGTGAATCACAAGTACCTATGGTCAGTCCTTCTGAGGTATGGCCTACCGGGTGAGTTCGTTAATTGGCTCCAGACCCTATACGCTGGGGCTGAGTCTTTTGCACTGGTGAACGGTTGGACTGGAACCCCCTTTGAGGTTGGGTCTGGTGTCCGCCAGGGTTGTCCCTTAAGCCCCTTGCTGTATGTTTTCGCGATCGACCCCTTTCTTAGGCGGCTCGATCGTGGGCCATTGGCGGGGGTGGGGATGGACTTGGAGGAGCCGGAAGCCACTCAGAGGGTGGTTGCGTACGCGGATGACGTCACTATCTTTGTCTCCTCGAGAGGGGAGGCAGAGTGGGTGATGTCAGAAGTTGAGCGCTACTCACGGGCATCTGGGTCCAGGATCAACCGGGACAAGTGTGAAAGTCTCTGGCTGGGGGGAGGGGATCCTAGTTTTGATCTCCCGGACACCCTCCCAGAGCCCAAAGGGTCTGCTAAAATCTTAGGCATTGAATTTGGCCCGGGTGATTACCCCAAGAAAAACTGGGAAGGTAGGCTATCAATAGCTGCCCAGAAGGTTGGCCAATGGAAGGGATGGTCTTTGTCCCTTAGGGAAAGGGTTCACCTGGCCAAGGCTTACCTGATGCCCATGTTGCTCTACCTTGGCAGCGTGTGCATGTTGCCAGAGCCTCTCTGGACTCGGGTCTATAGCCTGTTCTTCCAACTGTTATGGGGAAACAGGCTTAACCTAATCAAGAGGGAGGTTACTTACCTACCGAGGAAACTAGGTGGGTTAGGTATGGTTAACCCAGTGGTGTTTCTAGTAAACACCTTCATTAAAATTAATTTGGCGAACCTCTTTGAAAGAGAAAGGGCTCCTCTGTGGATATCCTCCTGCAGGGGATGGTTTCGGCCTTTCTTCCAGGAATGGGAGACAGGAGGCCAAGCGAAAGACCTGCGTGTACCCCATGGGCACCTCCCGGCTTATGCCGCCCCGGTTCTGAAGGTTGTTCGTCGGTGGGGTCTGGAGGCGAGGGAGATCAAGACCATGTCGAGAAAATTTCTTGACAGAAAGGTCTTGTTGACCTGCTTCCAGAAGCCCCTGGCGCTCAGGGACTGCCCAAGTAGCGACCTCGGGGTGGGATTAAAACTTTTAAACTCTGTGAGGATTCCCCAGAAGTTTTGGGATCTGGCTTGGCGCTGCTTCCATGGGAGGCTGTATGTAAGGGGCAATCTGAAGTTTAGAAACTCCGATGAAAGAGGTTGTCCTCGGGAGGAGTGCGATGACACGCTGGAAAGCATGGACCATTTCTTGCTTCAGTGTCCCTTCAATGCAGAGGTTTACAAACGGGTGGGTGCCTCCATCGGTTGGCCCGGTCTGACCAACCTCTCCTACGCTGGTTGGGCCTATGGGGCATTCGGAGACCTGGGTGGAAGGGATCATTGCACTTCTTTTTTAGTTAGTTTAGTGATCAGGTATTTCACGTGGAACGCACGGTGCTTAGTATCGACTCAGTGTAAAATCCTCCTGGAGGACGAGGTGTGTAGGAATATCATGGGTGACCTGGTGAAGGTCCGGTCTCTGGAGGTTGAGAAACTGGGTGCATCCAAGGCCTCTCGACTTTGGAGGGGCTTCAATTTTAGGGTGCCCTAGGTGGAACCAACCTTCAGGGGGAGGGGAGGGAGTGCCCCTGGGTATTAGACTGGAGGTGGGGGTCTGCACCTGGCCATGACACCGGGAAATAGCGATAGGGACAGAATGAGAGACAGCAGGAGGGACAGATTAGTTTATAAAGTAATAAGGGATAGAGATAGGGCAAGCAGGATAGGTTTAGCGATAGGGACCGGGGTGGTGGTTGGGGGTTGGCTTTGGCCTCTGGTCTGGTGCTCTAGGGGGGCTTTCCTCTCTCTCTCCTCTGGTGATGGGCTGAGTAAGCACAAGTAGGTTTTTGTTTTGAGCTTTTTGGAGACAGAAAAAGGGCTTACAAGCAGCCAAACTTAGGTTTTCGGGTTTATGTATATAGTATGGTATTTGGTTATAGTTATGTGTCGATATGGTGTATAGGTCTATGCATGGGTTTGTGTGAATGTTTAGGTAAGATGGGCAGTAGATAGGTGGGGTGGGGGGCCTGGGGGTGTGCCCAGCCTGATTCTGGACTACGTGGACGTGAGGAGGACATGAGACGTGGGATCGGGCTGGTTGGGTGATGTGTTGGGTGGTGGGGGCCAGCATCTGAACTATGCGGACATGGAAGGACATGAGGCGTGATGCTGGTTGGGGGAGGTGATGGGTGGTGATGGATAAGGTAGTATGTACAGGGTTAGGTATGAATGTGGATAAGTTAATAAAAAGAAAAAAAAAAAAAAATAAAATATTAAAAAAAAATGTAAAAAAAAATAAAAATAAATTTAAAAAAAAAAAAAGAAAAAAAAAATTAAAAAAAAAAAATCTTTGTTTTTTGGGGTTTGTTTTGTTGTTTTTTATGTTTTGTTCTTTTCTTTTCATTTACATGGTGCACTGAAGTAAGTGCACCATGAGATGGTAACTTTTATTTTTAGAGTTTATTATTATTATTATTATTTTGTTTATTTTTATTATGATTATTATTTATTTTGTTTTATATATGTGGTGGTTTTTTTTTTAGGGGGCCATTGGTTGGCACATGGTTTTTAAGAGTATGTTGTATATAGTGTTATAGTTATGTTTTCTTGGGGTTGGGGGGGTTTAGGTGTGTGTATGAATGAGTATGGGATTATAGTTATGTATGCATGGGGATTTATGTAAGAAGGGTCAGGCTGGATAAATTGTACAGAAATGTACATAAGTTTTGTTTTGTTGTGTTTGTTTTGTAAAAACCGTTTATTTTGTAATGTTTTATATTTTTCTATTAAAAGAGTACCAGAGAAACACTACTAAATATGTATTGTCCAGATTCTGCAGTTTTTAGAAATGTCCCACATGTGGCCCTACTGCGCTCGTGGACTAAAACACAAGCCCTAGAAGCAAAGAAGCACCTAGTGCATTTTGAGTCCTCTTTTTTTATTAGAATATATTTTAGGCAGCATGCCAGGTTTGAAGAGGTGTTGAGGTGTCAAAACAGTAGGAATCCCCCAATAGTGACCCGATTTTGGAAACTACACCCCTCAAGGAATTCATTTAGGGTTGTTGTTACCATTTTGACCGCACAGTTTTTTCACAGCACGTATTTGAATTGGGCTGTGAAATGAAAAAAATGTCATTTTTTCCAATAAAATGTCATTTGTGATCAAAATTTCTTATTTTCACAGGGAACAAAATACCCCATTTTGTTGCCCAATTTGTCCTTAGTGTGGCAATACCCCATTTGTGGTGATAAACTGCCGTTTGGGCCCATGGGAGGGCTCAGAAGGAAAGGAGCGCTATATGTTTGTTGGAGTCCAGATTTTGTTGGATTGGTTTTCGGGTGCCATGTCGCATTTGCAGAGCCTCAGAGGTATCAAAGCAATGGAAACCCACCAAAAGTGACCCCATTTTGGAAACTACACCCCTCAAGGAATTCATTTATTGTTGTTGTTAGCATTTTGACCACACAGTTTTTTCACAGCACCTATTTCAATTGGGCTGTGACATTAAAAAAATGACATTTTTTCCAATAAGATGTAATTTTTTACCAAAATTTCTTATTTTCACAGGGAACAAAATACTCAATTTTGTTGCCCAATTTCTCCTGAGTGCATCAATACCCCATTTGTGGCAATAAACTGCCGTTTGGGCCCATGGGAGGCCTCAGAAGGGAAGGAGCGCTGTGTGTTCTTTGGAGTACAGATTTTTCTGGTTTGGTTTTCGGGTGCCATGTCGCATTTGCAGAGCCCCAGAGGTATCAAAGCAATGGAAATCCACCAGAAGTGACCCCATTTTGGAAACTACACCCCTCAAGGAATTCATTTATGGGTAATGTGACCATTTAGACTCCATAGTTTCTTCACAGAACTTATTTGAATTGGGCTGGGAATTAAAAAAATATATATTTTTTCCAATAATATGTCATTTTAGCTCAAAAAATTCTTATTTTCACAAGAAACAAAATACCCCATTCTGTTGCGCAATTTGTTCTGAGTGCCGCAATACCCCATTTGTTGTGATAAACTGCCGTTTGGGCCCATGGGAGGGCTCAGAAGGAAAGGACCACCATTTTGGCCTACTGGGGATTTTCTAGTGCGAAGTCATGTATGCAGAAGCCCCTGAGGTACCAGTACAGTTGAAACCTGCAAGAAGTGACCCCGTTTTAAAAACTACACCCTTAAGGCATTCATCTAGAGGTGTAGTGAGCATTTTGACTGGAGACCTACACCCCATAAACTGTAATGTGGGTTCTCCCGGGTATGGCAATACCCTACATGTGGCTGTTATCAGCTGCCTGGACACACAGCAGGGCTCAGAGGGGAAAGACTAGGGGGGATAAGCTGTGTGGAGTGCATCAGGGTAAGTAAAATTGGGGTAAATTATAAACCAAGGGATGTATGATAAATTTTAAAACACTCTTTCATACAGAGCTCTGGTTATTCGGGACACGTATCACATTGATATATTGTGTCCTCCCTTACCCCCTCTTATAGCAGACTTTGCACCTCTTTTGACTTTTTCCCTTCTTGCCAGTTTGGGGAACTTCTCCTGGAAAGTGTTGCCCTGGTACGATGCGTGTGGCCTCGCTTCCAGAAGTACTGGGTGCCCCCCCTTCTTGGTCCCTAAAGATTAGGTTCTTGATAATCACCTCTTGAAATTCCAGGAAAGTTCCCGTCTGGCCTGCACATCGACGTAGCACGTACGCATTGTACAAAGCCATCTGTATGATGTGCACGGTCTGCTTCTTATACCACACCGCATGGCGCTGTAGGACTTCAGGGCTTGATCTTACAAGTCCATCCCTCCCATGTACCTATTGTAGTCCAGGATGCAGTCTGGTTTGGGGGTGGCCTTTCCTTCATATATCCTAAACCTGTAGGTATACCCTGATGCACTCTCACAGCTTATACATCTTCACGCCATACCTTGCCCTCTTACCCGGCAGGTACTTGCGGAATTGAACCCTCCCTTTAAAATGTACCAGGGACTCATCAATAGAAATACACTTCTCGGGGGTGTATGCTTGGGAAAACCGGGCACTGGAACGGTCTAATAGGGGTCTCCGTTTATACAAACGGTCAAAACTGGGGTCATCTCGGGGTGGGCACGGCTCATTATCAGTATAATGTAAGAAGCGAGTATTGCCTCATTTATTTATTTTTTTAGGTTCCAGTTCAGTTCTGAAGTTGCTTTGAGGGGCCCATATATTAGAAACCCCTATCAAACACCCCATTTTAGAAACTAGACCCCTCAAAGTATTCACAACAGCATTTAGAAAGTTTATGAACCCTTTAGGTGTTTCACAAAAATTTAGAGCAAAGTAGAGGTGAAATTTACATTTTTTTTTGGTCAGAAAATCCTCTTTATACCATTTTTTTAATAACACAAAAGGATTTATCAGAGAAACGCAACTTAATACGTATTGCCCAGATTCTGCCGTTTTTAGAAATATCCCACATGTGGCCCTAGTGCGGTAATGGACTGAAGCACCGGCCTCCGAAGCAAAGGAGCACCTAGTGGATTTTGAGGCCTCTTTTTTATTAGGCACCATGTCCAGTTTGAAGAGGTCTTGTGGTGCCAAAACATTGGGAACCCCCCAAAAGTGACCCCAATTTGGAAACTAGACCCCTTGAAGAATCCATTGTAGTTTTCTTGGGGTGCATGCGGCTTTTTGATCAGTTTTTATTCTATTTTTAGGTGGCGTGGTCACTAAAAAACAGCAATTCTACTATTGTTTTTTTATTCTATTTTTGTTACAGCGTTCACCGTGCGCTATAACTGACATATTCACTTTATTCTGCGTGGCGATACGATTACGGCGATACCAGATGTTTATAGTTTTTTTTATGTCTTATGGCGTTTGCACAATAAAATACGTTTTGTAAACAATCATTCACTTTTTGTGTTACCGTATTCTAAGAGCCAGAACGTTTTTATTTTTCAATCAATAAAGCCGTGCGAGGACTTATTTTTTGCGTAACGAACTGTAGTTTCGATCAGTACCATTTTTAGGTACATGCGACTTTTTGATCTCTTTTTATTCCATTTTTTGGGAGGTGAAGTGACCAAAGAATTGTGATTGTGGTACGGTTTATTATTATTTTATTTTACGGCATTCACCGTGCGGGTTAAATAATGAAATAATTTTGTAGTTCAGGCCGTTACGGACGCGGCGATACCAATTATGTATAGTTTATTTGTTTGTTTATATATTTTTATTAATAATAAAGGACTGATAAGGGAAAAGGGGGGATTTTTACTTTTATTACTTTTAAATCTTTTATTTTCTTATTTTTACACCTTTTTTTAACTTTTTTTTAACTTTATTACTTTGTCCCACTAGGGGACTTGAGGACAGGAGGCCCTGATCGCTATTCTAATACACTGCACTACATGCGTAGTGCAGTGTATTAGAACTGTCAGCTACTCACTGACAGCAAGCATAGTGGGTCCTGACGTTGTCAGGACCCACTAGGCTTCCGTCTATGGCATAGCCGGACGCCATTGTTTGGTGTCCGGTTGCCATAGTCACCATCGCCGGCCGCTATCGCGTAGCAGGCCGGCGATGGCAGCTTAACCCCTAAAAAGCCGCGATCTCTATGGAACGCGGCTTTTAAGGGGTTAACCAGCGGGGACACAGCGATCGGTCCCCGCTGTAGGAGCTGTGACAGCTGCTGAACAAGACAGCAGCTGTCACAGCTCCTGTATGTGTCGGGAGGACGGCCGAAACGGCCGTTACTCCCGAGACGTACTATTACGGCATGGAGCGCGAACGATACAGCTGCCATGACGTAATAGTACGTCAAGGAGCGGGAAGGGGTTAAGGAATTCACCTAGGAGTGCAGTGAGCATTTTTATCCCACAGGTTTTTCATAGATTTTATTAAAATTGGGCCGTGAAAAGGAAAAATTACATATTTTATTTTTTTCCAATAAGATGTAGGTTTAACTCAAAATTTTTAAATTCCACAAGGAATAAAGGTGAAAAAACAAAATATGTAGAGCAATTTCTCCCGAGTACAGCAATACAATATGTGTGTACATCAACTGCTGTTTGGGCACATGGCAGGGCTCCGAAGGGAAGGAGCACCATTTGGCTTAAGGAGCGCAGAGTTTGCTGGATTTTGTTTTTAGGTGCCATGTCACATTTTTAGAGCCCCTGAGGTACCAGTAAAGTGAACACCCCTGAAATGACTCCATTTGGGAAATTGCACCCCTTGAGGAATTCATGTAGGGGTTTCGTAAGCATTTTGACCCCACGTTTTTTTTTTCTGAATTGATTAGCATTGGGCAGTGAAAATTAAAAATTTAATTTTTTCCAATTTGATGTAGTTTTTAGCTCAAAATGCTTCATTTTTAGAAGGAATAATGGGGGGAAAAAAGCCCCTAAAGGTTTGTAAAGCAATTTCTCCCAAGTGCAACAAACTCCCATATTTGGTCATAAACTGCGGTTTGGGCACACGGCAGGGCTCAGAAGAGGAAGAGCGCCATTTGGCTTTTGGAATTCCGATTTTGCTGGATTGGTTTCTGAAAGCCATGTCTCATTTGCAAAGCCCCTAAGGTACCAGTACAGTGGAAATCCATAAGAAGTGACTCCATTTGGGAAACTATACCCCTTGAGGAATTAATCTAGCGGTGTAGTGAGCACGTTGACCTTTACAGGGGTAAATTAGTGTACAGTGAAAATGGCAATTTTTCAATAGAGATGTAATTTCAGTGCCCAATTTGTGTGCCACTATGAAGAGACAGCCCTTTAATTATTATACAGTGCTTCCTGGTGTTAGAAACACCCTACATGTGGCCCTACTCTTTTGCCTGGACACACGACAGTGCTCAGTAGTGAAAAAGATCCATGTGCATTTGAGGCCTAATTTGGCAATTTACTCAGCATTGGTTTATAATAGCAGGGGCTCTGATGCGAAATAATAAAAGTAACCCCTAAGAAGCGACCCCCATCGTGGAAACTACACCCCTCAAGGCATTTATCAAGGGGTGTTAACTGAAGGAATGTTCCCCTCTGGTCTAAACATCAGGATGTTTTTTCATTATTCATCCCCGCCTTACTTGAGCAATAACTTTTTTTTTATTTTCCCACTTACATAGCCGTATCCAGGCTTTTTTGCGCGATAAGCTGTAGTTTTTATTGCTACCATGTTTGGGACATGTGAGTTTTTCATTACATTTTTTTGGGAGGCAAGATGACCAAAAAACAACAATTCTGGCATAAGTTTTTACGATGTTAACCGAGCAGGATAAAGGACATGTTAACTTTATTTGGTGGGTCAGTACGATTACGGCTATACCAAATTTATAAAGATTTTGTTGTTTTACTACAGGATGAAATGTTCCCCTGTGGCCTACACATCAGGATGATTTTTTAATGCTCGCCTTACTAGAGCGATTTCCTTTTTTGCGTTTTGATTTTTCAGTCTGTGTAGCTGTATGAGGGCTTGTTTTTTTTGCGGCACAAGCTGTGGATTTTATTGGTATTGTTTTGGGTTACATATATATACATAATACCGCTCTAACGATTAAAAAAATGGCAACCTAGTGAAAGATCCTTAGCAGATATCCCTTTTCCCAGCACATACACAAATAGGAAATAAATAAAGTCCAAAAAGGATGCAAAAGGTGGACAACTTCTCCTGAGACCTGTAGTTCTACGGAGGCTAATCCAGATTTTTCAATGTTGGTTGCCACTACACATAGATCCAACAGGTTACAGATTTTGTATTTCTAGATGAAAAAAGAGAAATATAGTGCAACACTGTTTGGAGATTTATCAAAGTACACATTTTATTTCCATACTCACAAGGATTAGGATATTTCAAACATATAATAAAATGTTTAAAAGCGTGGCACGTCAAACAAATCCAGCCCGACCCTGGGTTTCGCCCCCTTCTGGCTTCTTCCGCGGCTTGTAAGGCGTATACCATAGTGCACAGTTTAAATAGTCGCCGACTAAACACACACACACACCTTAAAATGATCACGTTGTTACAATGCTGGCTTCTATGCAAGCCTTACATCTCATAGGAAATATTGAAATCATATATATGATAAAAACCTATAAAAACATGTCAATTCATCATGACCGGACTGGTGCACTCTTGGGCCGGCACAGTCCAGTCACCTAACCTCACGTCCCTGACTGAGGTCAGGTGACCGGACTGATACACTCTTGGGCCGGCACACGCCAACCTCACTCAAACCGCTGCTGATGGAGCCAAGTAGCGAATGACGTGGCGGCAGCGCGGTCTGAGTGAGGCCGGCCCGGACCAAATGATCCCGGGGGCCGGACTTTCCCCACCCCTAATATAGACGATGGAAATAATAGCACTGTTTCTGTTTATGCAGATAACACCAAGCTATGTAGTATAGTTCAGTCTATGGAAGATGTTCAGAAATTACAAGCCAATTTGGACACACTGAGTGTTTGGGCATCCACTTGGCAAATCAGGTTTAATGTAGATAAATGTAAAGTTATGCATCTGGGTACCAACAATCTGCATGCTGCATATGTCCTAGGGGGAACTACACTGTGGGAGTCACTTGTTAAAAAGGATCTGGGTGTACTTGTAGATCATAAACTAAACCACAGCATGCAGTGTCAATCAGCTGCTTCAAAGGCCAGCAAGATATTGTCGTGTATTAAGAGGCATGGACTCGCGGGACAGGGATGTAATATTACCAGTTTGCAAAAGCATTAGTGCGGCCTCATCTAGAATATGCAGTTCAGTTCTGGGCTCCAGTTCATAGAAAGGATGCCCTGGAGTTGGAAAAAATACAAATTAGAGCAACGAAGCTAATAAGGGGCCTGGAAAATCTAAGTTATGGGAAAGATTAATAGAATTTAACCTATTTAGTCTTGAAAAAAGACGACTAAGGGGGGACATGATTAACTTATATAAATATATGAATGGCACATACAAAATTATTGTGAAATCCTGTTCCATGTAAAAACCCCCTCAAAAAACAAGGGGGCACTCACTCCGTCTGGAAAAAGAAAGGGTCAATCTGCAGAGGCGACAAGCCTTCTTTTCTGAGAGAACTGTGGATCTATGGAATAGTCTACCGCAGGAGCTGGTCACAGCACGGACAGTAGATGGCTTTAAAAAAAGCTTGGATAATTTCCTAGAACAAAAAAAATATTAGCTCCTATGTCAATGTGTAGAATTTTTGTTTCATCCCTTCCCTTTTCCCATCCCTTGGTTGAACTTGATGGACAAATGTGTTTTTTTTTCAACCGTACTAAGTAAGATTACGAATCTATATAAGTTGCCCAAGCATTTTCAATATTTTTGGTTCTTTATAGGTAACCCGCGTTTCTTGGGAGATGGAGTAAACAGACACCAGTTAATGTCTTGTCTGCTCAAGGATGTAACCTATTGGTTGATTTGCTTGACTCTAGGAATCTTATTCTTTCTTACACGGCATCCTTTAACAAATTTCCAATTTTATATAACCAGCTATTCATTAATCTTCAACTACTTGACTATATTATATTATCCCAGATGTCTTCCAATTTGGGAGATCCTAAATTTTTTCAAAAGAACGTGTTCATGCTAGACAACAATGAGCATGATTTATAGAGACCTTAGGCAATGTATTGAATGGTCACAAACACCTGCAGGACCTGCAAGTAGAAAGCCGCTGCTCTCCAAAAAGAAAATTTCTGCCTGTCTGCAGTTTGGTAAAGATTGCATGGACAAGCCAGAAGGCTATTGAAACATTGTTTTGTGGATGGATCAGACCAAAATAAAGCTTGGTTTAAATGTTTGGAGAAGGGAAATCCCTGCATTCCAGCAAAAAAAAACAACTCATGCTATCTGTGAAACATGGTGGTGTTCGTATCATGTTTTGGCCGTTTTGCTGTATCTAGCCCAGGACTACTTGCCATCATTGATGGAACAATGAATTCTGAATTATACCAGAAAATTCTAAAGGAAAATGTCAGGACATCTGTCCGTGAGCTGAATCTCAAGAGAACGTGGGTCATTCAGCAAGACAACGACCCTAAGCACACAAATCGTTCTACCAAAGAATGGTTAAAGAAGAATAAAGTTTTGGAATGGCCAAGTCAAAGTCCTGACCTTAATCCAATAGAAATGTTGTGGAAGGACCTGGAGCGAATAGTTCATAGGAGGAAACCCACCAACATAAGAGTTGAAGCTGTTTTGTACAGAGGAATACGCTAAAATTCCTCGACACCGACGTGCAGAACTTATCAACAATTACCGAAAAAGTTTACATGCAGTTATTGCTGCACAAGGGGTAGCATCACACTAGATACTGAAAGCAAAGGTTCACATACTTTTGCCATTCACAGATATGTGATATTGGATAATGTTCCTCAATAAATTAATAAAATGGGCAAGCCTAGTATTTTCGATATACAGCTTGGTATGCTTTTGGAGATTGTGGGGTCGACCAATTTCTTTATCTTGATCTGGTTCTGTGTCAGAGCAGGTGGCGAAATGGGGGGGGGGGGGGGTTCTTCCCCAAAAAAAAGTTTGTCTTTATTAAATGTAAGTTATACTGTGTGTACTTTACAATGGTGCCTTTCAAATACAAAACTTGTCCCGCAAAATACTAAACAATCATACATCCACATCAGGAAAATGTAAAAAAAAAAATGGCTTTTGGAATGCGGAAAAAAAATTAAACCTCCCTTATGTTCCCTGTCCTTAAGTAGATAAATAAGTACTAAAAAATATACGCCTTTGCTAGCGACATAACTTAAACTGTATGGGTTGTTATGATTATAAGTATCACAAAATAATAGCATTAAAAGGAAAAGAAATTGAAATGTGATAAAACAAGACCTCACGCAGCAACGTCAATGAAAAAGTTAGGACTCTCTCAATGCAGTGAGGCGAAAACTAATGAATTTGCATGCCAGGAAGGCCAAGATTTTCCACTTAAAGGGGTTGTCACAAGAATGCACGTTATCCTCTAACCACAGGATATGTGATAACTTGCCGATCGGTGGGTGTCTGACTGCTGGCACCCACACCCATCACGAGAAGGGAGGTCTCGTTCCTCCTAATCAATGGATCAGCAGGTTTTCGCATGCACCTTGCTGCTTCATTCATTCTCTGTGGCGCTGCTGGAGATAGCCGAACACCGTACACGGCTATCTCCGGTAGTCCCATATACAGTGAATGGAGTGGCAGTGCCTGCCGAGCCATTCATTTGAAGGAACGGGAACCCTGTCCTCGTGATCGGTGGGGGTCCCAGCAGTCGGACCCCCACTGATCAGCATTTTATCACCTATCATATGGTTAGGGGATAACATCTAATTTTGGGACAATCCCTTTAAGGGGTTACGTCAAGCTCAAAGCGTTCAGCAAGCTGAAATCTATAATGCAGAGTAATGTGGTGTTAGAGTAGTCATTAGTAATTTTTTATTTATTTTTTTCCTTGCCAAACGGAATACTGACCCTGCAGTATTTGACTCCATAGACCTCTGACAATGTCATTTAGCATTTTTGCATAGGGAGAGCTAAAGCAGCCTTTTAGTGCAAGGAAACGTCAACATTTTTCTTATTCTCTTCTGAATATGAAATGAAAGGATAGTGTGAAATTAGCTTTAAGAGCAGTTAAACAGAAACACCGCACAAAATATGAGAAAATGAAGAGTTGTTTCCAAATTAACATTTATCACCTATCCACAGACACCCCCACCGATCACTAGAGCGGGGATCCCAAACTCCTCGTTCCTCCTCGCTGCACAGCCGCAGGGAGGAGAATTTTAAATGGAGCGGAGGGCGCTCCTTGGCTCCATCCAAGCTGCTCCTTACTGTGAGGGTTTCAGTAAAGAGGAGTGTGTTCTAGTAATCTGTGAGAGTCCTATTGCCGGGGCCAAAGTAGACATTTATCAATTATGCACAAGAGTATTAAGCTTGGAACAACCCCTTTTAGTGCTATTTCAAATTTGTTTGGTTTTTATGATGCGAGATGATCTCTAAGACTTTTGTTCAACCAGTAATATTTACAACAAAATTAATCAAATGAATTATTGTGTACTTGGTTTGTTTTTACTTTAATAATGAAGTATTCAATTGAGCACCATGTATAGTAGCACAGAACTGATATTTGGAGCTCAATTTGAGATCAAGGTGAAGACAAATATGTTACACAAAGCATACTCTTTGCTTAGTTAAATTTACGTGCTACGGTCCTGAAGTGGTTAATAATTTTCTTTTTTTTTATTTACAGATACTACATGAGGCAGCCGCATCATATGAGAATACGCCATCAAATACCTTGTTATGAAGCTGTAATGATAATTTCATGTATGCTCTGGAAAGTCCGTCATGTATTCCTGTGATGCAATGTTGTGGTATTACCATGTATAGTGCATAATAAATTCTGTTTTAAATTATAACATTGTCTACATTTGATTAGATGCATGAAGCAATAAATTTTTGCATTATAATCCGTTTTATTTCGCATTGCAAATAAATCGGAAGTTTTTTGCTAACTAGTGTAGATATAGAAAAAAAATAAAGGAACAAGGGTTTGTTGTAATGACATTAGCTGAAATTTCCTTCTAATGTAAATACGGCATCAACAAAGCAAAATGAAGTAACTGTTAACGGGATCGATCACATCTACGTTATGAACTTAGATGTGATCGGTAACAGCTTGATCCTTCGTGTTAGCGACGTGCAGGACCAGCTGACATTGAACCAGTCAGTGCCGCTGACCTGATGGATACAGGTTTCAACACTTGATATAGCTGCTCTGTATACAGGATACAATGCAGCTGTATCTCAAAAAGTTGTTGTTTTTTTTCAATAAGATGTAATTAGAAAGTTGCACCAAGCACACTGATAGACATTTTTATTTTTTTTAAATGACTTTTTCCAAAGTTGTACAGTGTACACAGCCTGTAAATTCAACCCAAATGTGAAATTCAAAACCGTAAAAACTTGAGTCCAGTAAAGGTGTATTTACGGACAGCGCCAAGCCAATTGAACACGGTCTGTATCAGAGGCATTGCACCTCAAACACAAGGAAGAGGCATGGCTTCCCAGAACACAGATTTAGGTGAAAAATCAGCTTTATTATATAGGAGAGAGAAATATCGATGATTCAGTAAAATTGTATTTCCTCATATGCATATGGCCAATGGAGATTCACACCATTTCACTCCTTTAAATTGACGTTTAAGTGTCCCAAAAGACCCAGATCTAAGAAACTTTTACAGAGTTTTGAAGTTCTTCCCTTCCTCTCGTTGCTGCACAACAGCAATTCAACAATCCAAAAGGGCCTAATTATAAACCTCCATTAGCGGCCTAAGCATGTGTAGGTTGAAAATAAAATAAAGTGTTGCAGTCCCACCTCAAACTCCTGCTGAATCAAAACTTTTAAGCTCACCAGCTTGAAAGAGTTAGCGACCAATGCAATACCCCTGCTTGACCAAAAGGACCTGCTTAATTTTAAAAAATATATATATTTTTTTGCCCCTTCCAGATCCATTTATTAAGATTGGACTCCAGGGAGGAAAACCATTTTTGGCATCCACACTGAGGAGTTCCCTATAACATGTAAAACTGTATGGTGAACTACCATTTTATTAAAGCAATTCTACCAGCTCTAGAAAAAGGCAGTTTTTTCCACCCGCTGCTTCTCAAGGCAAAACATTAATCTGAACAAAATCTTTAGGATTTTTAGGAAACATAATCCCCAAGTACCGAAAGGTTCCTTATCTCTTCCAATTCTCCAACAATCTCCAAATTAATTTCATCCCCAAGTGGAAGAAGGAAGATTTCGTCAAATTAATGTAAAGACCCTTCTAGCCAAAGATTCAATAATAATTGAAGATAAATGGGGAGAAAGACGGCATCCTTTTTTTTTTTTTTTAAATATCCTTTTTATTGTCAGTTTTCACATTTTCTTACATTTCACGTAAGCGTTACATCATGAGTGCGCAGCACTCAACTGTCATGGGATTAACTTTTGAATTAAATTCAACATAACATATAAACACACCAACATAGAAACATGGCATAATTGTCGATCTTCAGATGGACCAAACAAACATGACTCCCCCAAATCCAACACCACCTAGATCATCAATGAGTTTCCACTCATCCTTTCTCCCCCAGCTGGTTCACAGCTGCATCCTCCCTAAAACGCCTGCCAAGAGCTGTGTACAATACCACTTTGTGTACTGGAAAGGCCTAACAATTTCCGCTATTTCGGCTGCTGTACATTGCGTTTCTATAAATACTTGCCACTTATCAAATAGCTTCTTGGTTCCCGTTTCCTTCCGCCTTTCCACCTCCACCCTCTCAAAAACCAATAACTGTTTCAGCCGTGACACAATCAATTCTAACCCCGGCGTGTCTGCCTCTAACCATTGACTCAGGAGGCATCTCAAAGCTACCAGTAAAATCGTGTGCACCAACACGGGAGGTGATCTTACTTCTCGAGCACCCTCTTCCTCCGGCGGCCGCGCCTGATGGAATAGTAGCGCTTGGGGCGTCATTGGGAGATTCGTTTTCCAATGGTCCTTAATATATTTCTGTACCATCCCCCAAAATCGTTTCGTATGCACACACCCCCATACTCCATGCCACAAATTCGTCAGCGGTGTATTGCACTTGGGACAACTTGTAATGCGATCAGGGAAAGATTGTGAGGGCAAGATATTAAAGCCATATATAGCTGCATGCATCAACTTGAAATAGGTTTCCCTCCAGCTCTCATTTATCACACTCTTCCGTACCGTCTCCCAACCTCCCAGTATGGTCTCTCCTATATCTGGGTCCTGAGTCCACCGTTCCCAGCTTTTAAAACTAATCCTTAATTGCGGACGAACAAAACCCTCTCTCAATGCTCTATACATTCCTGAAATGGTCGCCCGCCTAGTTGTTGGACCTATGACCTCATCCAGAGTGTGCGTAGTCGCTTCCTTGCTCAAATCTCTGAGCCTGGAGGTACAAAATGTTCGTACCTGAAGTACTTGCAAAAAATTGACTCTACCTACTATGGGTCTGAGTTTAGCGGTGATTTCCTCCCCAGTTAACC
The DNA here is from genome assembly GCF_050947455.1 of Rhinoderma darwinii. Lineage (NCBI taxonomy): Eukaryota > Metazoa > Chordata > Amphibia > Anura > Rhinodermatidae > Rhinoderma > Rhinoderma darwinii. Next base: position 70,855,723 of record NC_134693.1, on the reverse strand, counting down.
ACCTCTTTTCCTCTGTATGCATAAGATCCCCTGTGCTACCAATGCCTACCCTCCCCCATGAGGCAATTCCGTCCCCCTTGTCCATTCCCGGTAAAAACTCTGGATGGCCGCTCAACGGCATATATTTCGATACCAGGTGGGGTAACCCAAACTGCTTACGTACCACTTTCCAAGCTAGAACTGTATCTCTCAACACAATGGAGGCTTTGAGACGGCACGGAAGAGAAGCGATTCTACAATGTAACAAAGCTTTCAGTTTCCAGGGTGAAGCATACTCCCCTTCCAGATCTAAATTGGAATAATTGCTTGTTTCATGAAGCCAATCTACTACATGACGCAAAAGACAGACCACGTTATAACCCCTGACATTCTGAAAGTTCACACCCCCTTCTTGTTTACCCATCATGAACTTGGTGAGTGCTATGCGTGGCCTTTTTCCTGCCCATATAAATTTAGTGAATGAAGACGTCAATTTCGAGACATCCACATGCTTCAATAAGAGAGGTAGCGTTTGAAAGGGGTATAGCAATCTAGGAAAACTAACCATCTTGATCAGATGGCATCTTCCCAAGAGGGACAACGGCAATTGGCCCCATCTAGTGAGTTCCGCTTGTATTTTTTTAATTAACGGGGGATAATTTAAGCCATACAGAGTGTCTGGTACCCTCCCTATTTTGATACCCAGATAGGTAATGCAGTGTTCCACCGGTGATATCCAGCAACCCAATGATTGCCAAAAGGTCTTCGGCAATGGCCTGCCCAACTCCAGCAGTTCGCTCTTAGCTATATTGACTTTGTATCCCGAGCATTGCCCAAATTCCTGCAAAAATTGAAAAACCTTCACTAAATGCTCCTGAGGGTTTGACATAAAAAGTATGACATCATCAGCGAACAGGGCTAATTTCACTGCACAAGATCCCACTTGAATGCCTCTGAACATATCCGATTCCTCCAGGAATCTAGCCATAGGTTCCAGTGCTAGATTGAATAGCAGGGGCGACAAGGGGCAACCCTGTCATGTTCCTTTATGTAATTGGAAGGGATCTGATAGGAACCCCGAGGAGTGAACACGCGCTTGCGGGTTATTGTAGACTCCCTTCAGGAAGACCCGGAAATCTCCCTGAATGTTCATTTTGTCTAGCACCATCCCCAGCCATTCCCATTGTATGTTATCAAAGGCTTTCTCTGCGTCTAAGGCTAAAAGTGCCGGCCTGGTACCTGGCTGGGGATCGTGCCTGACAGTTTCTAGCACCGTCAATACCTTGCGTAGATTTGTCACTGCTGCCCTGCCCTTTACAAATCCTACCTGAGATTTTCCCACCAGTATGGGTAGATACATAGCCAGTCGATTGGCCAAAATTTTTGTGAGCAATTTCTGATCTTAGTCTATCAGCGAGATGGGGCGGTACAACCCCGGGTCAAGAGGATTCTTCCCCTTCTTGGGTAACACCTTTATATGCGCTACCTTGGCCTCTGCTGGTAAAGCTCCCGTTCCTAGTAAAGTATTATAATATGCCACCAAGGTAGGGCTGATTTCTTCTCTCAGAGATTTGAAAAACTCCCCTGTGAATCCATCTGGACCCGGGGCCTTTCCGTTAGATAATGTTTTAATGGCGCTCCAAACTTCCTCTAGTGTAATCTCCGCGCTCAAATGACCATTCTGCTCCTGGGTGAGCCCTGGCAGCTTGACCTTCTCCAAAAATTCCCTCCCTTTTTGGAGATCTATTGGTGTTTCTGAGTAAATGGCTTGGTAATATTTACTTAATATGGTGTTGATTTTTTTGGGTCCGAGGTAGGAGTTCCGTTTGATTCTTTAAGTGTTGAAATATGTGCCGGTGCATACCTCCACTTTGCTAACCGCGCTAATAATTTGCCCGCCTTATTGCCGAAACGCATTAAATCCGCATCAAATTGGAACCGGTAAATACTCTCTCTTTTGTCTAACCATTGATCAAATTGTCGCTTGGCTTCCTTCCATTCCTCCCCCAATAGCATTGATGGAGAATGTAGGAATGCTGTGTACGCACGCCGCAATCTGTCGCTCGCTGCCTTGTATCCTTCGGTCGTCTTACGTTTAAGATTAGACCTATACTGCATGATTTTCCCTCTTATTACCGCCTTGGCTGTACGCCAATACAATGATGGTTCCGAGCGATGCGCTACATTATCCCCATCAAATTCCATCCACCACCCCTTAAGCTTCTGTGTAAAGCCCTCATCCTTTGCCAGAAAGGCGGGAAACCTCCAGATAAAATCCGTTCCTCTAGCTACTGTGTCGGCCAATGTAATGGTAACCGGAGCATGGTCCGAAATAACTAGATCTTCAATTGCCGCTTCACGTAAACGTCGCGACATTGCGTCACTAACTAACAAATAATCAATACGCGACCATGACTGATGAACATGAGAGAAATGTGTATATTCCCGCGCATCTGGGTGTAAACTCCTCCACGCATCTATTAGGGCCGTGTGTCTTAAAAAGTCGGGCAGGATCCGATCTCTGCTTCTCTGCGAACTAGTCCCTGCGCTCCTATCCTCCTTTGAAGACCTTACAGTGTTAAGGTCTCCCCCTAAAATCAAAAACCTAGTGCGATCCTGCTGGAGTTGGGTTTCCAAGTGACCAAAAAAACCAGTGTTAACCGTATTTGGGCCATACACATTATAAATACTGATGGTTTCCCCTCCATGCTCCATCACTAGATGGATCCAACGGCCCTCGTCATCCCGCTCCTGGGACACCAGTGTAAACGCAAAATTTTTATGTACCAGAATTATAACTCCCGCCTTACCCTCCCTTGCCGACGAGCCAAAAACCTGACCCACCCAGAACTTTTGCAAATACTTAAACTCTGGCTCGGTAAGGTGAGTTTCCTGCAATAGGGCCACATCAGGATGCAATCGTTTCATGTGCCTTAAAAGTTTGGTCCGTTTCTGTGGGGATCTCAGCCCTTTAACGTTCCAAGAAACTATTTTCATGTTATTGGGCCGTGTTTAAGATGAGCTAAAGTGCCTAAAAGTCGTGTGGAGTCCGGGGAGTCAGATCCGTCTTTTTCCAAGAGCCATGTACAAACATTAACATCATAACCAAACCCTGGCTTGTAAGCCAGAACCAGCAAGGCCATCCATCCCTTACCTAATAAAATCACCTGCGGCAAGGGTTAGCAGTCCCTTAATACCCACTGGTGTATGTGACTTCACTTTTTTCTGTTATGCCAGAACGCGCCCCTCCCTCCCCCTCCCCCCCAGCCTGCCTATATGGCTCCTTCCATGAGGAAGTAACACCTGCCCTTGCCCCCTCAGTACCTCTTTGTCGCCTGCGCACCCTTTTGTACATTCCCTTATCATTACTTTAACAGCCTAGAGTCCGTTAGGATTGCATCCTCACATTTCCCTATGAACCTTGCTTCGCTTCAAGGTTTCCCTACCTCCGTGTCCCATATCTCCTACCACAATTTCCCTCAGTCTGCCATTGTAACAGATAACACTAATCCCTTGCGTGGGGGAGGCATTGTATCACTCCCGGTCGATCCCGCCCACCAGGGACAATCTCAGATCCTGATGCATATACTTCAACCTTGATAACATTGTAACATTGTAACAATAGGTCAACTGTTGACCGGTACATAGTGCTGTATAAGACCGCAAAATATCTCCCTCAATAACTTTCAGATTATCTGTAAACTTATCTGTAGCTGGTCGGAATCTGCAATTGGTCTACAGCGTCCACAAAATCATCATCACATCAGCTTAAATAAAATGCGCCAAAAAAAAGGACTTCGTCCGTCAATCAGGAGACGTGGATCGGGTGCGGTCCCGTGTTCGCCTCTGCGGCTTCGGAGAGTCCCCTCCATTTCCGGCTCGACCCCCCCCCCCCCGGGATCTTCCAGGTGTGGACATTAAGGCTTCTGCCCAGGTTCGCTCCATATTTAGCCGGTTCCTTTTGGCTTCTCTCGACTTGCGATGCGGACTATGTACTGGACTGTGACGCTCCTCTTGCTGTGATCTGTTCCCACAAAGCTCCGCAAGTGCGTCCTCTGCTTCCTGTGGAGTGGTGAAAACCTTATTCCGCCCGTTCTCTTGAAACACCCGCAGGATGGCTGGGTACTGCAGGCTAAAGCGTATTCTCGCTTGGAACAGCGCGGTGCAGATCTTGCTGAAAGCCCGCCTTCGTTTTGCAACCTCCGCCGAGAAATCCTCAAATAGTAGCACTTTCATGCCCATTATTTCCAAAGGACGCAATCTGCTGCGGAAAGCTTTCATGAGTGCCACCTTGTCATTGTAATCCAACAGTTTGAAGATCACTTGTCTGGGACGATGTGAATTGTGGTCGTCTGTTGCTGGGAGGTTTCTGGGGTCCGGCCCCACTCTATGCGCCCTCTCCATCCGGCATGGACGGGGAAGACCTAAGGCTTCCGGCAATGTCCTCTCACACACTCGTTGCAAATCAGCAGATATCACCGCTTCTTTCAGCCCCACCAGTCGCAGGTTGCTCCTCCTGGAGCGATTTTCCAGATCCTCCACCTTGTTCCCCAACTGCGTAGTAACAGACAGCACCCCTCTAAGTTTGGATTGCAGGCGTTCATTTTCATCCTCCAGCAGCGTCATACGCTGTTCTAGCTCATCAGCTCTGATAGTGACTTGTGCCAGCTCCGCATGCACGCGGTTTAGAGAATCTTGCACCGTTTTTTCCAGCGCCTTTTGCAGGTCTGGCGCTATCTGTTTGGCTACTTCACGGGCCAGGGTTACATAGTCAATGGCTACTGGAAGAGCGGACATTACATGCTCTGCCGGGCTTGAAAGCTGGGACTGATGGTGCTGCAGCTCATCTTCCTGTGTATATAGCAGGGTCGCAGTGGTGGGAAGCACCGCCATCTTACCTCCCTTTACCACGGCCGCGTCTGATTCCTCCATGGCTGGCTTCTGCGCGCTTCTGAGGAGGTACCTGTCCATACAGGCACCACCGATGATGTTGCCGTGTGCAGGGCTGGTGACTTCACCGCTGATTATCGTCGCCGTAGCGACTATTGCGAGCTTACAGGCTGGACGGGAGCGGGAGCTCAGTCACTCGCGTCCTGCATCCCCAGCGCCGGAACCGGAAGTCTCAAGACGGCATCCTTGATGCTCGACCTTTAGCTTGATGAGGAGAGACCACCCCATTCAGTCCGACCTGAGCTCTCGGTTTATACTATAGAAATGTAACCCATGAAATAAATATTGGGCCCAAACTTCTCCAAAATTGTCCATAAAAAAAAACCATTCCACAGAGTCAAATGCCCTTGTCACGTCAAAGAACAAAAACACCCCCTCCCCGAAATGATCATCTGCATAATTTAGATTCGTGAAACGTTTGCGGATGTTTTACAATATTGATTTCCCTGAAATAAATCCGGTTTGATCCTTGTCTATTATTAATGAAATAATGGAGGACAAGCATCTTTTATTTTTCTTTAAGATCACCACAATGAGAACATCTCGCATAGAAGTGGGAAAGTGACCCTCAGAAAGGGAAAAATTGAATACCTCCAAAAATTTGTCCTGAAATATATTACGATGGCGATGAAAAAGTTCAAAAGGTATTACGTCTAGACCTGAGAATTCATTGCAGGGAAGATTTAAAATTACTTCAAGAAGCTCCTCCCTACTGAAGGGAGCATCCAGAGAAGACCTCTGATCATCAGACAGGGTAGGGAACTTTATAGAATTCAAATATTCCTGTAAACTCCTCAGAATAAGTGATTTTAGACACACAGATTTTTATAAAAGTAAGCAAAGGTCGCAGCAATCGCAACCGAATCGTTGCGAACCTCACCAGATTCTCTTTTAATCGCCACAATTGAAGAGTTCTGTTCCTGATTTACAATAGCAGACAAAAAATTACCAGCCTTGCCACCTTCAAAAAAATAAAAAATAAATCCCAATTTTTAATAAAACTGCTATGCAGCGCTTCTTGATTCAGGTTTTTCCAAATGCGTTTTATTCGTCAGATTAGGGAAAGTGGTATAAATCAGTAGAGTTGTCCCTTTATTAGCCTTCCTCCTACGATAAATGTTTTTTTTAGTTTTTTTTTAGAGATTTTTAAAAATGCTATCCTCTCCCCTTCTTCCCAGATTTAGGAGGCATAATCAGACTTAGACAGAAAAATTCCAGGGAGAGAAGGCACATGAACACAAAAAAAAAAAGGGAAATCTCTTACCACGACCCCGCATGATGCTTTTCAGCCCCAGCAAATGGATGCGCTACACAGTGCATGGTCAGATGGTCCAAAGACTGGCAGTACAAACAGTCCGCCAAAGAGCCATGTGGACCCCGTATTAGAAGTGAGGGGGGTCGGCTCCATTTCCTTTAAGCCGGGAACGAGTGCAATAATCAGAAACCCGGACATCACAGACTGCTCACACGCTCATTCTTTCTTTTGTTCCAAGGGATCACAGGCAGCAGCAGTCAACACAGCACAGTCCGCATGGAGAGGGTGGAGTTCTGGGAGGGGGAGGAGCTCAAAGCTTTAAATTAAAGGGGTATTACCAGAAAAAAAAGTTATCACCTATCCACAGTATAGGAGATCATTTTCTGATTTCTAAGGGCCCCACACCAATTGTTAGAACGTTGCTCAACCGCAGTGAGGAGGACATTGAAATTCAATTGGTTTTTATTTTTCAAAAAGTACAATACAGAGGTATACAACATCCCAATTATACAGTCTCACAGTATTGTATAGAGAACACAGAAAAATCTTGCACATTTTGATATCAGAAACGTGTCTCGGACGTTGGGTGAGGAGAACATTGAATGGAGTGGCGCACAGCATGCGCTCTTCCGCTCTCTTTAAAGTCTTTGGGAATGAAGGAAACAGTCGAGTACAGTGCTAGGCTGTGTAAGTCATTCTCATAGACCTTGAAGAGAGCGGCAGTATGCATGCTAACCGCCATTAAAAACGCCATGAAAAATGCAGCAAAATGCTGTGTGCGAATCCAGCCTTAAGCTTATAGCCTGAGACAATGAAGGAGATTTATCAAAGTGGTCTAGTAGGAAAACTGTCCATCAGAACTCCGCTTATATTTCTGAAACTGCTCTAGAAAAATGAAAGCTGCACTTTGATGTGCTTCAAGGCCGGTCTTTCTATTAAGAACCGCAACAATGCCCCATAGTGTAATCTATATGAGAATCAACAATATTGCCAGTAATGTATAAGTTTGCACTTACATTTGGTTAGAGAAAAGCAGTCATATCAAATGCTGGTGGTGATCTCTGGAAATCCTCTTCGTCTAGTTCCTGCACTTGCTAATGGTTATCTGAAAACCGAGACACTGCAAATGGTGATGATTAATAGTAATTATATATATATATATATATATATATATATATATATATACACGTTCGGTATATAAAATAGTAAAATCAAGTTAAAAAAGGGCTTAACGTTTTGCGGTTCTCCCGCTTAATCCAGAGTTTCAAGCAGGATAAAACACTTTGTCCTGCTTTGTTTGTATTACTACAGAGAGTTGGAATATGTGATAGGGGTTAGAGTTCCTAGGTGACAGGAAGGGATGGTTCCTTTCACAAGGGACATGTATTCAAAATGTTAATATTACAATGCTAACATGTTCAAAAATATGATGAAATAGACAATAGTATAGTATGATACGTTTGGACATGCATACGATAAAAGTATTGTTACAACAATGTGTGTGTGTTCATATTGTTGCCAAAAGCTAAAAAAGTGTTTGTTTTATCCGTGTCTTGGATGCTGGTAAACTTGGTGGGTGATTGTAGGACATCGCAAGTTCACTAGTATCATATGAACTTGAAAATACTGAATGGTGAGCTCGAGGATGGAAGAAGGGAAAATGACGGGACTCTATTTTGGAGGGGATAAGATTACTATCTAAATCGAGGATCAACTAGAGAAAGGAAGGAAGGGAGAAGTGTGTGGGGAAACAATGTTCGGTACTTCTATGGAAACTGCAATCTTAATGAGGGAGTGATGGTAGATGAGGATGTGGTAGTCAAGAGATGGATAAATGTAATCCGAGGATAATATGACAGATGGGCAATAGTGTCCTGTTAGGTCAATGTTGGCATTGAGGCCCACTGGTTTGAGGGTACTTAATTTGAGACCATCATCAGCATTTGATATGCCTGCTTTTCTCTAACCAAATGTGAGTGCAAATGTGTACGTACATTAATGTCGATATTGGTGATTCCCAAATATACTACACTATCGAGCGGTGTTGTTGTGTTTAATACTTTATAGATTTTGATTCTTGGAATAACACAGGCCCAGTACCCATACGTACACTGCACCTAATTTGTGCAACTCTACTACCCACAATTAGGCACAGAACCACCTAACGTCTCCAAATACTATAGTTTCTCTATTAGACAGTTTTGATAAATAAGGTTCATTGTACTCTGAAGTAAAAAAATAAATATATAGGGATAGATACATTGTATTCTTTCTAAAAAATATTAAGAGTTTAAAAAAAAAAAAGAGCAAACCAATGTTTTATTTGTTGCTTATATAGTGCCAACATATTCTCCAGCGCTGTACAGATATTGCCATTGCTCACATCAGTCCCTGTTTCCAATGGGACTCACATTTTGAACTCTCTTACACACACCAATTTCATAGGTAGCCAATTAATTATCAGTATGTTTTTAAAGTGTGGGAGGATAACCAAGCAAATATGAGGGGGATATCTCCATGCAGATGTTGCACTTGGTTGAATTCCAATCCAGGACACCAGTGCTGCAAGTCAACCGTACTAACCACCGAGCCACTGTGCTGCTACATTACCAGGAGAGAATTTGGAGAGGTATAAATTTCTTTTTTCTAGGTTATCATAGTTTAGACTTTCTAAGTAAAGGCTTTGCTTTTTGCACTGTTTTTCAAGCTCTGTTATTATTCTGTTTTAGGCTCCACGTTGTACATAGGATACAATAGATTATTAAGGGTATGTGCACACACACTAATTACGTCCGTAATTGACGGACGTATTTCGGCCGCAAGTTGTGGACCGAACACACTGCAGGGAGCCGGGCTCCTAGCATCATACTTATATACGATGCTAGGAGTCCCTGCCTCGCTGCAGGACAACTGTCCCGTACTCTAATCATGTTTTCAGTACGGGACAGTTGTCCTGCAGCGAGGCAGGGACTCCTAGCATCGTACATAAGTATGATGCTAGGAGCCCGGCTCCCTGCAGTGTGTTCGGTCCACTACTTGCGGCCGAAATACGTCCGTCAATTACGGACGTAATTAGTGTGTGTGCACATACCCTTAATGGGATGGAAGCAGCGTTAGACTGGCGCATAAGGAGATCCTCCAGTGGGTCCTCCCCTCCTAGTGTAACTACTTCCACTTAAGCCCCTGTCAGCGCTGTACTAGCCAAAAAAGAAGAATTAATTGATGCTCAGCCCCATGTCTTCTCCATAGGGAAAGTAAAAGAAATACCTAATATCGAGAGTCAAACCCTAAAGCTACATTCACACGACCGTGAAAAACGGCCGTTTTCATAATGAAGTTCTATGGGTGTATTCACATGGCCGTTTTTTTAATGGCCCATGAATATTGGCCATCAAAAAATAGGACATGTCCTATTTTTGGCTGTTTTCACGGCTAGGCGGCTCCCATAGAAGTCAATGGATCTGTTTTTACCGGCAGTTTTTTAGGAAACAATCCTTGTAAGAGCCGGTAAAAACTGATCCTGGCCGAGGACTCCCCACACAGTGTTACTTTGAGCGCTGGGCCCGGGGAAGCCCTTGACGTTACTGTCCATAGAAGGGCAGTGATGTCGGGTTTTCAACAATTGAATCCCCGGCCAGAGCAACGCAAGATCTCTGGCCGGGGACTTCAGTCTTGTAGATAGCGCCCCTCCATGTAGATAGCACCCCCTCCCTAAAGATAGAAAGCCCCCCGCCCATCCCCCATAGATAGCGTGCCACTGTAGCTCCCTGTAGGTGTGGAATCCCCAGCGGCCAGACCCCGCTCTGGCAGGGGTTTCCGCTCCTGGAGAAGCCCCCGACATCGCTATCCATATATGGAAATTTGCAAAAAATAGCATTTTTCTAAATTTAAATGTATTTGCTTGTAAGACAGATAATAATACCACACAAAATAGAAACTAGTTAAAACTTCCCATATGTCTACTTTATGTTTAAATCGTTTTTTAAAAGTCCTTTTATTTTTCTAGGACGTTACAAGGCTTAGAACTTTAGCAGCAATTTCTCTTATTTTCAAGAAAATGTGAAAAGGCTATTTTTTCAGAGATGAGTTTAGTTCTGAGGTGGCTTTGAGGGCCTTATATGTTAGAAAGTCCCCATAAATCACCCCAATTAAAAAACTAGACCCCTCAAAGTATTCAAAACAGCATTCAGAAAGTTTCTTAACCCCTTAGGCATTTCACAGGAATGTAGAGGTGAAATTTACAATTTTCATTTTTTTTTTGGCAAAATTAATTTCTAATACATTTTTTTCTGTAACACAGAAGGTTTTACCAGAGAAACTCAACTCAATATTTATTGCCCAGATTCTGCAGTTTTTAGAAATATCCCACATGTGGCCCTTTTGTGGTAGTGGACTGAAACACAGGCCTTAGAAGCAAAGGAGCACCTAGATGATTTTGGGGCCTTCTTGTTTTTTTTAGAATGTGTTCTAGGCACCATGTCGGGTTTGAAGAGGTCTTCTGGTGCCAAAACAATGGAGACCCCTCAAAAGTGACCCCATTTTGGAAACTACACCCCTCAAGACATTTATCTAGTGCTATAGTTAGCATTTTGGCCCCACAATTTTTTTTGCTAAACTTATTGCAATTTGTCTGTAAAAATGAAAATCAACTTTTTTCTGAAAAAAATTAGAAATTTTTAATTTTTACAAGGCATAAATTATAAAAAGCACCTGAACATTTGTAAAGCATCTTCTCCTGATTACGGTAATGCCCCACATGTGGTAATTAACTGCTGTTTGGAGCCACGGCAGGGCTCACAAGGGAAGGAGTAACATTTGGATTTTGGAGAGCAGGTTTTGCTGGATTGGCTTTCAGTGCCATGTCGTGTTTGCAACGCCCTGGAGAGACCAAAACAGTGGAAACCCCCCAAAAGTGACCGCATTTTACAAACTACACCACTCAAGGAATATTTCTAGGAGTATAGTTAGCATTTTCACCCCACACGTGTTTTGCAGAATTTATTGGAATTACGCAGTGAAATTGAAAATCTAATTTTTTTCTAATAAAATTTAGATTTAGCTCATATTTCTTCATTTTCATAATAGATAAAGGAGAAAAAGCACCTCAACGTTTGTGCAGCAACCTCTTCTGAGCACAGCAATACCCCATATGTGGTAATAAACTGCTGTGTGGACACATGGAAGGACTTAGAAGGGGAGGAGCACCATTTGACTTTTAGGGTATGTTCGCACGGCCAAATTTCAGACGTATACGAGGCGTATTATGCCTCGTTTTACGTCTGAAAATAGGGCTGCAATACGTCGGCAAACATCTGCCCATTCATTTGAATGGGTTTGCCGACGTACTGTGCAGACGACCTGTAATTTACGCGTCGTTGTTTGACAGCTGTCAAACGACGACGCGTAAAAATACAGCCTCGTCAAAAGAAGTGCAGGACAATTCTTTCAGACGTAATTTGAGCCGTTCTTCATTGAACTCAATGAAGCACAGCTCAAAATTTACGGCTGTCAGAGAAGCCTCGCAAAATGCGAGGAGGAGCATTTACGTCTGAAACGAGGCAATTTACTGCCTCGGCAAAGAAGTGCAGGGCACTTCTTTGCCACGTAATTTGAGCTGTTCTTCATTGAAATCAATGAAGCACGGCTCAAGGTTTACGAGCGTCTCAGACGCCTCGTAAATTACGAGGAGGAGCTTTTACGTGTGAAACGAGGCAGCTGTTAACAGTCTGTCTTTTCACACGTAACTGCCTCTCAGCGTGTGAACATACCCTTAGAGCTCAAGTTTTGCTGGAATGGTTTGCGGCGCCATGTCACATTTGCAAAGCCCCTGAGAGACCAAAATAGTGGAAACCTCCCAAAAGTGACCCCATTTGGGAAACTACACCTCTCATGGAATTTATCTAGCGGTATAGTGGGCATTTTGACCCCACAGTTTTTTTGCTGAATTGATTGGAATTTGGCAGTGAAAATTAAAATCCACATTCTTTACACTAAAATGTTGAATTTTTTTCATTTTCACAAGGAATAAAGGAGAAAAAGCGCCAATGTCTCCCGAATATGGCAATATTCCATATGTGGTCATAAACTGCTGTTTGGATACACCGCAGGGTTCAGAATGACAGGAGCACTACTTGGCATGCAGGTTTTGCTTGATTGTTTTTTAGGCGCCATGTCGTATTTGCAGAGCACCTGAGGTACCAGTACAGTAGAAACCCCTGAGAATTGACTCCATTTTGGAAACGATACCACTTAGGGCATTCATCAGGGGGTGTAGTGAGTGTTTTGATCCCAGAGGTGTTTCATAGATTTTATTAGGATTAGGAAGTAAAGGTAACAAAAAAAAATTTTTGCCAAAAAATGTCGTTTTGCTCCCAATTTTTTATTTTCACAAGGTGTAATAGGAGAAAAAACAACACACAATTTAATATCCAATTTCTCCCGAGTTCGGCAATATCCCATGTGTGGCCATAAACTTCTGTTTAGGCACATGTCAGGGTTCAAAATGAAAGCACCATTTGGCTTTTAGAGAGCAGATTTTGCTGGATTGGTGAACAGGCGCCATGTCACATTTGCAGAGCTCCCTTAGGTACCAGAGTAGAGTGGGAAAAGCCTGAGTCGTGACCCCATTTTGTAAACTACACCCGTTAAGACATTTATCATTTGCCTGGACATATGACAGGGCTTAGGAGTGAAAGAGCAAATGCGCATTTAAGGCCCATTTTGGTGATTTTCACAGCATTGGCCCACAATGGCAGGGCTCTGGGGTCAAATAGTAAAACAAACCCCCAAGTAGTGAGCCCCAGTTTGGAAAACTGCACCTCTTAAGGCAGTTTTTAAGGGGTGTAGTGAGCATTTTGAACCCACAGGGTTTATTTTTATTTATTAGAAATGACCTCTTAGTGGATGGTGCAAAGTGAAAATTGCCATTTTCCACTGATATGCCATTTTAGTGCACAATATTTTGTGCCCAGTTCGTTCCACTGATGACAAATACCTCAAACTGTTAAGCGGGTTCTCCCGGGTATGGTGATGTCCTATATGTGGACGTAAACTGCTGTTTGGATACGCTGTAGGGTTCAGATTTTGCTTGGTAGTTGTTTTGTTTGGGGTTTTGCTGGTATTTCAGTTTATAATGTGGGGGTATATGTAAGCTGTGCGGAGTACATTGGGGCATAATAAGAGGGTATAATAGTGGGGTAAATAAATAATAATTCATAGATATTTGGCCAGTGTCGCACTGGTAAATGGTGCCCAATCTTATCCGCTTTTGGAACACTGCACATTTTGCATCGCTATATTCTGAGAGCCAGGACATTTTTATTTTTTCTCCACTGGAGCTGTGTGACAGCTTATTTGTTGCGGGGCAATCTGTAGTTTTCATTGATACCATTTTGGGGTACATGCGATTTTTTTATTTCATGTTTTGGCAAGCAAGGTGATGAAAAACCAGCAATTGGGACAATGTTTTTTGTTCTTTTTTTACGGCGTTCTCCGTGCGCTATAAATGCCAATTTTACTTTATTCTGCGGGTCGATACGAGTACGGCAATACCATATGTATATCTTTTTTTATGTCTTGCAGCGTCTGCACAATACAATCACTTTTGTTTCAAATAATATTTTTTTTGTGTCACCATATTCTGAGAGCCATAACTTTTTAATTTTTCCGTCAAAAAAAGCTGTGGGAGGGTTTGCTTTTTGCGGGACATGTTGTAGTTTTTAACGGTGTAATTATGGGGTACATGCGACTTTTAGATCACTTTATTTATTCTGTTTTTCAAGTGACCAAAAAACAGCGATTCTGGAATGGTCTGTATTAAATTTTTTCACTGTGTTTACCGTACGGGTAAAATAGCATGATATTTTTATCGTTTGGGTCGTTACGGACGCGGTGATACCACTTATGTGTACTTTTTTAATGTTTTTTCATGTTTTTCCTGTAATAAAAGACTTGTGGGAAAAAACTTTATATTTTTACTTTTTGACAACATTTAAATTAAGTTTTTTAAACTTTTTTTTTGTCCCACTATGAGACTTGAAGGTATGAAGCCCTCATCGCTATTCTAATACACTGCACTACCTACATAGTGCAGTGTATTAGAGCTGTCAGCTATTCACTGACAGCAAACATATTAGGCTTTGCCTCCCAGCGGGGCCTAGTGGGCCTCCGTGCTAGGAAGCCCAGCAACCATCGGCATCCCCTCGGGTGCCGATCGTTGCCATTAGCAACCATCGGGTGAAATCTAACCACCTAGATGCAGCGATCTTTATCGCTGCATCTAAGGGAATTTATTGGCCGGATCGGAGCCTAGCTCCAGTCCTGGCCGTTACAGCAGGATGTCAGCTAAGACAAACAGCTTACAAACGCGGCTAAGCCTTCTGAGCTAGCGCCATTTTCTTGGCCGTGATAGCAATCCTTTTAGGCCCCGCCTCAAATTAATCTAATAGTCTCAATAGATCTCTAAAATATGGGACAGGAGTATTACCAAGTCCAGGTATATCTCCTGTCACCCTTCACATCTGAAGACATCAGCGAGGAAGATCAAAACCTTTACATAGGATCAAAGTTAGGAACACGTTAGATGGTGTAGAGTAATTTCCCTCTGTTATATTCCCTCACAGCATAGGGAGATATAGTATCACAGGAGTAAAGAGATTAGAGTCCCTGACATTCTAACCAAGCAAAGACGTTTTCCGACTTGTTGAGGAATATTGCAGAGCCGTTGCGCACCAATCTGAGTTTGGCACGGTATACCATACAATAGAATATTTGTTTCTCCCTCAAACATTTCTTGGTCTCCGAAAATCGTCGACTCTTTTTGTACCTCCAACGAATAGTCGGAAAAGACTCTCACATCTTGGTTGGTGTGTTTCAATGGCCCCTGTTTCCTTGCAAGTTCCAGCAATTTATACTTGTCTTTGAAATTCAGAAATGTGACAATAAATGTATGTGGAGGCGCCCCAGGTGGGGGAGCTCTAGTCGGGACTCTCCACATAGAAAATAGGAGAAAAAGACAATTTTCCAGCCAGGTTCGCGCATGCACATCCGCAACCTGGCAGGAAAATTGTATTTTAAGAGATCTAGGTGTCAGCGCATGTGTACAGTTAACCTAAAAGCCTATCATGTTAGAATTAATGTGAGCTGAGAGTAGATCTTTAGGAGGAGAGCTAAGAATAGATCTTTAGGACGACTATCAATATGGATAAAATAAGTTATATTGAATTATAGACTATATAACTCCATGTGGGTGAATAATAGTTAGTACATAGTTACATAGTTAGTACGGCTGAAAAAAGACACATGTCCATCAAGTTCAACCAAGGGACGGGAAAAGGGAAGGAAAAATTTCTACACATAGGAGCTAATATTTTTTTGTTCTAGGAAATTATCTAACCCTTTTTTAAAGCCATCTACTGTCCCTGCTGTGACCAGCTCCTGCGGTAGGCTATTCCATAGATTCACAGTTCTCACGGTAAAGAAGCCTTGTCGCCTCTGCAGCTTGAACCTTTTTTTCTCCAGACGGAGGGAGTGCCCCCTTGTTTTTTGAGGGGGTTTTACAAGGAACAGGATTTCACCATATTTTTTGTATGTGCCATTAATATATTTATATAAGTTAATCATGTCCCCCCTTATTCGTCTTTTTTCAAGGCTAAATAGGTTTAATTCTTTCAATCTTTCCTCATAACTTAAATTCTCCATGCCCCTAATTAGCTTCGTTGCTCTTCTTTGTATTTTTTCCAACTCCAGGGCATCCTTTCTATGAACTGGAGCCCAGAACTGAACTGCATATTCTAGATGAGGCCTCACTAATGCTTTGTAAAGTGGCAATATTACATCCCTGTCCCGTGAGTCCATGCCTCTTTTAATACACGACAATATCCTGCTGGCCTTTGAAGCAGCTGATTGACACTGCATGCTGTTATTGAGTTTATGATTTACAAGAACACCCAGATCCTTCTCAACAAGTGAATCCGCCAGTGTAGCTCCCCCTAGGACATATGATGCATGCAGGTTGTTGGTACCCAGATGCATAACTTTACATTTATCTACATTAAACTTCATCTGCCAAGTGGACGCCCAAACACTTAGTTTGTTTAAATCTGCCTGCAATTCATGAACATCTTCCATAGACTGAACTATATTACATAGCTTGGTGTCATCTGCAAAAATAGAAATAGTGCTATTAATCCCATCTTCTATATCATTAATAAATAAGTTGAATAATAGTGGTCCCAGCACTGAACCCTGGGGTACACCACTTATTACCGGGGACCATTCAGAGTAGGAATCATTGACCACAACTCTCTGGATACGGTCCTTAAGCCAATTCTCAATCCAATTACAAACTATATTTTCTAAACCTATAGTCCTTAATTTACCCATTAGGCGTCTATGGGGGACAGTGTCAAATGCCTTTGCAAAGTCCAAAAACACTAAATCCACAGCGGCCCCTCTGTCTAAGCTTCTGCTCACCTCTTCATAAAAACAGATTAGGTTAGTTTGACAACTTCTGTCCTTAGTAAAACCGTGCTGGCTGTCACTTATAATGCTATTTATCGTCACATAATCCTGTATATAGTCCCTCAATAGCCACTCAAACATTTTCCCCACGATGGATGTTAAGCTTACTGGTCTATAATTACCCGGGGAAGACCTAGAGCCCTTTTTGAAAATAGGCATCACATTTGGTCCCGGGGCCTTGTGCACATTTATTTTATTTAATTTAGCTTGGACCATATCTACATTCATCCAATTCAGTATATCAACTGATATATTAACAGCACTGGCACCGGCTACATCAGCTGCTCTTTCTTCTGTTGTATATACAGAGCTAAAGAACCCATTTAGTAACTCTGCCTTCTCTTGATCCCCTGTGATCAACTCCCCATTACCATTATCTAGGGGTCCTACATGTTCAGACCTTGGCTTTTTAGCATTTATATACTTGAAGAATTTTTTGGGATTTGTTTTACTATCCTTGGCCACCTGCCTTTCATTTTGTATTTTTGCTAATTTTATTACATTTTTACAGATTTTATTAAGCTCTTTATATTTTACAAAGGCTACAGCTGTACCCTCAGATTTGTATTTTTTAAATGCCCTTTTTTTGTCGTGTATTGCCCCTTTCACAGAAGGTGTAAGCCATGTGGGGTTTAATTTGAGTCGTTTATACTTGTTACCTATAGGAATAAATTTTGCACTATAATAACTCAAAGTAGATTTGAAAATCTCCCATTTATCATTTGTTCCATTATTTGACATTAGTTCTTCCCAGTCCATATCCTGAATTGCAGCCCTCATCCTGGGGAAATTGACTTTCTTAAAATTAAATGTTTTTGCCCTCCCAGCCTGCGTTTGTTTTTTACAGTATAGGTAAAATGTAACTAACTATATTATGATCAATGTTACCGAGGTTTTCACGAACATTGACATTCCCAACAAGATCTGCATTATTAGAAATGACCAGATCCAACAGAGCTTCACCTCTAGTCGGGTCTTGCACAAACTGGCCCATAAAATTTTCCTGCAACAGGTTGAGGAAATGCCTCCCCTTTGCAGTTGAAGCTGAACCATGACACCAATTAATATCCCGGAAATTAAAATCTCCCATTATCACTACAGTACCCGCCTGTGCAGCCCGCTCCATCTGTTTATATAGCTGAACTTCCATCTCCTCAGTTATATTGGGGGGTCTATAGATTACACCAAAAGTAATTTTTTCAGTGTTTACCTCCCTTTCTAGCTCCACCCACAAGGTTTCAACCTCCTCACAGTATTCACCCACTATTGTCTCTTTCAGACTCGCCTTCATATAATTTCTCACATACAGACATACACCACCACCTTTCCTATTTGTCCTGTCTTTCCGAAAAAGTGTAAAACCCTGTAGATTTACAGCCCAGTCATGTGAAGAGTCCAGCCATGTTTCAGCAACACCAACTATATCTATATTTTCTTCCAGTATCAAGGCCTCCAGCTCCCCCATTTTGCTTGCTAGACTGAAAGGCAAGTTAAAGTGTATGTTCACAAATGCCAGAAGTCTAACAAGCAAAATGGGGGAGCTGGAGGCCTTGGTACTGGAAGAAAATATAGATATAGTTGGTGTTGCTGAAACATGGCTGGACTCTTCACATGACTGGGCTGTAAATCTACAGGGTTTTACACTGTTTCGGAAAGACAGGACAAATAGGAAAGGCGGTGGTGTATGTCTGTATGTGAGAAGTGATATGAAGGCAAGTGTGAAAGAGACAATAGTGGGTGAATACTGTGAGGAGGTTGAAACCTTGTGGGTGGAACTAGAAGGGGGGGTAAACACTGAAAAAATTACTTTTGGTGTAATCTATAGACCCCCCCCCAATATAACTGAGGAGATGGAAGGTCAGCTATATAAACAGATGGAGCGGGCTGCACAGGCGGGTACTGTAGTGATAATGGGAGATTTTCATTTCCGGGATATTAATTGGTGTCATGGTTCGGCTTCAACTGCAAACATTTCCTCAACCTGTTGCAGGAAAATTTTATGGGCCAGTTTGTGGAAGACCCGACTAGAGGTGAAGCTCTGTTGGATCTGGTCATTTCTAATAATGCAGATCTTGTTGGGAATGTCAATGTTCGTGAAAACATTGGTAACAGTGATCACAATATAGTTACATTTTACCTATACTGGAAAAAACAAACGCAGGCTGGGAGGGCAAAAACATTTAATTTTAAGAAAGCCAATTTCCCCAGGATGAGGGCTGAAATTCAGGATATAGACTGGGAAGAACTAATGTCAAATAATGGGACAAATGATAAATGGGAGATTTTCAAATCTACTTTGGGTAATTATAGTGCAAAATTTATTCCTATAGGTAACAAGTATAAACAACTAAAATTAAATCCCACATGGCTTACACCTTCTGTGAAAGGGGCAATACATGACAAAAAAAGGGCAAAAATACAAATCTGAGAGTACATCTGCAGCCTTTGTAAAATATAAAGAGCTTAATAAAATCTGTAAAAATGTAATAAAATTAGCAAAAATACAAAATGAAAGGCAGGTGGCCAAGGATAGTAAAACAAATCCCAAAAAATTCTTCATGTATATAAATGCTAAAAAGCCAAGTTCTGAACATGTAGGACCCCTAGATAGTGGTAATGGGGAGTTGGTCACAGGGGATCAAGAGAAGGCAGAGTTACTAAATGGGTTCTTTAGCTCTGTATATACAACTGAAGAAAGAGCAGCTGATGTAGCCAGTGCTGTTAATATATCAGTTGATATACTGAATTGGATGAATGTAGATATGGTCCAAGCTAAATTAAATAAAATAAATGTGCACAAGGCCCCGGGACCAGATGGGTTACACCCTAGAATTCTTAAAGAGCTTAGTTCAGTTATTTCTGTCCCCCTTTTCATAATATTCAGAGAATCTCTAGTGACTGGAATAGTGCCAAGGGACTGGCGCAGGGCAAATGTGGTGCCTATTTTCAAAAAGGGCTCTAGGTCTTCCCCGGGTAATTATAGACCAGTAAGCTTAAAGGGAATGTGTTGCCAGAAAAACATGTTTTTTTTTTAAAAATTAAACATTTAGTGTGTGGGTGGTTAAACATTGTTCAAATTTTTTATTTTTTTTTGCACGAGTCCAGGAAATATTATAAATTATTTCTAATTTATAATACTACCCATTTTTGGTCACTAGATGGAGCTGTTCCCAAAATTGCAGCATTGCAACATTGGGTTAAAAGCCCTCGCTCTAGTGAGCTCTCAGCATCCCCCCCTCCTTTATCCTGGCTAGTGCCGGGATAAACGAGGGGTTTGAACGGTGTAACCTCCTACACTGTGTGTCGCCATTTTTTAAGGTAACCCACAGTGTAGTAGGTTTACATACAGTAGTAAACACACACAAACACGAACATACATTGAAATCTCTTACCTGCTCCTGCCGCCGCGGCTCCCTCCGGCCCGTCCGCTCCGTTTGCTGCCGCTGGTGCAAGTGCAGAAATCCGGAAGCCGCGACCGGAAGTAGTAATATTACTGTCCGGCCGCGACTTCCGGTCCACAGGAAAATGGCGCCGGACGGCGCCAATTTCGAATAGGACTGTGTGGGAGCGGCGCATGCGCAGTTCCCACACAGACGCCGTACACTGCAGTCAATGGGACGGGAGCCGTTCGCAGTCCCTATGGGACTGTGGCTGCCGTATTCCATGTCTGTATGTGTCGTTAATCGACACACACAGAAATGGAACAAAAAATGGCAGCCCCCATAGGGAAGAAAAAGTGTAAAAATAAGAAAAAGTAAAACACAAACACACAAATAAATATAAAAGTTTTTAATAAAGCACTAACATCTTTAACATATAAAAAAATAATTTCTGATGACACTGTTCCTTTAACATCCATCGTGGGGAAAATGTTTGAGGGGCTATTGAGGGACTATATATAGGATTATGTGACAAAAAATAGTATTATAAGTGACAGCCAGCACGGTTTTACTAAGGACAGAAGTTGTCAAACTAACCTGATCTGTTTTTATGAAGAGGTGAGCAGAAGCCTAGAGAGAGTGGCCGCTGTGGATATAGTGTTTTTGGACTTTGCAAAGGCATTTGACACTGTCCCCCATAAACGCCTAATGGGTAAATTAAGGACTATAGGTTTAGAAAATATAGTTTGTAATTGGATTAAGAATTGGCTCAAGGACCGTATCCAGAGAGTTGTGGTCAATGATTCCTACTCTGAATGGTCCCCGGTTATAAGTGGTGTACCCCAGGGTTCAGTGCTGGGACCACTATTATTCAACTTATTTATTAATGATATGGAGGATGGGATTAATAGCACTATTTCTATTTTTGCAGATGACACCAAGCTATGTAATATAGTTCAGTCTATGGAAGATGTTCGCGGATTGCAAGCAGATTTAAACAAACTAAGTGTTTGGGCATCCAGTTGGCAAATGAAGTTTAATATAGATAAATGTAAAGTTATGGGTTTGGGTACCAACAATCTGCATGCATCATATGTCCTAGGGGGAGCTACACTGGCGGATTCACTTGTTGAGAAGGATCTGGGTGTACTTGTAAATCATAAACTAAATAACAGCATGCAGTGTCAATCAGCTGCTTCAAAGGCCAGCAGGATATTGTCGTGTATTAAAAGAGGCATGGACTCGCAGGACAGGGATGTAATATTGCCACTTTACAAAGCATTAGTGAGGCCTCATCTAGAATATGCAGTTCTGTTCTGGGCTCCAGTTCATAGAAAGGATGCCCTGGAGTTGGAAAAAATACAAAGAAGAGCAACGAAGCTAATTAGGGGCCTGGAGAATCTAAGTTATGAGGAAAGATTAAAATAATTAAATCTATTTGGCCTTGAAAAAAGAGGACTAAGGGGGGATATGATTAATTTCTATAAATATATTAATGGCACATACACAAAATATGGTGAAATCCTGTTCCATGTAAAACCCCTCTCAAAAAACAAGGGGGCACTCCCTCCGCCTGGAGAAAAAAAGGTTCAACCTGCAGAGGCAACAAGCCTTCTTTACTGTAAGAACTGTGAATCTATGGAATAGCCTACCGCAGGAGCTGGTCACAGCAGGGACAGTAGATGGCTTTAAAAAAGGGTTAGATAATTTCCTAGAACAAAAAAGTATTAGCTCCTATGTGTAGAAATTTTTCCCTTCCCTTTTCCCGTCCCTTGGTTGAACTTGATGGACATGTGTCTTTTTTCAGCCGTACTAACTATGTAACCTCCTCAACTTGGGTACATGTTCCAGTACCTGAAATTTGAGCTGTGAAACGTTATGTTTTGCTTCGTGATAATTATAGGGAATAGGTAGCAATAGGTTTTTGCAACGTATTGTTAATTTTTTTTATGGTGTTCACCATGCGGGGAAAATAATGTGATATCTTTATCGTTTGGGTCGTTATGGACACAGCAATACTAAATATGTGTACTTTTTTTTTTTATGTTTTCCGTTTTTATCTATAATAAAAGGCTTATTATGGGGAAAAAAGGCAGTTATTATTTTATTAGCTTGAAACTTTTTTTTATTTTTTTATCCCACTAGTGAACTTGAAGGCATGATGCCCTGTTTGCTATTCTAATACACTGCGCTACCTACATAGTGCAGTATATTAGAGCTGTTAGTTATTCACTGAGAGCAAGCCTGTGAGGCTTCACCTGCCTGCGGCGCCTCATAGGCTTTCGTACTAGGCAGACCAGGAGGCCATTGTTAGGTCTCCGGTTGCCATAGCAACCATCGAGTGCGATCTAACAATCTAGATGCAGCGATTGCTTTTGATTGCTGCATCTAAGGGGTTAATCGGCTGGATGGGAGGCTTCTGAGCCATCTTCTTGGCCCTGATAGTAAGCCTTCTAAAAGGCTTCCGTGATTGGCAGACCAGGAGGCCATTGTTAGGCCTTCGGTTATCATAGCAACCATCGTCATCCTGTGGACCTTGACGCAGGGATGCCGACAGGCTAGAAACCTCCTAGATGCAGCGATCAAGCTTGATCGCTGCATCTAAGGTGTTAATCGGCCGGATCAGAACCTTGCTCCGGTCCTGGCGTTTTCTAGCAGGATGTCAGCTGTAATATACAGCTGACACCCGCTGGTGATGGCACTAGCTCAGCCTCTGAGTGCGCTCCATCACGTACAGTTACCTGAGAAGGAGCGAACACATTAGCTCTGATGACGTAACTGTACGTGATTGGGCGGGAGGGGGTGAAGGGACGGTTATTGGTATTGTATGTACATAGAGCAACTTTTATAGAGTATGCTGATATCACCAGATGAGTATTTTAACAATTGATAAGGGTTGGATCCCCAGCAAGTGTCAACAAACTTGAACTAGAAGACTTTAAAATGATCTCCATCACTGAGATGAGGCAGATGATCCAATACAACGTGCTTGTCATGAACTGAAGGCAGTGCCACAATTCTAAGCAGCTGTGCAGACAAGCAAGTTGCCGGAGGAAGAGGATTTAGATGTGGAGGGTTTGTGGCAGTCATAATAACTACACTAATCTGAGGGTACTCACCCCAGACTCACAGCATGAGGTGCTGTGTACAGCCCGATGACATTCACTAACAAGCTACAATGACTGACAGATGAGAAGGACCAAACTAAGTCCTGCTGACATCAGCAATCCTCAAAGTAAAGCAAAGGCCAAAGACCTGAGTGAACGAGTCAGCATCATCATTCCCCACTGGACACCACCGTAGATAACTGACACTAGGAGCCCGGCTCCCTGAAGTGTGTTCGGTCCGGGAAATACTGCCGACATACGGTCTGTATATCACGGACCAAACACTCTCATGTGAATCCAGCCTAAGGGTGACAGTCAGTGAAAAGCAAAAGACAGAAGAAGAGTGTGGTGATGTACAGGACTTGTCAATGAATTAATGGGACCCAAACTCGACGGGATATACTGAGATTGGTTATAGCATGAGATTGGTGATAGCATTATTTTATTAGTTGAGGCCCTATTCTTTATATTGTTTGAGGTTCATAATCATAATGTATTGTGAGGGTTTAGCATCAGGAGAGGTTGGTACAGCGGTTTCTTTGTAGCCAGAGACAGGGACACCGTGCATTAAAAGTCATAACAGGGCTTTGCCTGTGTTTTTATTCTTGTCAAAGAAACAGCCTCTTGTACAACAAGGCAAAATACAAAATAAATCCTGCTCGTCTGAGCACTAACTAAACAAGATATTATCTATCTATCTAACGAGTGCCTTCCTACCAGGCACTGGACACAAAGTAACACAGGTCTTTACTCACATAGAATACAGGCTACTCCAGCCTTAGTCGTCTCCAGTCTGAGTCAGGGGTGAGACTCACACACACTGTGTCTGCACCTTTTTATACACAGGCTACAGGTGCAGCTAATTGAGCAGCAGCCTTGTCCTACAAACAGAGATGGACTAGGGATTGGGGAACCCGCCCTGCTCTTCTCCAATCCAACTCCAGGCCCTTTTTCTGGCTTTTCCTTAAGCCGAGATTGGAAAGCTAGCTTTCTATTGCAAGAACTACTCATTCCCTGGAGCCTAGGATACATATGACAGGATTCTAGGGGAAATGTACCTTCCCTCAATGACTTTACCTGTCACTGTCTCACAGTATGTAAATATGCCACGGTACTGTGAATAACAATTTAAAGAGGCTCTATCACCAGATTATAAGTGCCCTATCTCCTACATAATCTGATCAGCGCTGTAATGTAGATAACAGTTGTTTTTATTTTGAAAAATGATCATGTTTGACCAAGTTATAAACAATCTTAGATTTATGCTAATTAGTTTCTTAATAGACAACTGGGCGTGTTTTACTTTTTAGGAGTGGCTATTATTATTTAAAGCACCTGCTCGCCCTTTCATCAGCATTTCTGGCCTGGCTGTGTCCATTTGCAAGTATGGCCTTTTTCGGTGTTTCTGTATATGTCCCTGTGTTTTTATCGGTTCTGTTTGTGCATCAGGAACGTTCTGTTCCAGTTTAGGATTTAGGGACTCGCAAGTCTGGGGATCCTTGTCGTGGATTGCGAGCTTGCGTCCTTTTGGCCAAAATGATTACCAATACCCCAGGTATTTTTCATTATGTATATTCGCTTCTCTTGGACACAGCCGGGTCTTTGATGCTGGGAGAGCATGGTGTGTTGTTGTTTGGCATAGCAAGCAGGGTAGCCCGCTCTATGAATTATCAAGGCGTCACAAATAGGCTTCTACCTGGCTATACACGTTGTGCCTCATGACATACACACTATCCCTCCATGTTTCACTCACTTGCACCCCATTATCCATTTATTTCTATTGAGGCACTTCATTTATTACTGCCCCCTATATTTCACTTATAGTATTACACTTGCACACACACTATTCATTTATTATTTCTTACTACACATCCCATGCACCACACACCACTCCCCTCAAGACTAGCGGGAGTGGCTATTATTATTTAAAGCACCTGCTCGCCCTTTCATCAGCATTTCTGGCCTGGCTGTGTCCATTTGCAAGTATGGCCTTTTTCGGTGTTTCTGTATATGTCCCTGTGTTTTTATCGGTTCTGTTTGTGCATCAGGAACGTTCTGTTCCAGTTTAGGATTTAGGGACTCGCAAGTCTGGGGATCCTTGTCGTGGATTGCGAGCTTGCGTCCTTTTGGCCAAAATGATTACCAATACCCCAGGTATTTTTCATTATGTATATTCGCTTCTCTTGGACACAGCCGGGTCTTTGATGCTGGGAGAGCATGGTGTGTTGTTGTTTGGCATAGCAAGCAGGGTAGCCCGCTCTATGAATTATCAAGGCGTCACAAATAGGCTTCTACCTGGCTATACACGTTGTGCCTCATGACATACACACTATCCCTCCATGTTTCACTCACTTGCACCCCATTATCCATTTATTTCTATTGAGGCACTTCATTTATTACTGCCCCCTATATTTCACTTATAGTATTACACTTGCACACACACTATTCATTTATTATTTCTTACTACACATCCCATGCACCACACACCACTCCCCTCAAGACTAGTGGGAGTGGCTATTATTATTTAAAGAACCTGCTCGCCCTTTCATCAGCATTTCTGGCCTGGCTGTGTCCATTTGCAAGTATGGCCTTTTTCGGTGTTTTTGTGTTTTACTTTTTACCAACTGGGCGTTATACAGAGAAGTGTATGACGCTGACCAATCAGCGTCATACAGTTCTCATTGTTCCACACGGCGTTTTGCGTAACGCAAAAGGCACTTAACAGCTCCGTGTGTCATCACATAGGATGTGCGGCTGCGTGATTTTTGCTCAGCCGCTATCATTATAACACTCCGTTTGGATGTTTGTAAACAGAAAAGCACGTGGTGCTTTTCTGTTTGCAAACATACTTTTGACTGCTGTTGCGCGAATCACGCTTGTCCCACGGAAGTACTTCCGTGTGGTGCGTGTGATTTTCACGCACCCATTGACTTCAATGGGTGCTGTCAAAAATTTTTTAACCCGTTAGTGACCGCCAATACGCCTTTTAACGGCGGCCACTAACGGGCTTTATTCTGATGCATATGCCTTCTTACGGCACTGCATCAGGATAAAGTAAACAAAGCAGGGAGCGTCAAATCTCCCTGCTCTCAGCTGCCAGAGGCAGCTGAGGGCTGGGGGCGTCCCTGCTCTGCCGTGTGAGATCGATATCAGTATCGATCTCACCCGTTTAACCCCTCAGATGCGGTGCACAATAGCGTGCACCGCATCTGAGTGGTTTTCGAGAGAGGGAAGGAGCTCTCTCTCTCCCCCACCGACACCCGGCGATACGATCGCCGAGTGTCTGTTTCTCCAATGGCAGCCGGGGGCCTAATAAAGGCCCCCAGGTCTGCCTGGAGCGAATGCCTGCTAGATCATGCCGGAGGCATGACCTAGCAGATGCCTGTCCGTTTTAAACGGACAGGCAGTAATACACTGCATTACAAAAGTATTGCAGTGTATTATAATAGTGATCGGAGAATCGCATATTAAAGTCCCCTAGTGGGACTAGTAAAAAAGTTAAAAAAAGTTTAATAAAGTTAATTTAAAAAAAAAAAGGTGAAAAAAAATGAAAAGCCCAGCTTTTCCCCTTACAAAATGCTTTACTATTAAAAAAACTAAATAAAGTAAAAAAGTTACACATATTTGGTATCACCGCATCTGTAACGGCCCCGACTATAAATCTATTACATTATTTAACCCGCATGCTGAACGCCGTAAAAAATTTAATAAAAAACGATGGAAAAATTGCTGTTTTCTGTGAATCCTGACTTTAAAAAAATGTGATAAAAAGTGATCAAAAAGTCGCATCTACTCCAAAATGGTACGTCTTCCCGCAAAAAAAAAGCCCTCATACAACCACATCGGCGAAAAAATAAAAACGTTACGGCTCTTCAAATATGGAGACACAAAAACAAATAATTTTGAAAAAAAAGCGTTTTTACTGTGTAAGGGTATGTTCACACTACAGCGTCCGTAACGGCCGAAATTACGGGGCTGTTTTCAGGAGAAAACAGCCCCGTCATTTCAGCCGTAATGGCATGTGCAGGCGCTTGAACGCCGCGTCCAATACGGACGTAACTGGATCTGGTTTTCCATGGAGTCCATGGAAAACGGCTCCATTTACGTCTGAAGAAGTGACATGACACTTCTTTGATTCGGGCGTCTTTTTTACGCCCCGCCTTTTGACAGTGGGGCGTAAAAAAATGACCGTCTGAACAGAACATCGTAAGACCCATTCAAATGAATGGGCAGATGTTTGCCGACGCTATTGAGGCGCATTTTCGGACGTAATTCGGGGCTAAAACGCCCGAATTACGTCCGTAAATAGTGTGTGTGAACATACCCTAAAAGTAGTAAAACATACAAAAACGATACAAATTTGGTATCGTTGCAATTGTAACAACCCGATGAATAAAGTTATTGTGTTATTTATATCACACGGTAAACGGCGTAGATTTAAGACGCAAAAAAGAGTGGCGAAATTTCAGGTTTTTTTCTATTCCCCCCCTAAAAAAAAGTTAATAAAAGTTAATCAATAAATAATATGTCACCCAAAATGGTGCTATTAAAAAATACAACTTGTCCCGCAAAAAACAAGACCTTATACAGCTATGTCGACGCAATAATAAAAAGGTTATAGCTCTTGGAATGTGACGATGGAAAAACTGAAAAAATGGCTTGGTCATTAAGGTTTAAAATAGGCTGGTCATTAAGGGGTTATTTCCTATAAATAAAAATGAGATCCGCCCCCTAGGGCAGAGCTTGTTTGAACACTGAAGCTGCGTGTCATGGTCTCTCCGGCCGGCCTCTCTCAGATCCACCATTGAGAGAGCATTCATTAATTTGGAGCTCATAGACAAATGCAGATAATGTCCAACGTTAACGGACATACTAAATTCTGCAGCGACATTACTGGGGGGCTCTTGTCCGGGATTCTCAACACAGATCGAAGGCGACAATCGAAGGTGGATGACGGCTAAGATAACGGAGAACTGCACATAAAACCGGTGAGTAAGAAATGTTATTCTTAGGGCAGATTCAGAAGAAAGTTGCGTTTTTGCGCGCGCAAAAAATGCGGCGTTTTGCGCACGCAAAAACCACTTGACAGCTGCGTGTGTCATCCGTGTATGATGCGCGGCTGCGTGATTTTCGCGCAGCCGCCATCATAGAGATGAGGCTAGTCGACGCCCGTCACTGTCCAAGGTGCTGAAAGAGCTAAATGATCGGCAGTAACTCTTTCAGCACCCTCGACAGTGAATGTCGAACACAATATCGAGAAACCTGTTAAAAAAAAAGAAAAAGTTCGTACTTACCGAGAACTTCCCTCCCGGCCGTTGCCTTGGTGACGCGTCCTTGGTGACGCGCCTCTCTTGACATCGGGCCCCACCTCCCTGGATGACGCGGCAGTCCATGTGACCGCTGCAGCCTGTGCTTGGCCTGTGATTGGCTGGAGCTGTCACTTGGACTGAATTGTCATCCCGGGAGGTCAGACTGGAGGAAGAAGCTGGGATATATCGGTATGTCAGAACTTCGTTTTTTTTTTTACAGGTTCATGTATATTGGGATCGGAAGTCACTGTCCATGGTGCTGAAAAACTCTTTCAGCACCCTGGACAGTGACTATCTCCTGATGTTGCGTATCGGAAATTTTTTTGACGGGTTCGGCCAAAACGAGTTCGACCGAACCCGGTGAAGTTCGGTTCGGTTGTCCCGGTTCGCTCATCTTAAAGACACTCCGTTTGGATGTTTGGAAACAGAAAAACACGTGGTGCTTTTCTGTTTACATTCATCCTTTTGACAGCTGGTGCGCTGTTTCAGTCGGTTCGCACGGAAGTGCTTCCGTGCGACCTGCATGGTTTTCACGCACCCATTGACTTCAATGGGTGCGTGATGCGCGAAATACACGGAGATATTGAGCATGTCGCGCTTTTTGCGCAGCTGACAAACGCTGCGCAAAAAGCACGGACTGTCTGTACTGCCCCATAGACTTGTATTGGTCTGTGCGTGGCGTGTGAAAACCACGCGGCCCGCACGGACCCAATACACGCTCGTGTGAATCCCCCCTTACTGTGCACTTCTCTCTTGTTTTAGCTGCTGTCCAGGTATTGTCTCTTTTGACTATTTGAGAACCATGAACACCATTTGTCTATGAGTTGTATGTATGAGTTATAGGAATAGGCGTGTGAGTAGAAATGAATCTGTGAGTGAATCTGTGAGAGGCTGAGATAAGGGAGCGTTTGTTTTCTGATCCCAAAACATACTGAAACAACCAAATACCGAGATAACACTAAACGGAGTGTTCCCTTCGGCCCCTGGGTTTAGTATGTATTAAGATCAGGTTGCAAATTGATCCTTGCAGAAGTGACGGGTAACCATCCCCGCCCAAGTGATTGTTAGGACTTTCGCGTATCCAGACTGTGACCCATAGGAGGCGCACCTGGCCGGAAGTAAGAGTATGTATGTGGGCTAATCTTCGGACGCCCAACCTGAATGAGTTGCTGATAGAATAGAATATCCATGGGCCCCTGAGACAGTGAGTTATAAATCACACTCATCCCTTTTAAATACAACATAAAGTAGGTTAACGTACACTGCACCGAGGGACTTGCAATAATTGTGATCTTGTTGACAATAGTTATTTGGCTGCTGTTTAGGAGAGGATCAGAGACGTGGTTGCCCTACTGACAGACTAAATATAGGATTTAGCAGAGTGCTTAGGGAGAAACTCCCCAATGACAGACTAGAAATAGGCCCAGGATTTAGGAGAGTGCATAGAGAACCCCTACTGACAGACTAGACACAGGAGTTAGCAGAGTGCATAGGGACTTCTCATTGACAGACTAAAAATTAGTAAGCCGAGAGTCTAGCAGAGTGCATGGGGACTTCTGACTCAAAGCGTGCCCAAGATGGGGACAAACAGCAGCAGATATTGTTGAAAACCAATGCGGGGAAGGGGCAGTAAAGAACCTGGAGAAAAAAAATTATAATTAAAAAAAAAAGCGGGAATGCCCAAGCAGGGAGTTTTCAGTTATACCAGATGGGATGATTTCTTGAGAGATGATGGGCCCCGGACTAATAGACAGAGTTGCAGAGAACAGATAGAAGTGATTGAATGTACCAGAAATAAACAAAAAAAAACAAAACACTAGGAAACACAGTTGTCAGTAAGAATTAGCCAGCATCTAATTCTACAGATAGTGTCATTCCAGTAGAAAATAATGTGCCAACATATAACTCTTCTATGTACAGCTTTATAAACCAAAGGTTTACAGAAACAAGATGTTTCCAGGGGTGACATGCGATCAGTTATTAGCCATACATTGGGAGAAAGGCGTCATCAGAATTCATAAAAGAATCAATTAACTCTTCACTTCCTAAAAAGGGAACATTGGGTGAAATGTTCAGAGATTATTGATAGAGAGATAGACGTGGATTAGGAATTGGCTAGAAATAGAAATAAAGCCAATAGGATAATTTTAATTGTAATGACCACAGATTGTAGAAGAAGTGAGATTGATAAAGTGAAGATTCTTATGTATTTCTATCCAGATCTGCTTGTTGGAATATACTGTATATCATCTGTCCTAAATTGTCACTAATGAAATTTCCTCTCGTTATAGGAGTTTTCCAAGACGTTTTAAACTTTACTGTAAATCTTTTTCCTTTTTGGTTTATTTAACAGTCATTTTAATAATTGCATGGAATGTCTAACCAGATATTGTTAATCTATAGTAACAGTGTTAGACTAATAGAAGTAATGATAAGAGAATAACGTGTGTTAACGTGAGGATGTTTGGTCATTGATTGACAGGAGCACATGGTGACATTTTGACCTTGTAGTTCCTAATTTTTGGCTAGTAAGGGGTTAATGCTACATTCTCTGTTATCTGTAGTATAGCTGTGTCTGCAGAAACTGCACATTTAGTGCAAGATAAGAACTGTAACTTAAAGATTAAGAGGAAAAAAAAGCCTAATAAGAACACAGGATTGAGTATTATATGTTTTGTTTATATGTTATATGTTACGTTATATGTGTTTTATGTGTCGACCACAATGAAAAACTTAATTCATATTTAAATTTAATATGATGCCCATTACTAAATGAAGATTATAGTTCATTGGATGAATAATCCAAGAATAGGAGTTTATACACAGTCACTCTAGTTATATACTTGTTTTACCAAAGGTACACACATAAGGTATACATGTGATAGATTGGATTCTCAGTATTGAGTGTCTGGGAACAGCTGGTATTGTGAGTGACTGGTGTGTGCTGAACTATTTTTAAAGGGAAATGGTTTATTTGAAATCACCACATAAGTGATTCAACAAGAAAGATTTTTTTATGTCATTGTTACATTTTAGGTTATTATTATTTGATATCAAAAAGTTTCTATTGGCATATGATGACACATATAGTGCACGATATGTTTCATCATTTGTCTTAATAGATTGGTTTATTTAATAATTGACATATACTAATTAAGTAACCAAATATTTTGCAAACCTCTTATTAATTTATAAGAGTATCCTTTCTGTTTAATGATGATATATGCACATGACACACACACACACACACACACACACACACACACACACACACACACACACACACACACACACACACACACACACACACGGAATATATTTTATGAAATGAAAATTCAAATAAGATGACAGCATTCACAGGAGCTGTTGTCACGTTTATGGTGTCAGATTCCTGTCCAGTCAATCTTATAGTTTCTGACCTCCTTGCAGCAATTCAGGTTGTCATTCGATATAAGTCTGATGAACAGATTGAAGTTACTGATGATATGCAAAATTTTATGTGTGCTGCACTCTATGGGGATTGCACTCGGAGGACCCCACACCTCAGGAAATATTAAGGACGGTCCTGTCCTCCTTCTGGGCACAGGGTAAACAGATGTAGGATGCATGTCTGTGGCCCCTGTGAATGTTAAAATTGTTTGCAAACAGCCCCAAACCCCAGTTGAAGCAGTGCTCTCCGAGCCTCCCACAGTTGAAAAGTATTGATAACCAGATAAGACAGTCTTTGGAGGCCGGGGTACTGAAGAAACGTGTATGTTCTTATAATAAGCCCCTCTCCCTAAGAATGCAAAAAACAACAACTTTGTACCTTCCGTCTTGTATCTTGAGGTGAAGGTACTCGCTGAGGTGTGTAGACTGACTGAAGGTAAATTTATATATACTGACTCTAGATATGCTTTTGGTATTGCACATGATTATGGCCTAATCTGGAGGAGCAGAGATTTTGCTGGATTCACGGGTAAACACATAATGTTGAGAGAGTGAGAGAACTGTTTGAGGCTCTGACACTGCCAAAGCAGGTAGGTATACTCAAAGTGCAAGCTCTTACTAAAGTGAAAGCTACCCCCGAAGCGAGGGGGAAATAGACTAGTAGACAAGGCTGCAAAAGCTGCGGCTCTAATGTCCCTCATAGAGGAGGACGTAGTATTCTGGACCAACATAGTATCTGGTCCCATAGACATGATAATATTAAGCAGATTACAAAGTCTAGCCACAAAAGAGGAAAAAGGACATTGGCAGGCAAAAGGTGACAGTGAAGGGGAGGATGGAATATGGAAGGTGGGTAACAGGTTGTGCCTACCCAGAGTCCTCTTCCCCATGATAACCCAACTAATGCACGGACCAACGCAGGTGTCAAGAGAAGGAATGAGTGCAATGGTGACCAAATGGTGGGTACCCCCGGGGTTTCAGCAAGTGCTGCTGCCAGATTTGTCCAGAGGTGCAGGATATGTGTCTGCCATAACATAGGCAAAACTGTGCGGGTTGTAAAAAGGCATATGGTAAAGGCAGACTACCCATATCAGCGACTGCAGATTGACTCAGTTACCAAAGGTGGGACAGTATGGCATGTAGCGGTCTGTGTATATTTGTTCTCAAGGTGGCCTGAGGCGTGGCCAGTAACAAGTGCCACAGCAAAAGTAAAAGATGGCTCTCAGAAGTGGTATGTAGATATGGGATCCCTGAGACAATAGAAAGTGATAGAGGAACTCACTTTACTGGAGAGGAACTCCAACAAATCGTGCATGTCCTGGGCATAGAGCAGCTTTTCACACCCCGTATCCTCAGAGCAGTGGGAAGGTAGAAAGGTTGAATGGGACCTTGAAGTTAAAAATCCAGAAGGTCATGGCTGAAACCCATAAACTATGGACTGAGTGCCTGCCTATTGCCCTCTGACCTCACCAGTTATGTGGGAGCTCTGAAGAAACAGATCACGCAGATGTATAAATATGTTTATGATTCCAATCCAGATCCTCAGTGAACGGAGGACATGGTTGTGGCGAAATCGGGTCAGTGGGGGTCGGTTTACGCCAAGAGAATGTGGGCGATAGATTCAGGCGACACAGATTAACAGGGGACAAGCCACAGCGGTGCGTTTATTAACAGGGACAGACAC
Organism: Rhinoderma darwinii; assembly: GCF_050947455.1. Taxonomy (NCBI): domain Eukaryota; kingdom Metazoa; phylum Chordata; class Amphibia; order Anura; family Rhinodermatidae; genus Rhinoderma; species Rhinoderma darwinii. Next base: position 70,822,109 of record NC_134693.1, on the reverse strand, counting down.
ACACAGAACCAATGCATCGTTGCTTCTCCCCTCTGGGCTGGATGGGACAGGCTACCTCACTATGGGGTCTCTCCACTGTGCCTTTCATCCTTTGGGGTGTCTCCAGATCCTCCTTAGTTAGATGGGACTCCAGCACTTGTCCTCTATTACTGTCCCTAGGTCAGGTACCATCTCTGAGGTAGACAGCCCCTGCCTGCAGCTCACACTGCTATCTCATCCTCTCCTGGGCTGCAACTAAACTGAGAACTCATCCACTACCACTATATCCCTCACTCAGGAAACAGGCCCCCTCCTTTTTCTTATTTACATTACACATGTTCCCGCTCTCAGCCTGTGACTCATTCTCCTTCAGTATAAGATTAACCCTAGAGGGGGAGGACAGTGAAGCAGCACTGAATACAATACAATATAAAACAACTGGTTATCAAACATAACGTAATGCAGTTTTAGGGGACATATCCCCATCTAGCACCGGGCGCCATCTAAGCTATGGCACCCGGATGGCGGGAGTGCGACGGTTTGCGGCAGGCTTAACCTTTATCTGGGTACAATGCCTGTAACCGTCACCCGTTCCGCCACAGACCTCCCCCAGCTTAGATCCAGAATCAGTCCTGCTGACCCTCTGTCGGGTCAGTGATGAGATCTGGGCCCGGTGCTGTCAGTCTCCGCCCATCAGTGTCCTGCTGCCGAGAGAGTCCATCAGCATTCCCGTGGTCCCGGCCCTTTTTATGAGAGATGGTAAAGTTATAGGATTGTTAGGCCAGGCTCCACCGTAGTAAACGCCCATTGTCCCCGGCGGTTCGGTTCAACCAACTGAGAGGACTGTGGTCTGTGACTATTGTGAACTCCCTCCCATAAACGTAGGGCTGGAGCTTCTTTAGAGCCCACACGACAGCCAGGAACTCCTTCTCAATGGTTGCGTATGCCCTCTCTCGGTACAGCAACTTCTGGGAGAGGTACGCGACCGGGTGTTCGTGGCCCGCCTGGTCCACTTGGCTCAGTACCGCTCCCAGCCCGACGTCTGAGGCATCGGTTTGGACTATGAACCGCCGGTGGAAGTCAGGGGCAGCCAGGACAGGGGAGGTGGAGAGGGCAGTCTTAAGGCTCCCGAAGGCCGCCTCACAGTCAGGGGACCAGGGCATCAGTCGACTGAACCTTTTGGACGTCAAGTCGGTCAAGGGCTTGGCCAGGGTACTATACTGCGGGATGAATTTTCGATAGTACCCTGTGACTCCCAGAAAGGCCCTAACCTGCTTCTGGTTGGCCGGCCGGGGCCAATGGAGAATGGCCTCCACCTTGGCCGGCTCGGGGCGGATCTGTCCGCTGCCCACTCGGTGCCCCAGGTAGGCGACTTCTGCCATCCCCATCTGGCACTTGTCGGGGCGGATGGTGAGGCCGGCGTACCGGATGCGCTCCAGGATCTGCGCGACGTGCCCCAAGTGTTCCTGCCAAGTCTCGCTAAAGATAGCGATATCGTCCAGGTAGGCCTAGACAAACAAACTCCTGACACCCCACGAGGATCCGGTCGACCACCCTCTGGAAGGTCGCGGGGGCGTTCTTCATCCTGAACGGCATGCACGTAAATTCAAACAGGCCGAACGGGGTGATGAATGCCGAGCGCTCTTGGGCTTCCTTGGTCAGAGGAATCTGCCAGTAGCCCTTGCTGAGATCCAGAGTGGACACGAAGCGTGCCCCTCCCAGCCTATCGAGCAGCTCATCAATCCGGGGCATCGGATAGGCATCCGTAACGGTTACCTCGTTCAGCCACCGGTAGTCTACACAGAACCTCGTGGTTTTGTCCTTCTTGGCGACCAACACAACGCCGGCGGCCCAAGGACTGTGAGATGATACAATGACCCCCATCTCCAGCATTTCTTCTACTTCTTTTCTCATCGCGGTCAGCACAGAGGGAGCCACTCGGAACGCGGGCTGCCTCAGGGGTCGGGCTCCTCCAGTGTCGACCTCGTGAGCGACTAGGGAGGTACGTCCGGGGGACGCGGTGAACAGGGCCTCCTGGGCTGCTAACACCTCCCCCATCTCCCTACTCTGCAAGCGCGATAGCTGGACTTCAAGCTGCACATCTGCCAGCCCTGTCTGGCGTCGGGCCTCTGCCAGTAGGTCAGGGATGCGGTCCACGTCAGGGTTGTCCATGGGCGGGCAGCATATCGCGACCGCTCCTACCTCCCTTACCACATAGGCCTTGAGCCGGTTTATGTGGTAGTTCCGTACCCGCTTTTCTGCTTTGTCGTGGGCTACTAGGTAGTTCATCGTCCCCTGTCGCCCGACTACAGTGTACGGTCCAGCCCAATTGGCCTGCAACTTGTTGCCTCGTACTGGCGCGAGGACCAGTACCTTCTCCCCCACCCCCAGCTCTCGGGGTCGGGCGCTACGGTTGTACTCGTCCCGTTGACAGCTTCGAGCTACTTCCAATCGCTGATGGGCCAAATCCATCAGCCGTGCTAGGCGCTCCCGCATTTGGCTCACATAGTCTACTACCGGGATCTCCGGGCTTGCAAACTTCCCTTCCCAACCTTCTCGGACTAAGTCCAAGGGTCCCCGGACCCGCCTCGCGAACAGCAACTCGAATGGGGAGTGCCCGGTAGACTCCTGCGGCACCTCTCGATAGGCAAAGAGAAGCTGCTGCAAGGAGCGGTCCCAGTCTCTCCCCTCCGAGTGGACGTATCGGAGTAGCAACTGCTTGAGGGTACCGTTGATCCTTTCACACAGTCCGTTCGTTTGGGGGTGGTAGGCGGTGGTTCTTAGAGAACTCACCCCGTGCCGATTCCAGAAGTCCTGCATGAGTTCTCCCTGGAATTGAGATCCCTGGTCTGTGAGTACCTCACGCGGGAACCCCACCTGGCTGAAGATGTCCATGAGTCCCTGGGCGACGTGCTCAGCATCTATGGAGGACAGAGCCACTGCGTCCGGGTATCTGGTAGCGAAGTCTACCAGGGTTAGGATGTAACGCTTTCCCCCTCGGCTGGGGGGATTAATGGGGCCAACCAGATCTATGGCCACCCGCTGGAAGGGCTCTCGGATGAGGGGCAGCTGCCTGAGCGGCACCTTGCGCGGGGCCCCCGCCACCCGTTGGCAGACAGGGCACGAAGCTCGGTACCGCCGCACGTCCTCAGTCAGCCCTGGCCCAAAGAAAGCCTTCGAGAGCCGGGCCCTGGTGGACCTAGTCCCAGTGTGACCCGCCGCGGGTATATCGTGGGCCAGGGCTAACAGTCGTGCACGGTAGGCTTGGGGAACAAGCAGCTGTTTGGAGGCGGTCCAGGGCGACTCGGGCTTGGTCGAGGCTTAGACCCGGTACAACAGCCCGTTGTCCCACTGGAACCCTGCCTGGGCCCCTCCACTGGGTGGTCGATCGGCCAGGCTACGGGCAGAGGACAGGGAAGGATCCGTATGCTGGGCCTCCCTAAAAGCGACCCTATCCACCTCCCCCAGGTCTGTCGGGGGGTTCGTCAGGTCGGTCAGTTGTGAGGCGTCAGGGGCTTAGGTACTTACCACCGGCGGTTCGGGGGGCGGGGCTTCCGGGAAAGGAGCCTCGGTGGTTACACGGGTCAGTGGTGGAGGCCGGTAAAGGTTCTCCCGGTCTTGGCTGCGGGTCACGGCCCCAGCGAACTGACTTGTGAGACCGTTCCCAAGGTCGTTCCCCAATAAGACATCGGCGGGGAGATCCGGCATGAGCCCGACTTCGACCTCCCCTTTTCCGGGCCCCCAGTCCAGGTAGACTCTGGCGCGGGGAATGGACCGCTGCTGTCCGTCCGCATGGGCAATCCGGGCTAATCGCTGGGGAAGAACCTTAGACTGGGGAACCAGGTCCGCTCTTACCAGGGTGAGGGATGCCCCCGAGTCACGGAGTCCTTGGACGGTGCGGCGTCCCAGCACCACGGGCTGTCGGTGGCCCTGCATGTTGGCAGGGACCTGGTTTGTCACGAGGCTCGCAAGCTCTACGTGGTAGACCACCTCCTCCTCCTCTGGTGCATCTAGAAGGTGGTCACACTCATCGGGGTCGCCCGCCTCCGGGCAAAAGGCGACCCAGGTTGGGGTTGGTCTGGGAAAGGGCACCGTTGGTCTGGGAAAGGGGGCAGTCCCGTAGGATGTGCCCCGGCTGGTGGCACCCATAACACTGGCGGGAGTCCGTAGGGCCGCGGACCCTTGGAGGGATCGGGGCGGACGTAGGCTGGGGTCTCATCGAAGTTGGCCGGGGTGGTTCTGCTATTTTGGTAGGGGCTCGGAGCTCTCGGCGTTGGTCCTGGCGCGGAAGGCTTCTCCACTGGGGTCGGTGGGCCAAGAACTCGTCGGCCAGGGTGGCGGCATTTTCAGGGGTGCTGGGGTGGCGGTCCACGACCCAGGCACGAACGGGGACCTCCATCCTGGAGAGGAGTTGCTCCAAAATGACGAGGTCCTCCATGGCCTCCCGACTGAAGGCCTTCTTCCCCCTCGGCCCACCTGGAGCAGCTTAAGCGGAGCTGGGCTGCCAGTTCCACATGGGTACCCTGGCCGGCGAGCGTCAAATTACGGAACCGCTCTCTGTAAGTCTCTGGGGTGATCGCATACCTCTTCAGCAGGGCGTCCCGGAGGCAACCGTAGTCCCGTCCGTCCTCTGGACCTAGGCTCCGGTAGACTTCAAGGGCCCTCCCTTGCAGGCTGGGCCCCATGTAGCGAGCCCATTCGGTGGTGGGGATGTCATGCACCTGTAGCTGTGTCTCCAGCATGGTTAGGTGCGCATCGATATCCGTGGACGAAGGATCCAACTTGGGGAGGTCGTTGTATCGTAGATGGGGTCTTCGGGGCCCGGCAGGGATTGGGGTTGTTGGTTCTGGGGGTGCCACTGCACGGGCCACGGCCCCAACGATGATCAGGCGCTCAACCTCTGAGCTTTGAGGCCCCAGAGCGGTCAGCAGATCCCCCATCCGCAGGGCCTGGGTGTCCGAGATGGCGCTACGGCCGGTTCCCTGGCGACTGGCCGGTTCTTCGGGGCAGTAGTCAACGTCACCCTCGGCCATCTCTCCCATCTCGGCCGGGTTCGCCAGGTCCCAGGCTTGGAGCTTCTCAATCAGCCGATCCTTGATGTCGCGGGACGAGAAGGCAATACGCCGGAACCAGCACAGCTCTTGGAGGGTAATTCGGAGGTAGCTGCCATAGGGGACAGCCTCTGCTCCGCCGGGACGTCTGCACTAAGTCCAGCTCACAACTTCCACATCCGTTACATTGGAAGGACAGAACTTGGACACACGCCGGTCACTGCTGACAGGTCCTCAATCACGAGGCTGAACTGTGGGTCTCGTCAAGCTCCGGCTGACCTTCATCTTCTCTGGTCATCTCTACTTTACCTATTGTCTAAATGATGAGCTAGAGGAAGTGATTAATGACAAGTTTATCAAACATCAAGTGATATCAGCATTGACTAAATTGCTGGACTGTTGTATATGTCTCCATTCAAAAACGATGCCAGATCTGCAGATAGATGAAGTTATTGCCTTGGCCTTGCAGCCCCATCTCTTTTCCCTAGCGCTTAAAGAGGCTCTGTCACCAGATTTTGCAACCCCTATCTGCTATTGCAGCAGATAGGCGCTGCAATGTAGATTACAGTAACGTTTTTATTTTTAAAAAACGAGCATTTTTGGCCAAGTTATGACCATTTTTGTACTTGTACTTGTACTTAAAAATAAAAACGTTACTGTAATCTACATTGCAGCGCCTATCTGCTGCAATAGCAGATAGGGGTTGCAAAATCTGGTGACGGAGCCTCTTTAACCCTTACTCTCCTGGAGTTGTCCTTCGTGTAATAGCAGCGTTGGGGCATTGGTTCCCTGGCTGTTTAACCGTGTAAGATATTCAAAGAGGGAAGCGCTGTGGAAAATAGATCTCAGGCCAGGAATACTGCCGTCCATGATTAGATATTACCCCAATGCCAGTGTGTGATGTGTAAACATGGGTCAGGTTAATAAGAATGTCATGTTGTTTGATGCTGTAAACCTCACCGGCTGTGAGGGAAGAGACACAGAATATGTATCTTGTGTGGGGGTAAAAGCAACTGGCAGCTCCCAGTGCTCTGAGACAGCTAGAAAATGGATTACGCAGGGTCTAGAGGGTGTAACACGAGGTAATTTAACTAATAACGGGGGTGGCATCGATGAAAGCCACTGGACGGGACATGATCTTGTTCTCCTGGATTGCAGGAGTGTTAACTCACTCCAGGGATGTGCTTATACCAAACATATATGTCATGTATGTGGGTTTAAAGCATATACAGTGAAGGAAATAAGTATTTGATCCCTTGCTGATTTTGTAAGTTTGCCCACTGTCAAAGACATGAACAGTCTAGAATTTTTAGGCTAGGTTAATTTTACCAGTGAGAGATAGATTATATATATAAAAAAAGAAAGAAAATCACATTGTCAAAATTATATATATTTATTTGCATTGTGCACAGAGAAATAAGTATTTGATCCCCTACCAACCATTAAGGCTATGTTCACACTGAGTATTTTGGGGGAGGAATATCTGCCTCAAAATTCCGTTTTGGAACTTTGAGGCAGATATTCCTCTCCCTGCACGCCGATTTTCGCGGTGATTTTCGCGCCGTTTTTCGCCCGCGGCCATTGAGCGCCGCGGGCATAAAACAGCGAGAAATACGCTTTCTCCTGCCTCCCATTGAAGTCAATGGGAGGTCAGAGGCGGAAGCGCCCGAAGATAGGGCATGTCGCTTCTTTTTCCCGCGAGGCAGTTTTACTGAAATCAATGGGAGGCGTTCTCGGGCCGTTTTTGCCGAGTTTTGCGACGCTGTTTCCGCGTCAAAAAACTCAGCAAAATACCCCGTGTGAACATAGCCTTAGAATTCAGCCTCCTCCAGACCAGTTACACGCTCCAAATCAACTTGGTGCCTACATTAAAGTAGCAAGGATACAACCAGCTACTTAGAGATATATTATGTTTAAACTTGTAATATGTTTGATTGCAAAAGTATCAGCAGTTAAAGGAAAGGTGTCAAGAAAAAAAATTTTTTGATATCGATTTGCATTCAGTGTTTTATTATAAAATCTTTTATTTATGTGTGTGTTTGTGTTTTACTTTTTTCTAACTTTTACTTCACTATGGGGGCTGCCATTTTGTTTTTCATCTCTATGTGTCGATTAACGACACATACAGAGATGGAATACGGCAGCTACAGTGCATAGGAGTCAATGAACGGGAGCCGTTCCATTGACTTTGCTCTATGGCTCTGTCCTGCGCAGACGCAGGTCAGAGTCACACAGAGCAGAGCAGCTGTTTGCAGGGAGCGAGCAGGCGCCATCTTGAAGACCAGCTGCACTGCAGGTAAGATGTGTGTCTCTGCATGTCCCGCTCTCTACCTCACAGACCCCCGCTCTCGTGACCCCCGACGGCCCCCCCCCACCCGACGCCCCCCCCAAACGTCGTCCCCCCCAAACGTCCCCCCCGACGCCCCCCCCCCCGAAACGGCCCCCCCCGAAACGGCCCCCCCTCCCTTGTGTGAAGGACACACGATGAAACTGTACTGGGAAAGCCCTGAACGGTAAATCTCTCTAGTTGTGCTGAGACTGTTTGGGGATGTGACTAATGTACCTCTCAGTCTCAGCAAAATTAGAGAGATTTATTGTTCAGGGGTCTGGGAAAGCTGGGTGACCACCATTACCCCTCCTACTGGAGTGTGAGAGGTTCATTAGTCACATCCCCAAACACACTCCACTAGGAGGAGTAATGGTGGTCACCCAGCTTTCCCAGACCCCTGAATGATAAATCTCTCTAGTTGTGCTGAGACTGAGAGGTTCATTAGTCACATCCCCAAACAGTCTCAGCACAACTAGAGAGATTTACCGTTCAGGGGTCTGGGAAAGCTGGGTGACCACCATTACCCCCTCCTACTGGAGTGTGAGAGGTTCAATAGTCACTTCCCTAAACACTCCAGTATGAGGGGTAATGATGGTCACCCAGCTTTCCCAGACACAGATATAACCAGGAATGGGCTGGATGGACGGGCTGAGGGTGCACAGGGTTTTTGGTGACCCCCTCTGTCATGTGATCGGACCTAGGTTACCAGTTCATCAGACGGGGTTCATGTGACTATAAATCTGTCCATAACAAGAGACAGTGCACTCAGGACAAGCCCTGCCCTCATGCCGTAGTTGTGGTTCTGTCTGCGGTGATGGCGGTGGGTGGCTCTGGCACCCGCCTCCCCCGTCGGGTCATCTCAGGACAGAAGGGGTGTCCGGATTGGAGACACTGCGCCGCACCTGTCCTCAGGTTGTGTCTGGTATTGCAGTTCACCTCCATTGAAGTGAATAGGACAGAGCTGTAATGCCACACACGACCTGAGGACAGGTGCGGCGCCACGTTTTCCTGGACGAACCCTTTAAGACTTTTCCCGTGTGTGTGTGGCAGAGCGTAGTGTGCACGGGCGCCGCTGATACTTCATAGCCGCTTATCAGCTGTTTTGAAGAATCAGCGGCGAGCACCCCCCCCCCCCACACACACACACACACAAATCCCCCAAACACGCAAAATCAAGTGTAATCAAGCGTTTTTTATGTGTTTTTTTTGCACGTAAAATGTGCAAAAAAAAAAAACATGTCAAATACACGGCGTGTGTACCGGTCAACTGAAAAGTCATTCACTTCACTTTCATCATTCTAAGGCTGGGTTCACACGACCTATTTTCAGGCGTAAACGAGGCGTTTTACGCCTCGATTTACGCCTGAAAAGACGGTTCCAATATGTCGGCAAACATCTGCCCATTCACTTGAATGGGTTTGCCGACGTACTGTGCCGACGACCTGTAATTTTACGCGTCGCTGTCAAAAGACGGCGCGTAAAATAACAGCCTCGGCAAAGAAGTGCAGGACACTTCTTGGGACGTAATTTGAGCCGTTTTTCATTGAATTCAATGAAGAACAGCTCCAAATTAGGGCCGTAATTGATGCCTCGCAAAACGCGAGTACGAGCAATTACGTCTGAAATGACGGACCTGTTTTCTCCTGAAAACAGCTCCGTCATTTCAGGCGTAAATGCAGTTAGCGTGTGCACATACCCTAAGAGGATATAAAAGTGCATGAGGTCCAGACCCCCCACCACCCTAAGAACCGAGGTGGGAGGAAACACTCAGAGCCACCTGTTTATGTGACACTAAATGCTTCCATACCTGATAAAGTTATCTGTCAAGCTGTAGAAAACCACCAAGATAGATGGTATTGCCCGAATTGTGAAACCTGTAACTCCCTAAATCTTCAGGTGTGTACAGTATGTAACGCTGTACACGCACCTATTGTTAGACACGTATACTGAGTATTCATGTCGCGGTGAATGGCATGGGATGCCCTGGATCAGGGGAGCTGACCAGAACGTAATCTCGGATGAATATTCGAATACATGGCTAAGCAAATTTATGTTCAAAAGAAGGGCATTGTCAAAAATATTTTAATTATCTTTATATGTGTGAACATATATTGCTTTTGTGAAAGTGATTAGAATATGTTTAAAAGATAACATTTTGCATGGACTCCATCTTGTATGGTAGGCGTCCATTTTGGATCATTGGAATCTATCTTTTGGCCTGAAGGAGCCATCTTGAGATTAATAAGTAAAAAGTAAATGTCAGCAGATGTCTTGAAGCAATTCTATGTTATGTGTTCTTGAACTGAATGTTTTATTACTCTTGTAAGGAGCAGATCAAATAGCCTTGGTGGAATGGACAATGACTGTTTACCATAGGTCAGCCTTGGAGAAGCCCTCTGTTTAATTAATTTAAACTTATCTGCAGTCTCCATTCTCTAGTGAGATAAGAAGTAGACACATTAACATGTGTATCTGAAATGTGTGTCCTTCCCATTGGACAAGGTTCAGGCCACCTGGGGCTTGGAGGGTGAAGAATTATTCTAATGCATTGAAATAATTCTTATTGGCTGAATCAGAGTCATTATCATATTGTAGATGATTGGCTGAAACCAAAGCCTACACCTTTCCTGTCATTATACCATATGTGGAGTTTTGGGATATTACCATATACAGAATGTTTATGTTTGCAAGTATGAGGTTACCACCTACTCTCATTTTCCGATAAATAAAGATGAGATCCGCTCCCTAGGGCAGAGATCGTTTTAACACTGAAGCTGCGTGTCATGGTTTCTCCGGCCGGCCTCTCTCAGATCCACCATTGAGAGAGCATTCATTAATTTGGAGCTCATAGACAAATGCACATAATGTCCAACGTTAACGGACATACTAAATTCTGCAGCGACCTTGCGTGATGTGCGAAAAACGCAGAAATATAGGACCTGTCGTGAGTTTTACGCAGCGGACTCACGCTGCGCAAAAATCACTGACAGTCTGCACTGCCCCATAGACTAATATAGGTCCGTGCGACGCGCATGAAAAACACGTGCGTTGCACGGACGTATTACACGCTCGTGTAAATAAGCCCTAACAATCAGGTGCTAGTTCCTGCATAGCGACAGATATATCCGTCACTCTGATCTAGTGGGTACGGCCAGTGTACCCATGAGATCAGGAGAATGGCTGTTATACATAGCCGGGCTCCTGCCCCAACTGCCAGAATCTAATTGCTATCAGATTCCGCCAGTTTAACCCATTCGATGCCGCTGTCCATAGCGACCGCGGCATTCAATGTGTTTGACAGAGGGAACTCCCTATACAATATTGCGGTGCGCCGATCGGTTTCCATAGCAGCCGGGAGCCTAAAAAAGGCCCCCAGGTCTGCCTTCAGTGACTGCCTATTAGGCCATGTCAGAGGCATGGCCTCATAGAATGTCTGTTTGTCCCTAGTGGGACAAAAAAAAAAAAGTTCAATAGTTAAATAAAGTTTATGAAAAAAATATATAAAAGATTACAGTAAAAATAAAATAAAACCACTTCTTTTTCTTTCCCTAAAAAGCGGTTCACTTAGTAAAAGTGTAAAGAAAAAAAATCAAACACAAATGGTATTGACGCAATCATAATGACTCAAACAATAAAGTTAACACATTAATTAAACCGCCTGGTGAACAGTGTCCAAAAAACGCAAAGAACAACGGCAAAATTCCTTTTTTTTTTTCTCCCATTCCCCCATAAAAAAAATTAAACAAAAGTTAATCAATAAGGCTGGGTTCACACGACCTATTTTCAGGCGTAAACGAGGCGTATTATGCCTCGTTTTACGCCTGAAAATAGGGCTACAATACGTCGGCAAACATCTGCCCATTCATTTGAATGGGTTTGCCGACGTATTCTGCAGACGACCTGTAATTTACGCGTCGTCGTTTGACAGCTGTCAAACGACGACGCGTAAATGGACTGCCTCGGCAAAGAAGTGCAGGGCACTTCTTTGCCACGTAATTTGAGCTGTTCTTCATTGAACTCAATGAAGCACAGCTCAAGATTTACGAGCGTCTCAGACGGCTCGCAAAATGCGAGGAGGAGCATTTACGTGTGAAACGAGGCAGTCTGTCTTTTCACACGTAAATGCCTCTCATCGTGTGAACATACCCTAAGTCCCATATACCCCAAAATAGTACAAATGAAAACTACACCTTGTCCCGTAAAAACAATACCGCATATGGCCACATCGATGTAAAAATTAAAAAGTTACAGCTCTTGGAATGCAATGCAAAATTTATTTATTTATTTTATTAAGGGTTTTTATTTTGCAAATGTAGGAAAACATAAAACTTTTACATATTTGGTATCCCCATAATCTAGCTGACCCATAGAATAAAGGTAACATGTTATTTATGCCGCGTAGTGAACGGCGTAAATTTATAACGTGAAAATCAATGCTGGAACAGATGTTTATTTTTAATTCTTTCCTAAAATAAAAGTTAATCAATCTATTATATGCACCGACAAATAGTGCAATTTAAAAATACAACTTGTCCCACAAAAAACAAGCCAATCTACGGCTATGTAGACGGAATTAAAATAAAACCGTTACGACTCTTAGAATGCGACAGTGAGAAAACAAAAAATAATCCTTTGTCATTAACGCGCAAAAAGGTCTGGTCATTAAGGGGTTAAAGTCTTCTAAGTCTGATTGATTCAGAACAAAACATATTGCCATTGTATAACAATGATAAGAGAAGTGGAGCCGCACTCACCCAAATCTGACGTTTTCCATATAATCTATTGCTCACAAAAATCGTGGGAGGGAGATGGAGACATAGACAGGCAACAGCTGTTCCGCGTAGACACGTTTTCTCAAGCATTCTGCTCCAGCTGGGGATGATTGTCTGAACTTTAGGGCTTATTCAGACGAACGAGAAATACGTCCGTGCAACGCGCGTGATTTTCACGCGCGTCGCACTGACCTATATTAGTCTATGGGACCGTGCAGACATGTGCGTGATTTTTACATGAGCTTGTCCGGCCTGAGGATGCAGTCTTTGGCCGTCTCACAGTCCAGAGCACCTGGTCTGGCCCAGAAGAATACCCACTCCAGATCACCATCTTGGAGCTGAGGACCATATTCCTGGCCCTGTCTCACTGGACATCTTGTCTCCAGTGTCTTCCTGTGCGGATACAGACCATCAACTCTACAGCAGTGGCATACCTCAATTATCAGTGAGGTATAAGAAGCAGAGCCGTATGGAATGAAGCCACCAAGATTCTTCGCTGGGCGGAACAGAACATCCCAGCAATCTCGGCAGTACACAACCCAGGAGTAGTAAATCGGGAGGTGCATTAACTGAGCCAGGAACATCTGGACCCTGGAAATGGTCTTTTCACTCAGAGATATTTCACCGCATTTCTCTTCGGTGGGGCTAACCGGACATGGATCTCTCATCTCAAGCACAAGTGCCGGACTACATTCCCAAAACTAGGGATCACAGGGCTATAAGAGTTGGTGCTCTAGTTCTTCCCTGGTCGACCTTCAGCCTCTCTTTTTTTTTCACCTCTTCTACTCCCTGCCTCAAGTGCTGAAGAAAGTCAAAGATTCAGGAATCCCAGCCATTTCGGGGGACCCAGACTGGCCTTGCAGAGCTTGGTACGTGGATCCCATGCTCCTGTTGGCTAAAGCCACGTGGCTCCTCAGCGTCACAACCTCATTTCCCAAGGTTAATATTCCACCCTGCTTTACCTCGGCCGCGTTTGACAGCTTGGCTGTTGAGACCGCAGTTCTGAAAATAAGAGGTTTCTCTGATCCAGCCATTCAGGCCATGATTAAGGCCTCAGACTCCATCCCAAAGGATTTACGATCGTACTGGGTTGGCTTATTTTAGGTGGTGTGAATCCCATCAGTTCCACCCTTCTGTTTTCCATCCTGCGTATTCTGGCTTTCCTCCGGGTGGGTTTGGATCAGGGACTCCGGTTGGCTAACCTAAAGGGGCAGGTCTTAGCCCTATCTATTATTTTCCATAGATAGGGCCGAGCCATTTTGAACCAATGTGGGAAGTTTCTTGCTTTTGAACTCCTTGTTGGCTCCATGCATTTGGAGCAGTGCTCTGTACTGTTGATGCAGGGATTATCGTCCGATTTGGTTTTAGGCCTTCCCTGGTTGCAGTTGCATAATCCCACTTTTGACTGGAATACTGGGGATCTTACCAAATGGGGTAATGAATGCTTGACGTCATGTTTTTCTGTTAATTCTATTTCTCCCTCTGAGGAGGTGAACACGCTACCTGAGTTTGTTCAGGACTTCGCTGATGTTTTCTCTAAGGAGGCCTCCGAAGTGTTACCTCCTCATAGAGAATACGATTGCGCTATCGATTTGGTACCAGGAGCTAAGCTCCCTAAGGGTAGGATATTTAATCTCTCTTGTCCCGAACGTGAAGCCATGAGAGAGTATATCCAGGAATGCCTGGCCAAGGGTTACATTCGCCCCTCTACTTCTCCGGTAGGTGCTGGCTTCTTCTTCGTAGGGAAGAAGGATGGTGGTCTTAGGCCATGCATTGACTACCGTAACTTGAATAAGGTCACTGTAAGGAACCAGTATCCCCTTCCTTTGATTCCTGATCTCTTTAATCAGGTTCAGGGGGCCCAATGGTTCTCTAAGTTTGATCTACGGGGGGCTTATAACCTTATCCGCATTAAAGAGGGGGATGAGTGGAAGACTGCGTTTAACACGCCCGAAGGTCATGTCGAATACCTCGTCATGCACTTTGGGGTGTGTAATGCTCCCGCGGTCTTCCAGAATTTCATAAATGAGATTTTAAGAGATTACCTGGGGGTATTTCTTGTAGTGTACCTTGATGATATACTTGTGTTTTCCAAGGACTGGTCCTCCCACATTGAGCATGTCAGGAAGGTGCTCCAGGTCCTTCGGGAAAACAAACTGTTTACGAAGACCGAAAAATGTGTGTTTGGGGTGCAGGAGATACCATTTTTGGGTAAAATCCTCACTCCTCATGAATTCCGCATGGACCCCGCCAAGGTCCAGGCTGTGGCGGAATGGGTCCAACCTGCCTCCCTGAAGGCGTTACAGTGCTTCTTGGGGTTCGCTAGTTATTACAGGAGATTTATTGCTAACTTCTCGGTCATCGCTAAGCCTCTTATGGACCTCACTCGCAAGGGTGCTGATCTCCTCCGCTGGCCTCCTGAGGCTGTCCAGGCTTTTGAGGTCCTTAAAGAGGCTCTGTCACCAGATTATAAGTGCTCTATCTCCTACATAATCTGATCGGCGCTGGAATGTAGATAACAGCAGTGGTTTTTATTTTGAAAAACGATCATTTTTGAGCAAGTTATGAGCAATTTTAGATTTAGTTTCTTAATGCCCAACTGGGCGTGTTTTTACTTTTGACCAAGTGGGTGTTGTAAAGAAGTGTATGAGGCTGACCAATCAGTGACTAATCAGTGTCATACACTTCTCATTGTTCCAGCCCAGCATGATCCACAGCACAGTGAGATTGTGCAGTGAAAGAAGCTGAGCTGGAACAATGAGAAGTGCAGGACACTGATTGGTCAGCCTCATAAACTTCTTTACAACACCCACTTGGTCAAAAGTAAAAACACGCCCAGTTGGGCATTAAGAAACTAAATCTAAAATTGCTCATAACTTGCTCAAAAATGATCGTTTTTCAAAATAAATACCACTGCTGTTATCTACATTACAGCGCCGATCAGATTATGTAGGAGATAGAGCACTTATAATGTGGTGACAGAGAATTTTTAAGAAGTGCTTTATCTCGGCCCCGGTGTTGGTTCAGCCCAACCAAATGGAGCCATTTATCGTGGAGGTTGACGCGTCCGAGGTGGGAGTGGGTGCTGTCTTGTCCCAGGGTACCAGGTCCCTCACCCATCTCCATTCCCTGTGCCTACTTCTCCAGGAAGTTTTCGCCCACTGAGAGTAACTATGATATTGGCAACCGCGAACTTCTAGCCATTAAATGGGCATTTGAAGAGTGGCGCCACTTCCTGGAGGGGGCTAGGCACCAGGTAACGGTCCTTACCGACCTCAAGAATCTGGTTTTCCTAGAATCTGCCCAGAGGCTAAACCCGAGACAAGCTCGATGGGCGTTATTTTTTACCAGATTCAATTTTTTAGTTACCTATAGGGCTGGGTCTAAAAATATTAAGGCTGATGCACTGTCGCGTAGCTTCATGGCCAGCCCTCCTTCGGAGGAAGATCCTGCTGGTGTTTTGCCTCCAGGCATAATTATTTCCTCTATTGATTCTGATTTAGTCTCCGAAATTGCGGCTGATCAAGGTTCAGCCCCCGGGAACCTTCCTGAGAACAAGCTGTTTGTTCCTCTGCAAGTCCGGCTAAGGGTACTTAGGGAAAATCATGACTCCGCACTATCTGGTCATCCAGGCATCCTGGGTACCAAGCACCTCATTGCCAGAAACTATTGGTGGCCTGGGTTGCCTAAAGACGTTAAGGCTTACGTCGCCGCTTGTAAGGTTTGTGCTAGGTCCAAGACTCCCAGGTCCCGACCAGCGGGTTTACTACGTTCTTTGCCCATTCCCCAGAGACCTTGGACCCATATCTCCATGGATTTTATCACCGATTTGCCTCCATCTCAAGGCAAGTCGGTGGTGTGGGTTGTAGTAGACCGCTTCAGTAAGATGTGCCACTTTGTGCCCCTCAAAAAACTACCCAATGCTAAGACGTTAGCTACCTTGTTTGTCAAACACATCCTGCGTCTCCATGGGGTCCCTGTCAATATTGTTTCTGACAGAGGGGTACAATTTGTTTCTTTGTTTTGGAGAGCCTTCTGTAAAAAGTTGGAGATTGATCTGTCCTTCTCCTCTGCCTTCCATCCTGAAACTAATGGCCAAACTGAGAGGACTAATCAGTCTCTAGAACAATATTTAAGGTGTTTTATCTCTGACTGTCAAGATGATTGGGTCTCATTCATTCCCCTCGCCAAATTTTCCCTTAATAACCGGGTCAGTAACTCGTCAGGGGTCTCCCCCTTTTTCTGTAATTTTGGGTTTAATCCACGGTTCTCCTCCGTTTCACCTGGTAGTTCCAACAATCCCGAGGTAGAGGTCGTTCATCGGGAACTGTGCACAGTCTGGGCCCAGGTTCAGAAGAACCTAGAGGCGTCCCAGAGCATACAAAAAACTCAGGCAGATAGAAAACGTTCTGCTAACCCCTTGTTTATGGTCGGGGATCTGGTGTGGCTATCGTCTAAGAACTTGCGCCTTAAAGTCCCGTCCAAGAAGTTTGCTCCCCGGTTTATAGGGCCGTACAAGGTCATTGAAGTCCTCAATCCTGTCTCCTTCCGACTGGAGTTGCCCCCATCTTTTCGAGTACACGACGTGTTTCATGCCTCCCTCCTTAAACGCTGCTCCCCGCCCTTGGCTCCCTCCAGGAAACCTCCTGTCCCCGTTCTCACCCCTGAGGGGGTAGAATTTGAGGTGGCCAAGATTGTGGACAGCAAGATGGTCCAAGGCTCCCTCCAGTTCCTGGTCCATTGGAGAGGATACGGGCCTGAGTAGAGGACTTGGGTACCCGCCCGGGATGTTCACGCTGGGGTATTGGTCAGGAGGTTCCACCTTCGTTTCCCCAATAAACCAGGTCCATCTAGAAAGGGTCCGGTGGCCCCTCATAAAAGGGGGGGTACTGTTAAGGATCTGCCAGGCACAGCTTCTGTATCCACGCCCATAGGTAATCTGCACATGCTTCTATGTCTGTGAGACTGACTCCATCTTCCACCACTCAGGATGGCAGGCTTAGGAGTGGGAGAGCCTATCACAGCCTGGCCAGACGGAGCTAGCTCCCGCCCTCTGTCTATTTATACCTGCCTTTCCTGTTCCTCCTTTGCTTGTGATTCTTCTCTGTTGGTTTCCTGGCCCTGCTGCAGCTTCTTGAACTACTTGTCCCTGCTTCGTATTGACCCTGGCTTACTGACTACTCTTCTGCTCTGCGTTTGGTACCTCATACACTCCTGGTTTGACTCGGCTTGTTCACTACTCTCCTGCTCTGCGTTTGGCACCTCGTACTCTCCTGGTTTGACTCGGCTCGTTTACTACTCTTGTTGCTCACGGTGTTGCCGTGGGCAACTGCCCCGCTTCCCTTGGTTCTGTGTTTCCTTGTCTGGTTGTCTGTCGTGCACTTACTGAGTGTAGGGACCGTCGCCCAGTTGTACCCCGTCGCCTAGGGCGGGTCGTTGCAAGTAGGCAGGGACTGAGTGGCGGGTAGATTAGGGCTCACTTGTCTGTTTCCCTATCCCTGTCATTACACCACAGGTACTGTCAGGGATCATTACTATGTATATTGTTTGAAAAATATTATCCTCACACATATGTATATACATTTCAGTTCTTTGTGTAATATACTGATATATATAACAAGTTCTTTGTTCATGTCGGACACACCTATGGAAGACACCGCCCCCTGGAATACAAGAAGAGTGAGTCTGAGAAGTTACAGCTGAGAAACTGGTGGGGGCTTGGGCACTCCCACATCTCTGGGGAGGAGGCATGTGTCTCTTTGTGTGTTTCTTTGTTCTGAATAAAAAGTTTTCAGTCTTCCTCCTGGCTGACAGAGGGAAGCTGTGTACCAAACATATTTGGCTGGTTTACTTCTTTCCAGGCATGCCTTCAGCTTACAAATTTACAGAGGTGGTTATTCGGTGTGAAATACGGACCAGACATTTGGCGCCCGAACGTGGGGCCTCACTCGAGGAAATATCAAAATCCGGACAATCGACAATCACAGGGTGAAACAGATAACTCAAAGTTGCCCACTGAAGGAATTTGATCACCTCCGCAACACGGTAAGCGAGTTGATTTTATGAATCTTCGACTTATCTGTGTTAGTGGACAGTCTTGTGGCGATCTGTAGAACCCTTTTGTTGATTTCCTGGATTATCTCAGGTGACAGAGGTGATATTTTCCGCTGTGAGGTAAAAAACCTGTGAGACCTTAGTCGCGCCCGACTAACCATCCTCTGGGTAATTAGGGACTAGATAGAAAATACGCGGACACAATATATATATGTGTGATAAGTCGTGGATAGTATTATAACCGGTCCTATACGCGGGCATGCGGGATGCAATGCAATGCACTGATAAGACGTGTGATAAGACGTGAGACAGGTGCACGCAGGGTGCAATGCAAAAACACTTATAAGTCATGCGATAAGGCACATGCGGGGTGTATAAACTGATGAAACACTGATAAGTCATGCGATAAGGCACATGCGGGGTGTATAAACTGATGAAACACTGATAAGTCATGCGATAAGGCACATGCGGGGTGTATAAACTGATAAAAAAACGAAAACTGTTAAGTCGTGTATTAAATTGTAGGTAATATAGTGGCCAAACCAGAGAGTTGTAGACCGAAATTTGTTATATAAGTTACGTGTATAATATAGACTGTTAGAATGGATGGTTTACGGTCCATATTCAAATCATCAGGATCACCTGATCCTATTCATGATTTGGTGAAGTGAATGGAAGTTAGGAATAAGAAAGGTATTGTATGTTACATGTATTAGAAAACACAGGACCAGCCGACGCCCGGTAATGGTGTCCGTACCTCATGTTGAGTGTGTCCTCATTGTGGGTGGGAAACCCCCCCCCCTCACAGCTGCACAATGTGTTTCCAATGGGAGAGGCGGCCCCCCCACCACCTACCCCTGATGTGGCCACGCCTGGCCCAACCAAATCAGTATGAAATAATCGCCTTGTTAATTTTGTCATTTGTAGTGTCTTTTCTGTTTTTAGGTTCCATGCTAGTGTGCAGGACGCTGTTCACTGATGAAGCAACACGTCATCATAATATAGAGATGGTGGCCGACAGATTATACTGTTACAGATTATGTGTTTGATGTTTTGAACGTAGATAATTCCTATACAATGGTGTGATGAATGATTGCAGTTACGTATGTTGTTTTGCCGGCATTGAAAGTGTTAAGATTGTGAGACTAGAAGCTGTGAGAAATGAGTGTGTGACCCCCCTCCCTCCCCCCTGTAGTATGCTGTGTTTGAGGGGAGGAGGAGGGGGGCTGACTGGGTGCAGTCTGCAGGGCTGATGAGACAAAGGGATTTCAATATGCACTGCTTTGAGATATATATATATATATATATATATATATATATATATATATATATGTCAGTAATGTCTATAGACCTAAATAAATTTCTTCTCTTTGCGCATGCGCTGTTGTTTATAAAAGTTACGATATTTATGTGTTATGATGTGATCAGATTTAATGTGTTTTGATGTTAATTTAGATGTATTAAACTATAGATACTGTGAGACACGGGGTTTTGAAAATGTATGTGCCCCCACTGTTCCCTATTTTTATATACAGTTTATTGGTTTGCAGTAATTAATGTTATCAAATATAATAATTTCTGTTTTATTGAATAACTAGCTACAATTGTTTTGTTTTTGATTTCACACATGAGTTATGTCATTGTAAAGATAAAATGTATTTGTCAGGAAAAAGTCATTTTTGTTTCAGGCTGTTGTACATTACAGGGGGTTAAACTAGTGGCCGACTTTGTTATGTTGAGATGTAGTTTTGAACTCTGCTACATTACTTTCGCAGAGTCCACCAAGGGGGGAATGGTCAAGGAACTGATCAGGTACAACTTTGGTTTGTTTTGAGTTAATTAATTTGTTTTCAGGAGATCTAAAAATGTGTAAGAGACCCCAATGAGTAATCCAGATTAAATGTGTATGAGAGTAACCTACATTTTGAGGTTTTTCTGTGTAGATGGTTCCAGATCTTTCCAGAACAGTAAATATGGCACTGGGTAAGCTGTGCTGTAGTCTCCACCCAATATGAGGTATTGTGTAAGAGACCATCCCCCTCCAGCAAAGTTACACAGGAGGTGAGGTCACTCACAGATGGGTCTTTACAGATTTAGATGGGGGAGAAGGCAAAACAAAAAAAAAATAATTGTCTGGACATTGTTAATTTGATGTAAAGTTTTTAGGAATGTTTTATTTTTATTTGTTTTTGTATTAATCAAGTATTTGCAGAACCTGATAAAAGAGAGATTCTCAAAGTATTCTGGATTATCAGATGAGTGTGGAGAAGTGTATAACATTTGGTTTTATTTTAGAGAATGAAGACGCCACCCCTTTGAAATGTTCTATCTATATGTGACATGGGTTTTTAATGTAAATTTGTAATAAAGAGATATTTTATTATACAGTATGTACAAGACAGGATACGAGGCACCAGGTAAATTACCCAGAAACCACTCTCATCTTCTTGTTCATCTCAAGGAGCGGAGCTGGAGGCGCTCGCTGAGGCTTGTAACCTGGCAGAAGGTAAGACGGCCGACATTTACACTGACTCTAGGTACGCTTTTGGCATCGCCCAAAATTATGGGCCCATTGGTAGTAGGAACTTTATTGGATCATCGGGTAAGCCAATTGAGAGAGCGAGAGTAGACAGACCTGACAACAAGGATATGTGCAGCCAGGTATCAG
Source organism: Rhinoderma darwinii (assembly GCF_050947455.1). Taxonomy (NCBI): domain Eukaryota; kingdom Metazoa; phylum Chordata; class Amphibia; order Anura; family Rhinodermatidae; genus Rhinoderma; species Rhinoderma darwinii. Next base: position 70,801,256 of record NC_134693.1, on the reverse strand, counting down.
TAAATTGGCTTGTCTCTGGATACAATAATGCCACCACTAGGTTTGTAGCAGCCGGCATGATGTGTGCACGGCCTGACATAGGTAAAACAGCAAAGGTACCTGTGAAAAGTGCAGCCCGGCCAGATTATCCGTCCCAGCGACTGCAGAACATACAACTACCCGAGGTAGAAGTGTATGACAATGTGCTCGTGTGTGTAGACCTGTTCTCAGGGGGGCCTGAAGCCCGGCCTGTATCTTCCCCACTGCAGATGTTGTGTGTAAGTGACGGGAGAACAGTGTTATCCCAAGTATTGACCTGATGTTTGTACAATGATAAGATGTTAGCAGTTCTCTAGACGTTGTCCCAAAGTTAGTTTGTTTAATAACTGTATTTAAGAAGTGTTGTGGGAATATTAAATACTGAGGTTAAGTTTTATGTAAAGTTCTAGACCAGCCTTAGCATTGGACTATTAGAGTCATGCGTCAGATAAAAGGTACAGAAGCGGAATATTCCCATTCGAAAACATTTTTATTTGTTTATTTTTATTTTTGTTGTGAAAGGGAAATTTTAGAGCAGAGAATTCTGTGCAGTGTATATGTGTATGTATAGATATGTATATAAAGAAGAAGAATCAGTTTGTAAGTTTTAGTTACTGGCCAGTGTGAACGTTTAAAATAAATCTGTCATTGTTAATGTTTTTCTTCAAGTTAATTATCTGATTAAGATCAATTACTGATTAGGCTATGAAAAGCTTGTTCTTCACAGGAAGAGTCCAACTGGGAGCGGAAGGCGTGAGAACCAGATTCTGACAGAATGTGGACGGATAAAGGAAGGTGAACCGGTAGTGCCCAATGCATTCTTGATAGCCCTTGTATTGATGGTGTATGACCTCACATATGCCCCAAGACTGCAAGGATCGACGTGGTAAGATCTAATTGGTATGCCCCAGGTTTTACAGCTGTTGCTGCTAAATTCTGTTAGAGCTGTTTGATTTGCCTACAGAACAGTCCTGGCAGACCGGTGCCAACCTTATCATACCCGCCTCCCACAAAGAGAACCGACCTTGAGAGGCCTTCCCAGGTAGAACGAACCAGATTAGAGTAAGAAAAAATTGGTTTGAGACACTTGTCAGATAAACATGTGGAATCTGTGTATGTTTTTGTGAGGTGGAGATGTTCTAGGCAATCAGCTGAGATCAAGGTACAAATCCTGCTGAAAGAGTATCACCAAGTGCAAATGAAATGTACCCAGTAATCACACATCTTCTAGGTGCACTGTCCATTGTAACAGAGAAGTTTTTCCATATATATATATATATATATATATATATATATATATATATATATATATAAAGGTGTTTGATGTCATTTAAGGGCCTGACATTATTGTATGTACTTAGAACAACGTTTATAATGTATGCGGATGATGTTATCACCAGATTAGTATTTATTTTAACGATTGACAAGGGTTGGGGGTCCCCAGCAAGTGCCAGTAAACATGAACTAGAAGACTTTTAACACGATGAACTCCATCACTGAGATGCGGCAGGCACAGCCTGAGCCACTACAACGCGTTTATCATGAACTGACGGCAGTGTCACAATTCTAAGCAGCCGCCCAGATAAGTAACTTGCCAGAGGAAGAGTACAGATGCGGAGGGTTCGTGATAGTCACAATACAACTCCACTAATCCGTCTACGTGGGATCTCACCCCAGGCTCACAGCATGAGGTGCTATGTACAGCCCGGTGACGTAAACTAAAGAAGACGGTGTCGGACAGATGAGAAGGACCAAACCAAGTCCTGATGACATCAGCAAAGATCAAAGTAAAGACCAAAGACCTGAGTGAATCCGTCAGCAGGATCAAGTGTTTTGATAAGTAAGTGGCTAGGAGGGGGTAATAATAACTCCCCCACTGGACACCAACGTAGTCTGACTCCACAATTGTGTGGGTTACCCTGAGGATGACAGTCAGTGAAGAGCAGAAGACAGGAGAAGAAGGGGACGATGATGTACAGGACTGGCAATGAACTGATGGGACCCAAACCTGACAGGTGATAGGATGAGATTGGTGATAGCATTATATTATTAGTTGAGGCCCTATTGTTTATAATGTCTGAGGTTTATAATTATAATGTGTGTAAATATGCCACGGTGCTGCAAATTACAATCTGAGGAGTTTTATGTGGAGGTGTGAGGTGAAGGTCACTGTGCTGCCCATGACCTGTTATATCTGCAGGGGTAAAAGTCCCATTAGGACAGTAAGTGACAGTGCGACAATTGTTACCATTAATAAAATGTAGACTGGATTAATTATATATTACAACCAGCAGCGGTTTGTAGATTATATCAAGACAACCATCCTGTATCCAGAGGAGAATAGGGAAAGTTAGGACCACTCCGACACCTTGGAAGTCCAGGTACAAAGGGGGGGTCACTTATCAGGAGTAGCTCGTCTAAAGCTGGTGAAGAAATCTAAAACCCCTACCCGCCTGGTTCGAGTGGTCAGTGGTAGGTTGCTAGGCAAGACTCAGGGATAGAGTAATAATATTTTTAGGGGGGACTGTCAGGGATCATTACTATGTATATTGTTTGAAAAATATTATCCTCACACATATGTATATATATTTCAGTTCTTTGTGTAATATACTGATATATATAACAAGTTCTTTGTTCATGTCGGACACACCTATGGAAGACACCGCCCCCTGGAATGCAAGAAGAGTGAGTCTGAGAAGTTACAGCTGAGAAACTGGTGGGGGCTTGGGCACTCCCACATCTCTGGGGAGGAGGCATGTGTCTCTTTCTGTGTTTCTTTGTTCTGAATAAAAAGTTTTCAGTCTTCCTCCTGGCTGACAGAGGGAAGCTGTGTACCAAACAAATTTGGCTGGTTTACTTCTTTCCAGGCATGCCTTCAGCTTACAAATTTACAGAGGTGGTTATTCGGTGTGAAATACGGACCAGACAGTACCGTTTAAAAAATAATATGCAGTAGATGGTGCAGAGTGAGATTTGCAATTTAAAAAAAAAAAAAATTCAGTAAAAAAATATAACCATTTCAGTGTCCGATATATTGTGCCCAGCATGTGCCACCGGAGATATACACCCCATAAACTGTAATGTGTGTTCTCCCAGGTACGGCAATATCCTACATGTGGCTGTTATCTGCTGCCTGGCCACACGGCAGGGCTCAGAAGGGAAAGATGGGGATATGCTGTGCAGACTGCATCAGGGTAAATTAAAAATCAAGGGATGTATGATAAACTCTAAAACAATCTTTTATACAGAGCCCTGGTTTTTCGGGACACGTGTCGCATTGGTATATTGTGTCCTTCCTTATCCCCCTCTTTGAGCAGACTCTGCACCTCTTGACTTTTTCCCTTCTTGCCAGTTTGGGGAACTTCTCCTGGAAAATGTTGCCCTGGTACTATGCGTGTGGCCTCGCGTCCAGAAGTACTGGGTGGCCCCCCTTCCTGGTCTCTAAAGATTAGGTTCTTGATAACCACCTCTTGAAATTCCAGGAAAGTTCCCCTCTGGCCTGTACATTGACGTAGCACGTACGCATTGTACAATGACATCTGTATGATGTGCACGGCAAGTTTCTTATACCACACCCTCGATTTCCGCATGGCGCTGTAGGGCTTCAGGACTCTATCTAACAAGTCCACCCCTCCCATGTATCTATTGTAGTCCAGGATGCCGTCTGGTTTGGGGGTCTCTGTACTGGTACCTTGTACAGGTACATGGGTGCTGGTGTGGCCATGTATTGTCAATACAAGGACATCTGTCCTGTCCTTGTACTTGACACACAATATGTTGCTGCTAGTATGTGCCCTGCTCTCACCCCTTCTGAGTGTTCGCCCAATCAGAGTCTTAGGGAGGCATCTCAGATTTCTTCTAGCAGTGCCACATGCCACAGTTCTAATGGAAGTGAGGCACTTGAAGAGTGGGACGCTGGTATAAAAATTATCCAGTTAGAGGTGGTAACACTGGTCGAGCATTGGGTGCACCAAATCCCAGACAATTTCTGCCTTAATTCCTAGTAAGGGGGGGAATTCTGGGGGCTGAATACTGCTGTCCTTCCCTTCATATATTCTAAATTTGTACGTATACCCTGATGCACTCTCGCACAGCTTATACATTTTCACGCCATAACTAGCCCTCTTACTTGGCAGGTACTGGCGGAATTGAAGCCTCCCTTTAAAATGTACCAGGGACTCATCAACAGAAATAAACTTCTCGGGGGTGTATGCTTGGGCAAACCGGGCACTGAAATGCTCGAATAGGGATTTCAGTTTATACAAACTGTCAAAACTGGGGTTATCTCTGGGTGGGAACTGCTCATTATCAGCATAATGTAAGAAGCAAAGTATTGCCTCATAACGCATCCTGGACATGACCATGTGGTACATTGGGGTGTGGTATAACATGTCTGTACTCCATTAGGTCCTAATGGAGGGCTTTTTCCGAAGCCTGATGTTCAAGAGTAGTCCCCAGAATTTGCCCTACTCTGCTGAGTCTACAGGGGTACACCTGTAGGATTCGGCATAAAATGATGTGGGGTTCTTTGTTATATACTGTTTTATACGGTTTAATTTACTTTGTTATATACTGTAATTTGTCTGGGACACCATAAGCTCTATAAATTCATCCGTGTAAAAGAACTTGAAAAAGTCCATCTCACTGAGCTCTGCCGTATTACATTTTATCACTGGGCTGCCAGTGTACTCAGGGAGTTGGGGCTCGTAATTGTCTGGTGTGGTGGTCCAAATGGGGTCACTTCGCTCGGAGGTTTCCACTGTTGCGTGGTCACTTTTCTCAGGAGTTTCAACTGTGGTGGAGATCCTGGGGTGTCTCCTAGGGGTCCCTCCTCTTCATCACTGGATGAGGAGGTTGATAAAAGTCTCGCCATCTGAAGAGGCTGTTTCAGAGGCAAGAAACGCATAGGTCTCTTCGGCAGAAAATGACCTTTGGGGCATATTTTATTATTTGTGCAAATTGTGTGCTTAGGCAGAGTGTGTGTGCTTGACAAGAACAAAATAAAAGTATACTTTTATGAGTACCAGCAGAAGCAATAGGTTGCTACCCAAAACTTTTTTGTTTTTATAGAATGATTCCCTGACACTAACAAACCCTAATACTAGCTGAGATGCTGCAGATAGCTAGGTATCGAAACTTTTTTTTATATATCTATATGTATATTAAAAATAAATAATTTTATAGAACGAGTGGACTTCCCTGACGCTAAACCTAACTAGGGCCAGGGTTCCTAACACTAAACCTAGCTAGATTTTATGTAAATTTCCCTGACCCTAAACCTAACTAGATTATTCCGAGCTTTCCTGACGCTAACAACTGATTCTATGTGAACTTCCCTGGCCTAACTACAGTGATGGATTCCCGACACTAAACCTAACTAACTGCGACTGACTGATTCCGGACGCTAAATTCCCTGACGCTATACCAAACTATGCTTTTTGACGGTTCCCTGACACTAACTAACCCTAGTACTAAACTATCTGCTGACTTTCTGAACTGACTTTTTTTTATTTTAGAAAATAATAATTAAAAAAAAAAATCCCCAGGGAACAAAATGTGGCCCTGAAGACTCTAAAGTGGTCAGTGATAGAGATCCCTGACCAAAAATGTGGGTGACAAGGGGAACACAAGGACAGGAGTGGGAAGTGGATAGAGTGGCGGGAAAAGTTTTGAAACTAGAGAAAAACAGCAGTGTAGCAGTAAACTAAAACTGCCCTGCCTCACGCCACAACCGCTCTCATTGACTCTCAAACTCCAACAGAGGGCGGGTGAAGCAGGATCTGAGGTCAGCACAGGAAATTACGTATGCGATCGCTGCTATTGGTCAGTCGTCACTAACTAACCAATAGCAGCGGAGGTGGGACCACTACGATTGGTCCCTGCACACTGAGCTGTGACAGCCTGCCGTTGGAAACAGCAGGCATCACAGCTCGATGAAACGCCGGGGGAAAATGGTGATGCATTTTCCCCTGGACGTACTATTTCGGCGCTGAGCGCGAACGATGCAAGGGGTTAAACTAACAAAATCCTCCGAGGGGAAAAAAAAGCTTGAAAAAGTGAATTTCTGCAAAGCCTACAGTATCAAACCAAAATCCTGCACGGCCTATGAAATCTGGAATGTGAGACTCATAATTCACAGGGGGTGGGTTCCATATGGTATCACTCATTTGGGGGGCTGCCTCCTCTGATGTCCTGGGGCATCTTTGCGGGGGTTCCTCATCACTAGATGAGGAATGGGCCAATTTCCTCTTCTCCCTCGTTGGCCAAATCCGTGTCAGAGGCCAGTATGGCATGGCTTCTCCGCTGAATAGACCAGATGATTGGGACATTTTTATAAGGGGGGTATGTAGTACTTCAACATGTGTGGTTGCGTGTGTTGTGCTTTTACACATGCATATAAACTTTATTGGAAAAAAGAAAAGAGAATAAAAATTTAGGAGAAATAATGTTACTAAACGATCAATATCAAACTGTAAAAAATTCCTGACTACCTGACACTAACAAATGAACCCTAACGCTGAAAAAAACAAAACCTGAAACAAATGATCTACAACTGTCACTCCGCTATCAAAAATTTAGTGAACGAGCTTCAGTTAAAAAGAACCGGAATGTGAGACACTAACTACAACGCTGTAAATTTACACTAAAACTGTAACTACGCTATCAAATGTAGTGAACAATCTTCAGTTAAATTGTCACTAAGTAACTCGAACTATAATGCTGTAAATTTATACGAAAACTGTCAAAACGATATAGCTAATACTTCGGATATCGTTTTTTTTTTACAAAATGGACGTCATTAACCTCTTTAGGACGCAGCCTGTTTTGGCCTTGTGGCCCAGCCGATTTATTTAAATCTGACATGTTACTTTATGTGGTAATAACTCCGGAATGCTTTTACCTATCCAAGCGATTCTAAGAATGTTTTCTCGTGACAATATTTATACGTGAAAAACACCAAAATTTAGAGAAAATTTGCAAAAATTTGCATTTTTCTAAATTTAAATGTATCTGCTTGTAAAACTGATAGTAATACCACACAAAATAGTCACTAGTTAAAATTTCCCTTATGTGTACTTTATATTTGCATCGTTTTTTTGAACATCCTTTTATTTTTCTAGTACGTTACAAGGCTTAGAACTTTAGCAGCAATTTCTCACATTTTCAAGAAAATTTCAAAAGGCTATTTTTACAGGGGCCAGTTCAGTTCTGAAGTGGTTTTGAGGGCCTTATAGATTAGAATACGCCAATAAATTACCCCATTTTAAAAACTGCACCCCTCAAAGTATTCAAAACAGCATTCAGAAAGTATTTTAACCCTTTAGGCGTTTCACAGGAAATAAAGCAAAGTAGAGGGGAAATTTACAAATTTCTAATTTTTTTGCCGAAACTCATTTGTAATAAAAAAATTGTGTAACACAGAGGGTTTTACCAGAGAAATACAACTCAATATTTATTGCCCAGGTCCTGCAGTTTTTAGGAATATCCCACGTGGCCCTAGTGCCCTAATGGACCAAAACACCGGCCTCAGAAGCAAAAGGAGCACCTAGTGGATTTTAGGGCCTGCATATTTTAGATTATATTTTAGGCAACATGTCGAGTTTGAAGAGGTCTTGTGGTGCCAAAACAGTGGCAACTCCCCAAAAGTGACCCCATTTTGGAAACTAGACCCCTCAAAGAATTTCTCTAGGGGTATAGTTAGCACTTTGACCCCACAGGTATTTTGCTATATTTATTGGAGTTAGTCTGTGAAAATGAAAATCTACTTTTTTTCTGAAATAACAGACATTTTGAATATTTACAAGGAATAAAGAAGAAAATTCACCCCAACATTTGTAAAGCATCTTCTCCCGATTACGGAAAAAAACCCATATGTGGTAATAAACAGATGTTTGGACCCACAGCAGCGCTCAGAAGGGAGGGAGCGCCATTTGGATTTTGGAGCGCAGATTTTGCTGGATTGGTTTTTAGTGCCATGTCGCGATTGCAACCCCCTGGAGGGAACAAAATAGTGGAAACGCCCCAAAAGTGACCCCATTTTGGAAACTAGACCCCTCAAGGAATTTTTCTAGGAGTTTAGTAAGCATTTATGCAGTGCCACATCTGCCATGAGGCCAGGTGAGCCGACGGCCTCAGGCGGCACCACCTACCCGGGACGGACTGGACCGGGGAGAGACGTGCCGAACGTCTGTAATACTCCTCCTCCTCTCTGACGCTGCACACAGCACATGCAGGAAGAGAGAGAGGAGCGACGAACAGCAGAGGTAAGTTCCTGCCTTGCTGGGACCGGGACCCGTGACGTGAGTATACTGCAAGGGGGGGTCTGGGCATTTTACCGACAGGAGAGGGCTCTATGGGGCTGGAATAATCCACCCCATAGAGCCCTCACATCACTATAATGAAAGGATTAGTGTGGGTGGGGGAGGGTCTGAGCGTCTGACTTACTGCAGAGAGCTCTATAGGGGGGGATTCTGCCCCCCCTTTAGAGCAGTCAGTCAGATGCTCAGACCCCCCCTAACCTTTCAGTATAGTAACTAGTCAGTATACTCCTGGCTTTGTAGATTTCCTGTGCTTAATTAGCGTGGGAAAGCTACAATCAGAGCTGTGACTGGTGAGTCTCACAGTGCACACTGAATGCGGCAGCCAGTCTGACTGAGTCTCTGACCAGTCACCACCCACACGCAGCAGAGAGACAGGAGAGAGACAGGAGAGACTAAGGGTATGTGCACACACACTAATTACGTCCGTAAGTGACGGACGTATTTCGGCCGCAAGTCCCGGACCGAACACAGTGCAGGGAGCCGGGCTCCTAGCATCAGACTTATGTACGATGCTAGAAGTCCCTGCCTCACTGCAGGACAACTGTCCCGTACTGAAAACATTATTACAGTACGGGACAGTTGTCCTGCAGCGAGGCAGGGACTCCTAGCGTCGTACATAAGTATGATGCTAGGAGCCCGGCTCCCTGCAGTGTGTTCGGTCCGGGACTTGCGGCCGAAATACGTCCGTCATTTACGGACGTAATTAGTGTGTGTGCACATACCCTAATAGTAAACCCTCAACTACTACAGTTTCACAAGCATTGACTATGACAGTTTCTATGGTGTAGTGGTTAGCTTGTCTGCCTTACACATGGTTCAAATCCCAGCTGGGGTTTTTTTTTATATTAATATCTTGTATTGGGCTTTGTTCACACTAGCATTAATATACGTTTACCTCTCTTCCGTCAGAGGAAGAGAGGATCATTACGTTAAACGGAAAGCAACATTTCCATTAGAATTACCATTGCTTTCAATGGTAATTCTTTTGTATCAGTTGCTTTCCGTTTGTCTCCGTTCACTAGGTTTCCGTTCTTTTGAATGGAAATAAAAGTTCTGCAGACTGCACTTTTGTTTCCTTTAAAAAAAACGGAAACTTAGCGAATGGAGACAAACGGAAAGCAACTGATACAAAAGAATTACCATTGAAAGCAATGGTAATTCTAATGGAACCGTTGCTTTCCGTTTAACATATCGATCCTCTCTTCCTCTGACGGAAGAGAGGTAAACGTATATTAATGCTAGTGTGAAAGAAGCCTTAGGGCCTGTTCACATCAGCGTTGGCTTTCCGTTCTGGGGTTCCGTTGGAGGTAACCCCGCAACGGAAAGTCAAACTGAAACCACAGCTTCCGTTTCAGTCACCATTAGCGCAGTCGACTGCGCTAATGATTCCGTCACAAAAACGGAAACCTGCCGGAATGGTGACGAACGGAAACCATTAGCAATGTTTCCGTCACCATTGATTTCAATGGTGACTGAAACGGAAGCTGTGGTTTCAGTTTGACTTTCCGTCGCGGGGTTCACCCGACGGAAACCTCCCACGGAACCCCGGAACGGAAAGCCAACGCTGATGTGAACAGGCCCTAATCCTTCCCCATAAACCTGCCCCCGCTAATTAAAATAAATATATTATATAATGTATATAGCGCTGTATCCTGTATCCGTCAGGTCAGCGGGTCCTGCAGGATCGAGCTGTTACCAATCACATCTAAGTTCATAACTTAGATGTGATCGGTAATAGGCGACCTAATGGATTCAGGTCTCAGCGCTATATACAGCTGCTCTGTATACAGGATACAAAGCAGCTGTATCTCAAAAAGTACAAATCATTTTCAATAAAAAGTAATTAAAACTTGCACCAATCGCATTAATAGATATCTTTATATATCATAGTGACATGTCCGAAGTTTTCATCAGTGGGGGACCGAGCACTGAGGCCACCACCGATCGCTAAAACGAAGCAGCAGAAGTGCTCGGGTGAGCGCTGTCCTGCTTCATTTATGATCGACTTTCAGCCAAGTGAGCGGTGTACGGACTCCTAGACTTTCTATTGAGCCCGTACACTGCTCCAAGGAAAGCTAAACAGAATTGAAGCGGCACACCGCTCACCCGAGCACTTCTGTTGCTTCGTTTTAGCGACTAGTGGAGGGTCTCAGTGCTCGGACCCCACTGATCAAAACTTCTGACATGTCAAAAGTTTTTTAAAAAGTTGTTACACTTTAAAGAGAATCTGTCACCTGCCCACAGATTTGCATTTGAGTGCAGCATGTAATGGTCAGGGCTGCACAAACTCTGGGGCACATTAAAAAAAATTTTCCTACCCGCTTTCCTTACTTAGATATCGGTGCCGTAATGTTTGGCGCCGATATTTAAATAACCCCATGAACTGCCAATGGGGCGGTAATCGGCAAGGGGGCGTGTAACATCGCTGTGACACTGTCCAATCAGCTACGGACAATGTCAACAGCAAGAGCTGGAGAGAGGAGAGCATGTGCGTGCGCACGCACGCTCTCACTCTTCAGCTCTCGGCAGGCAAGTACAAGACTGTGATCTCAGGTGAGAGATCAGTCTTGTCGTCCTGGTCTGCCGAGAGCTAAAGAGTGAGAGCGTGCGTGCGCGCACAGCTCCGATGCCATGAAACAGAAGAAGAATTCACACTCTTCTTCTGTTCCTTAGTGGTGGCGGAGCTGCGCACGCACGCGCTCTCTGTCCAGCTCTTGCTCTGAAACTGTCTGTAGCTGATTGGACAGTGTCACAGCGATGTTACACACCCCCTTGCCAATTACCTCCCCATTGACAGTTCAGGGGGTTATTTAAATATCGGGCACCAAATATTACAGCACCGATATCTAAATAACGAAGGAGGCTAGGAAAAATATGTAAAGTGCCCCAGAGTTTGTGCAGCCCTCCCCATTACATGCTGCACTCAGCTGTACATGTATGGGGAGATGAAAGGTTCTCTTTAAAAGAAAGGTGTTATAATTATAACTTTTTTATTTGATATGTTTTAATTTTATGGGCCTAATTTTTCTAATTATTTTAATATGTTGCCGAAGGTAGCTATTTATTCATATGTCTGTGGGGGCAGCCAACTTTATTTTTATTTTTCATACTGCTAATTTTTGTTTTGCAGGTTCCGCTGGACCATTTGGACTACGTCGTAGATTCGTTGGACTACTTCGCTGATGTAAGCTTTTTTTCTTTTTTTTTTTAATAAAATGGTTAAAAGTGGATTGTGTGGAAGAGTTGTCATTTCAATAAAATAAATTTCTTTATGTCCCTGTTTTTTAATACTTCATTACCGCCTTAGTAATGGCTGCTGTCTGATCGAGAGTGTCCATTACTAAGAAGGGGCTTAGTGTTAGCCAGTAATAAGGCCGTCACTAACCCCTATTATTACCCCGGTACCCACCGCCACCAGGAGTACCGAGAAGAGCTGGCTACGATCCAGCACCCGACCATCTGAAGTGAAGGGTACTTGAGTGGCCGCAGGCTGGTACTATCGGGCTAGGAAGGGACAAAAACCATGGCCCTTCCCCCCCTGGTGATGCTAGGCTGCTGCTGCTTTATTGTATCTGGCTGGCTATGAAAAATGGAGGGGATCTCACGTAATTTTTTTTCAATTTATTTTTAAAAAATGACGAGGGGTTTCCCCAATTTTTCATAACCAGCCAGATACAATAAAGCAGCTGCAGCCTAGCATCCCCAGGGTGGGAAGGGCCACTTTTTTGGCCCTTCCCAGCCTGATAATACCAGCCTGCGGCCTAACAGTCGTTTCAGATGGCCAGGTACTGAATCGTACTCGACTCTTCCCGGTATCCCTGGCGGCAGTGGGAACCGGGGTAATAATAGGGGTTAGTGATAGCCTTTTTACTGGCTAATGCTAAGCCCCAGCCTTAGTAATTGAACGCTGTCAATCAGACAGCTGCCATTACTAAGGCCATAATAAAGCATTAAAAAAAAACAGACATAAGAATTTTTTTTTATTGAAAATCAAAACTCCCCCATGCAACCCTCATTCACAATTTTTATTTTTTTAAAGTAGATCATTGAAGTAGTCCAATGAATCTACGACGTAGTCCAAACGGTCCAGCGGAACCCACCAAAAAAAAGTTAGCAGTATAAAATGTAAAAAAAATAAATAATTTGCCACAATAGAAACCCCTGCTCCGCCGTTTGCTCTTGTAGGCCACAGCCTGGTTTAGGCCTGAGGCCTACAAGAGATCGGGAGCACGCTGACGACGTCAACTGCCCGGCACGATGACATCACTGCATCATGCCGTCCACGCCGGGCCACTGAACTCGGTTAAAAATCATAAGTCAATTAGGTAATAAAAAGGGGGCATAGAAGATGTTAAACCATTTTCAGTGTTAATGCTGCGTTGCTGATCTATGATACTAAAGTAATACAGTAAAAAGTGTTCTTTAAATCTTCTCTATACATTAAACAGCACTTTACAAATAAACAAATGTTTTCCTATTTTTTTTTTTTTTATATATTGCGTGTTTGATGTGTAAAGGTAGTAATGAGAAAACTCTGATAGATTGGGGGGGGGGGGCGCCTTTTTATAGTTCGCCTCAGGCAGCAGAGGGGCTAGGTTCACCCCTGCATTTATACCACACAGGTCTTTTGCAGAATTTAGTAGAATTAGGCCGTGAAAATGAATATAAACATTTATGTTCAATAAAATGTGGCATTTTGTCATTTTCACAAGGGATAAAAGGAGAAAAAGTCGCCCTAAATTTGTAACGCAATCTCTCCCGAGTATGACAATACCCCACATGTGGTAATAATTTATTTTTTTAATAGAACTTAATTAACCTTTGCAGGACTGATCCTTTTTTGCTATTCCATTTTAGTTTTTCACTCCCCCGCCTTCCAAACGGCATAATTTTTTTTATTTTTCCATGAATTGAGCGGTGTGAGGGCTTATTTTGGTCAGGACGAGCTGTAGTTTTTATTGGTACCATTTTTTGGTAGATGCAAATTTTTGATCACTTTTTATTACATTTTATTTAGAGCTTTGGTCTCCAAAAACAGTGATTTTGGCATTTTAAATTCTTTATTTCTTACAGCATTCAGAATGCGCTATAAATGACAATTTTACTTTATTCTGCGGGTTGGTACGATTACGGCGATACCATATGTATATAGTTTTTTTTATGTTTTGCAGCGTTTGCAGAATAAAAACACTTCTTTATAAAATAATTTATTTTCTGTGTCACCATATTCCGAGAGCCGTAACTTTTTTATTTTTCAATCAAAATAGCAGTGTAAGGGCTTGTTTTTTTGCGGGACGGGTTGTAGTTTTTATTGGTACTATTTTCAGATACATGCGACTTTTTATTCTATGTTTTGGGAGGGGTGGAGACCAAAAAATAGTGATTCTGGCATTGTTTTTAGTTTGTTTTTGCGGCGTTCACCGTGCGGTAAAAATAACATTATAGTTTTATAGATTGGGTTGTTACGAACGCGGTGATACCAAATATGTGTACTGTATTTTAACGGTTTCATTTTTTTCCTATAATAAGAGACTTATTATAGGAAAAAAATATTTTATTTTTACACTTTTGTAAAACATTTTTATTAACTTTTTTTATTAACTTTTTACACTTTTTTTTTACCTGCAGCTCTGATCGCTGCTAGAATACATTACACTACCTAGGTAGTGTAACGTATTCCAACTGTCAGTGTGACGTCACAGTCACTCTGACAATTAGTCTACGAGGACCAGCCAGAGGCCGAAGACCTTCAATTTGGACTGTGTGGGAGCGGCGCATGCGCTGTTCCCACACAGACGGCGTACAGCATAGTGGATGGAACGGGCCCCGTTCGCATTCACTATGGGGCTGTATGTGCCGTATTCCATGTCTGTATGTGTCGTTAATCGATACATACAGAGATGGGAAAAAAAATGGCAGCCCCCATAGACAAGAAAAAGTTAAAAAATAAAAAAAAAGTAAAACACAAAACACAAATAATTATTATTTTTTTTTTTTTAATAAAACACTAAAAGCAAATTGATATAAAAAAAAAAATTTTCGCGACACTCGTAACACAGAAGGTTTTACCAGAGAAACCCAACTCAATATTTGCCCAGATTCTGCAGTTTATAGAAGTATCCCACATGTGGCTCTAGTGAACCAATGGACTAAAGCATAGGCCTAAAAAAGTAGCACCTAGTTGACTTCCTTTTTATTAAAATATATTTTCGGACCAATGTCAGGTTTAAAGAAGTCTTGCGGTGCCAAAACAGTAGAGACCCCCCCCCCCCCCCCAACTGACCCCATTTGGGAAACTTTGAACACACAGGTTTTTAGCTGAATTGGAATAAGGCCCTGAAAACAACAATATAAATTTAACGTATAGCGCAATTGCTCTCTATTATGGCAATACCCCATATGTGGTAATTGCTGTTTGGACCCACAGCAGGGCTCAGAAGAGAAGGAGCATAATTTTGCTTTTGGAGCTCAAATTTTGCTGTAATGGTTTGTGTGCTATGTCGCATTTGCAAAGCCCCTGAGGGACCAAGGCAGTGGAAACCCCCCCAAAAGTGACCCTATTTAGGAAACTACACCCCTCAAAGAATTTACCTAGGGGTATAGAAGGCATTTTGCCTTCACAGGTTTTTAGCTGAAATCATTGGAATTAGGCCATGAAAATCTATATATTTTTTTTCAACTCAAACGGTTTCATTTTTATAAAGAATTAGGCTATGTGCACACGCTTACTAAAAACGTCTGAAAATACGGAGCGGTTTTCAAGGGAAAATAGCTCCTGATTTTCAGACGCTTTAATTAGCATCTTGCGTTTTTTCTTCTGAGTTAATTAAAAACTGCTCGAAATCACTGCTCAAGAAGTGACATGCACTTCTTTTTCACGGGCGTCTTTTTATGCGCAGTCTTTTTGAAAAGGAGGTGTAAAAAAAGCCTCGTTGGAACAGAATGCCGATTTCCCATGGAAATCCAAAGAGCAGATGTTTGTAGGCGTTCTGCTTCCGTTTTCTCAGGCGAATTTCGAGACGTCCCGAAATACGCCTGAAACCACCGCGTGTGCACATAAGCCAAACGAGAAAAAGCACCAACATTTGTAAAGCAAATTTCTACTAAGTACGGGAATACCCCATATGGGATCATAAACTGCTGAATGAGTGCAATTTGCCTTTTAGAGCTCAAGTTTTGATGGAATGTTTTTATGGGTGCTGTCACATTTGCAAAGCCCCTGAGGGATCAAAACAGTGGAAACCCACCAAAAGGGACTACATTTAGGAAACTACACCACTCAAGGAATTCACCTAGGTGTATAGTGAACATTTTGACCCACATGTTTTTTGCTGAATTAATTTGAATTCTGCCTTGATAAAAAGCTACGGGTTAATTGAAAACATTTTTTTTTACCATTTTAATTTCGACAAAGGATTAAAATGGAGAAAAAGCACCTCAACATTTGTATAGCAATTTCTCCTGAGTACAACAATACTCCATATGTGGTCAAAAACTGCCATTTGGACACGGTAGGACTCAGAAGGGAAGGAGCGCCATTTGGCTTTGGGAACTTAAGTTTTGCTGGAATGGTTTCTGGGTATCATGCTGCATTTGCAAAGCCCCTTAAGACCAAACCAGTGGAAACCACCCAAAAGTGACTCCATTTGGGAAAGTAAACCCTTTAAAGGAATCTATCTCGGAGTATAGTAAATCCCACAGGTCTTTTGCAGAACTTATTGAAATTAGGCAGTGAAAATAAAAACCTAATTTTTTCCCATATGTGGTCAAACTCCTGTTTGGACACACGGCAGAGCTCAGAAAGGCAGGGGCACTATTTGGCATGCGGATTGTTTTTTTTTTTTTAAACCATGTCGCATTTACAAAACCCCTGGGAGGTACCAGAGTACAGTGGAAGCCCCCAAGAAGTGACCCCATTTTAGAAACTTCACCCCTCAAGGCATTGATCATTTGCCTGGACATATGACAGGGCTTTATAGTGAGAGCACAATGTGCATTGGAGGCTTATTTTAGCAATTTTCACAGCATTGGCCCAAGCATTGGAGCGGAGGGAGCAGACGGACCGGAGAGAACGGCGGCGACAGGAGCAGGTAAGTTATGTCTGTGTATGTTCGTGTTTTAGTGTGTGATTACCACTGTATGTAAGCCTACTACACTGTGTATTCGCTCAAAAAATGGCGGCACACAGTGTAGGAGGCTTGAACATTCAATCCCCTCCTTTCTCCTGGCACTAGTCAGGATAAGGGAGGGGGGATTCTGTGAGCTCACTAGAGCGTGTGTTGCTTTACCACATGCCAATGCTGCAATTTTGGGAATTGCTCCCTCTAGTCACCAGCACATGGAAATGTTATAAATTAGATTCTAATTTATAACATTTCCGACTTGTGAAAAAAATTAAAAAAAATTATAACAATGTCTAATCATGTATACACTAACTGTTTAACTAAAAAAAAAATAATAATTTCTATCGACACATTCCCTTTAACGGATATTGTACCAGCCACAGAATCCACAATAGTTCTAATCACTTAACAGTGCCCAGGGAGTAGTTACTGCTGTAAACATGCCCAAGTGTCAATAAACTGAACAGAGAACTTGCCAACCAGAACAATATGCCTAGAAATACGCCGGACACATTGAATAAATTATATATAATATACACACACACACACCTCATTTATCTCCATTATTTAGAATAGTATACTACTCGGAGGCTGAATTCACACACCGCATTTTTATGGCGTTTGATGCAGATTTTTTTTTTTAGTATGGCCTGATACATTTAAGTCTATAGTAAAATATAAAATGCACTATACACAACTAGTTTGTGGCATTTCGGAGGCAATTTTGTGGCCAGTATTGTGTTTTTTTTGGGGGTTTCTTTTAAACGCAGTTTGCTCTAGTTATGGCATGTTTTCAGACATTTTATATTAGGCTTTCATATAGGACTTCAAAACCACCAGAAAAAGCATGTACAAAAGGACTCCAAATAAAAAAAATGGCACCAAAAAAACCTTTACATTTTTTTTTAATAACGCTAGCATTTTTAGAACGGTGCGTGAAGTCCTAATAGAAACGAACATGAAAGCAGTCACTTAAATTTAGCTATTGCTTTCTGTGCCGTGAAGTATTAGCACTGGTCAACACTAGACAGGCAGAGAGGATCAAAGATCTCGTGTTCTGAGACATTGCTAGGAGACTCACTGAATCTTGGACACTTATTTGGCATGGGATTGGGACATGAGGTGCAACACTAGGTGTCTCTAGGATTTTAGAGGTGTACTTTGGGTGAAAACGGTTCACATCTGATCCACTGTTTTATGAATCGCAAAAGAGCAGCTGCGCATGTTTTTCTGTCACAGCTATGGTAGAAATGCCATAGACTTTAAACACCAAAGAAACCCAAGCTAAAGCAACTGGTTGGAAATTATAATGATTTATGTACAGTAATTGGACTAAATCCAAAATGCATTTGACTGCAAAATTTGCTTTAGCAAAAGAATTGCAATTTTTAACCCCTTAAGGACGCAGCCTAGTTTGGGCCTTAAGGCTCAGAGCCCATTTTTCAAATCTGACATATTTCACTTTATGTGGTAATAACGTCGGAATGCTTAAACCTATCCAAGCGATTCTGAGATTGTTTTCTCGTGACACTTTGGGCTTCATGTTCGTGGTAAAATTTGGTCGATATATTCAGTCTTTATTTGTGAAAAATTGCAAAATTTAGAGAAAATTTACAAAAAATAGCATTTTTCAGAATTTAAATGCATCTGCTTGAAAAACAGACGGTTATACCACCCAAAATAGTTACTAGTTCACATTTCCCATATGTCTACTTTAGATTGGCATCGTTTTTTGAACATTATTTTATTTTTCTTGGACGTTACAAGGTTTAGAACATAAACAGCAATTTCTCATATTCTTAAGAAAATTTCAAAAGCCTTTTTTTGAAGGTGCCAGTTCAGTTCTGAAGTGGATTTGAGGGGCCTATGTATTAGAAACCCCCATAAAACACCCCATTTTAAAAACTAGACCCCTCAAAGTATTCAAAACAGCATATAGAAAGTTTTTTAACCCTTCAGGCATTTCACAGGAATTAAAGCAAATTGGAAATGAAATTTGCAAATTTCATTTTTTCTGCTGAATTTCAATTTTATTCAATTTTTTTTTAGTAACAGAGAAGGTTTTACCAGAGAAACACTACTAAATATGTATTGTCCAGATTCTGCAGTTTTTAGAAATGTCCCACATGTGGCCCTACTGCGCTCGTGGACTAAAACACAAGCCCTAGAAGCAAAGAAGCACCTAGTGCATTTTGAGGCCTCTTTTTTATTAGAATATATTTTAGGCAGCATGCCAGGTTTGAAGAGGCGTTGAGGTATCAAAACAATGGAAACCCACCAGAAGTGACCCCATTTTGGAAACTACACCCCTCAAGGAATTCATTTATGGTTTTTGTTATCATTTTGACCGCACAGGTTTTTCACAGCACCTATTTGAATTGGGCTGTGAAATGAAAAAAATTATATTTTTTCCAATAAGATGTCATTTTTGATCAAAATTTCTTATTTTCACAGGGAACAACATACCCCATTTTGTTGCCCAATTTGTCCTTAGTGCGGCAATACCCCATTTGTGGTGATAAACTGCCGTTTGGGCCCATGGGAGGGCTCAGACGGAAAGGAGCGCTATGTGTTTGTTGGAGTCCAGATTTTGCAGGATTGGTTTTCGGGTGCCATGTTGCATTTGCAGAGCCCCAGAGGTATCAAAGCAATGGAAACCCACCAGAAGTGACCCCATTTTGGAAACTACACCCCTCAAGGAATTCATTTATGGTTTTTGTTATCATTTTGACCGCACAGTTTTTTCACAGCACCTATTTGAATTGGGCTGTGAAATGAAAAAAATGATATTTTTTCCAATAAGATGTCATTTTTGATCAAAATTTCTTATTTTCACAAGGAACAACATACCCCATTTTGTTGCCCAATTTGTCCTTAGTGCGGCAATACCCCATTTGTGGTGATAAACTGCCCTTTGGGCCCATGGGAGGGCTCAGAAGGAAAGGACCACCATTTGGCCTACTGGAGCTTTTCTGGTGCTAAGTCATGTGTGCAGAAGCCCCTGAGGTACCAGTACAGTTGAAACCCCCGAGAAGTGACCCCATTTTAAAAACTACACCCCTTAAGACATTCATCTAGAGGTGTAGTGAGCATTTTGACCCCACAGGTACTGTGTAAAAGATAATGCGCAGCAGATGGTGCAGTGTGAGATTTGCAATTTTATATATGTATATGCCATTTCAGTGTCCAATATAGTGTGCCCAGCATGCGCCACCGGAGATATACACCCCTTAAATTGTAATGTGGGTTCTCCTGGGTACGACAATACCCTACATGTGGCTGTTATCAGCTGCCTGGGCATACGGCAGGGCTCAGAAGGGAAAGATGAGGGGGGTAAGCTGTGCGGAGTGCATCAGGGTAAATTAAAAATCAAGGGATGTATGATACATTTTAAAACAATCTTTTATACAGAACCCTGGTTTTTCGGGACACGTGTCACATTGGTATATTGTGTTCTTCCTTATCCCCCTCTTATAGCAGACTCTGCACCTCTTTTGACTCTTTCCCTTTCCACCGGTTTGGGGACCTTCTCCTGGAAAGTGTTGCCCTGGTACGATGCGTGTGGCCTCGCTTCCAGAAGTACTGGGTGCCCCCCCTTCCTGGTCCCTAAAGATTAGAAATTCCAGGAAAGTTCCCCTCTGGCCTGCACATCGACGTAGCACATACGCATTGTACAAAGCCATCTGTATGATGTGCCCGGCCAGCTTCTTATACCACACCGCATGGCGCTGTAGGGCTTCAGGACTTGATTTGACAAGTCCATCCCTCCCATGTACCTATTGTAGTCCAGGATGCAGTCTGGTTTGGGGGTGGCCTTTCCTTCATATATCCTAAACCTGTAGGTATACCCGGATGCACTCTCGCACAGCTTATACATCTTCACGCCATACCTTGCCCTCTTACCTGGCAGGTACTGGCGGAATTGAACCCTCCCTTTAAAATGTACCAGGGACTCATCAATAGAAA
Organism: Rhinoderma darwinii; assembly: GCF_050947455.1. NCBI lineage: Eukaryota > Metazoa > Chordata > Amphibia > Anura > Rhinodermatidae > Rhinoderma > Rhinoderma darwinii. Next base: position 70,780,828 of record NC_134693.1, on the reverse strand, counting down.
AACACTTCTCGGGGGTGTATGCTTGGGAAAACCGGGCACTGGAACGGTCTAATAGGGGTCTCCGTTTATACAAACGGTCAAAACTGGGGTCATCTCGGAGTGGGCACGGCTCATTATCAGTATAATGTAAGAAGCGAAGTATTGCCTCATTTATTTATTTTTTTAGGTTCCAGTTCATTTCTGAAGTTGCTTTGAGGGGCCCAAATATTAGAAACCCCTATCAAACACCCCATTTTAGAAACTAGACCCCTCAAAGTATTCACAACAGCATTTAGAAAGTTTATGAACCCTTTAGGTGTTTCACAGAAATTTAGAGCAAAGTAGAGGTGAAATTTACTCTTTTTATACCATTTTTTTTATAACACAAAAGGATTTATCAGAGAAACACAAATTAATACGTATTGCCCAGATTCTGCAGTTTTGAGAAATATCCCACATGTGGCCCTAGTGCGGTAATGGACTGAAGCGCCGGCCTCCGAAGCAAAGGAGCACCTAGCGGATTTTGAGCCCTCTTTTTTATTAGGCACCATGTCCGGTTTGAAGAGGTCTTGTGGTGCCAAAACATTGGAAACCCCCCAAAAGTGACCCCAATTTGGAAACTAGACCCCTTGAGGAATCCATTGTAGTTTTCATGTCATGCATGCGGCTTTTTGATCAGTTTTTATTCCATTTTTAGGTGGCGTGGTGACTAATAAACAGCAATTCTACTATTGTTTTTGTATACTTTTTTTTTTACAGCGTTCACCGTGCGCTATAAATGACATATTCACTTTATTCTGCGGAGCGATACGATTACGGCGATACCAGATGTTTATAGTTTTTTTTTATGTCTTATGGCGTTTGCACAATAAAATACGTTTTGTAAACAATCATTCACTTTTTGTGTTACCTTATTCTAAGAGCCATAACGTTTTTATTTTTCAATCAATAAAGCCGTGCGAGGACTTATTTTTTGCGTAACGAACTGTATTTTCCATCAGGACCATTTTTAGGTACATGCGACTTTTTGATCTCTTTTTATTCCATTTTTTGGGAGGTGAAGTGACCAAACAATTGTGATTGTGGTACGGTTTATTAATATTTTTTTTTACGGCGTTCACCGTGCGGGATAAATAACAAAATAATTTTGTAGTTCAGGCCGTTACGGACGCGGCGATACCAATTATGTATAGTTTATTTGTTTGTTTATATATTTTTATTAATAATAAAGGACTGATAAGGGAAAAAGTGGGACTTTTACTTTTATTACTTTTAAAACTTTTATTTTCTTATTTTTACACATCTTTTTTTAACTTCTTTTTTACTGTATTACTTTGTCCCACTAGGGGACTTGAGGGCAGGAGGCTCTGATCGCTATTCTAATACACTGCACTACATGCGTAGTGCAGTGTATTAGAACTGTCAGCTACTCACTGACAGCAAGCATAGTGGGTCCTGACGTTGTCAGGACCCACTAGGCTTCCGTCTATGGCATAGCCGGACGCCATAGTCACCATCGCCGGCCGCTATCGCGTAGCAGGCCGGCGATGGCAGCTTAACCCCTAAAAAGCCGCGATCTCTATAGAACGCGGCTTTTAAGGGGTTAATCAGCGGGGACACAGCGATCGGTCCCCGCTGTAGGAGCTGTGACAGCTGCTGAACAAGACAGCAGCGTCACAGCTCCTGTATGTGTCGGGAGGACGGCCGAAACGGCCGTTACTCCCGAGACGTACTATTACGGCATGGAGCGCGAACGATACAGCTGCCATGACGTAATAGTACGTCAAGGAGCGGGAAGGGGTTAAACACAAAAAAAAACAAAACATTCCTTAGCCACGAGCACACGCACAGTTTTGATGCAACTTTCTGGCTCAGTTTTTTTATTTTAAGCCAAACATGGAAATTAACTTTAAAGAAAAGAGACATCAGATAAGCACACGTCCTTCCTTTCAGATTCACTTCCGGCTTTGGCTCAAAATTTGAGCCAAAAACTGCATGTGTGATCCCGGCCTTACAAGTTTGACAACCAAAATTATTTTTATAGAACTTAAAAGAAGCACTCCAGCAAATTAGTATTTTTGCACATATGACGCTAACTCACCAGCAATATTCTAGAAGTTTCATTAGTGTCTTCTCAGCTCAGTTGCATCTATACATTTGAACCCTTTCGTTATGGGCAGCTGTCACGTGATCCCAGTCGGACTTGTCTACACATGAGCATGGTCGATTTTGGTGGCCATTTAATCCTGTGTAGCCGACTTCCTGTAAACTACAGGATTACATCATTACATATCAAATCCCTCCTGGCAGCTTTGAGGCCCCACTAGACCGTTAAAAAAAAAAAAGTTCACAAAAGAAGGTGTGGCTTTATGGGAAGGGGGTGTGGCTTGCTTGTGCAACCCCCCCAAAAAAATAACTAAAAATGTAAAGTGGTATAAGAGAGAATAGTGTCTAATAGGTCATGCAAGATGTGCCAGATTGGTCATGCAGCATGCACTGCTGTGAGAAATTTGGCACATTTTGTGCATGCCTGGTCTAAGATTTTTGTCCGACCTTAGGAAAAAGTTTTTATGCATGTGGCCCAATTGTAAGAAACAACACCTTTCTGAACAAAGTCTTAAATATTAATTTTTGGAAACAAATAGTAAACATTTAATACATAAACATACATAAATATATAAATCAAAGCTTGTTATGCTCTCTACAAATCGGTTTCACAGAAGCCAGAAGTAGAAATGTGGGTAAAAATGGATCTGCATAAGTATCATTAAAAAAACATGATGCTTTTGGTGCAAAGCAAATTTCTTAGACTGATGAAGGATCCACGTTAAAATTGAGAAAATGTTATCAATTGTGCCTTTAAAATCAGACATGGCGGTTTCTTAGAACTTTAAACATACATTTAAGGCAGACATTCTAAGGCTATGTTCACATCTGCATTGTGGAGCCGGATCCTTTATATGAGGGTTCCCAACATTGACCGACTGACAACAAAATAAAATTATTTTAAAAGCAATAATAGCGCTGCATGCAGCTCTATTCTTGCCATCAAATCCAATGGCAGTGTTGAACAGAGCCTAATCCGTGTTGAGACTAAACATAGGGAAATTAAATTTTTATACCATGTAGAATATGCAAGTTACATATTAAGTACAAAGCTGAACAGGCTGCTTAGGCCCCGCTTGTAACTGCTCAGCTCTTTCATCAGTTAGGAGCAGCTTTTCAACAGTGGGAGCTTGATTAAAATTCCAAAACTGTACAAAGTATCACAATGCATCACTCATAAAAAAAAAACAAAAAAGTCAGCTTTTGTGACGGACTGAGAAAAGGTGGTTACTGGCTGAAGGGGCGCTGTGGCCTTTGCTTTCTATATCGTCCATCGTTTCCATCCAGTCAGGAGGTTTATAAAGGCAGAGGCAACGGATTTCACCGTACAAGTGTGAATGATTCTGTAGATGCATTTTTACTAAAATTATTTTATTCTCCAAAACACATCGGTTTGTCATTTCATTTCCATGAAATTCTTTCAAGCCATGCGAACGAACTATTTTGTGTTGGTCATGCTAACGTTAAAATATTTAAGTAGCAGTTGAACCCAGATTTGCGATTTAAGCCCGATTTTACCATAAAATTTGCTTGGATTAACGAAGAGCATGAACAGGAATTTAACATCTGAACTCCCATATTATATTCACATAAAATGTATACAAATTGAAAACAGAATAGATTACCAGCACTACTTTGTACATAATCCATGAACAATTGTCAAGCTGTTTTTTTTCCTGCCAAAAAGTCTATTTTGCATTTTTCCACCAATGAATATAATGTACTACAAATTATGGTGTTGCTTGCTCCTGCCCTGCTGCAGAAGTCTCTGGAGGTACACTTTCTGCTAAGTTGTGTGCATGCTCTAAGAAAAGGTCCTTCAACACACTTAACTCTTTTGTCAATAGCTTGATTTTGGCCTCCAGCCTTTCATTTTCCTCTTTTAACTGATTGACCCGTTGCATTGTATCCTGGGCTTTTTGTTTGCTTTTTAATCTACTTTTCTTCACAGCCATGTTGTTGCGCTCCCTACGTAGACGGTACTCCTCACTGCCACGATCCATCCGTTGTACTTTCTTGTTTTTACTTGGAGGAGTAGCTTTCCCACCACCTTCGGAGTTTAATGGCACAAGCTGGGGAGTTGGTGGGCTACTCAGGTTAGAATTACTTAAATCATCTGAAGAAGATGGAGACATATTCATTTTCAAGAGTTGGGAAAGGCAAAAAAAATGCTTGATGACCTGCAGTGAAATGATAGAATTTAATAAAAATAAAAAAAATCCTACTTCTTACTAATAAACATGCTAATATACTTAATGTTTTTGTTTAATAAAAAACAAAACATATGTTCAATGTTCTGCTTGTATTATTTATATATTACAATAACTGCATTACCATTAGTATTAAAAAAAAAACAACTGGTGCAATATAACAATCCCTAATAAATATATTAATATAGTTAATAAGGCATAATAGAAAGCAGTTCGTTTTATAGTTCTAGGTTTGTATAATTTATACTACGGTTTACACATGGGTACATGTAAAAATACTGCTGCTTTTATACAACCGATAGATATTCCTTGTGCATGTACCAATTTCAATGAGGAAGAGACCAGGCAGCAGGAGCCAATCCGGGTAGAACGGGGTTTAGGGGGCCCCGATCTAGAGGTGGGACCCGCACCTATGGGACATTTATGGCGTATCCTGTGGATAGACCATGAATGTCCAAGCTATGGGAAACCCCTTTATTTAAAATACATTTTGATGGAACACATAACGTTGCTATAGTATCTGCATCTAATGTATATTTATACCTCTACGGTATGTGATAGAAGTATAAATATACAGGAGGTGCTAGTACATAGCCATTTTCAAAATAAAGAAACAATCGTTGGGTGCTTGGCTCAAGTCTCCCACTAAGGGCTCCATCTTTGACCAACCATGTAGATGGGAGACAGTACTTCATTCAGTAAATGTATTAATTGTCAAGTCATGGTGTCATTTATGGTGCCACGTGCACTTGTCCGAAAGTTTACAAAAGGCAAAGCCTTACAACAATTAAGAAGGTACATTTCCAAACATATATTAGCTCTATCAATACAGAGACAGATACCCCCTTATTTAGACAGACTTCACAATTAAAACTCTTTTGGGGCATCTGCCAAGTCAACCTTGGCCCCAAGTGATTTAACCTAGACAAAAAGCTTCTACAGGAGGCTCGATGGATATACTGTATGAATAGTCTAACTCCTAACAGACTTATAGAAAAGGTGAAGCGCTCATTAAGAATTGTTTGGGCTCGGTCTTCTTACTCTTTTTCCTACATCGCCCTGCATCAAATCAGTAGTAAATTATGTGAATGGAAGTTTTGCATCGACGAAAAATGCATTCATATAAATATAAATGTGTAGCGAATATGATACAGCATTAGCGGTTAATGTCAGTAATTACGTATATTATAACTTAAATACTGAATATGAAGAAATGCTTAGTGAAAAAGAAATACAAATCTCTTCCAACATAAGTCGTTTGTCCTGAGATTAGTCTAACTTTTAGGTACTAAAATCAACTACAGTGAATGTATAGGGTCTTTCATGTACCAGATATCGTTTCACCCTGAGAAAGTATAAAATTTATGAAGTGTTGAACAGCCATGACCAGGCATCCTGAAAAATGGACCATTTTATACCGGATGGGAGCGATATTAAAGTGTCAATTTGTGATTAATATTATGCCCTTGTCCCCGTCCCGCCCCCCCCCCCTCTGGAGATACTAGATTTATGGTGGTTGAGTTATATTATCATCTGTAATCACCTAATATATAGTAAAAACTATACAATTCATTATCATGAGGGGGTGAACGTGACAGCATAACGTGTCGCGCTCCCCCCCCCCTCGGACGTCATCTCCACTCTCGGGATATGGAAACCTTTGCAGGACACCGGGTGGAAGCCATGCAAGAACAGGTAGAGTTTCCCAGGTCGTGGGGTAACAGTTGGTCGCTGCAGGCGTAGACGACAAAGATCAGGAAGTTAATACACGTGACACGGTCCAATAAATTACAAGTGTTATTCACGTTCCCAACGCTTTCACCACTCCCTTTGAACTGCATGGACCTTTTTTGTGCAAACCATCTATCTGTGCCGTCATATTATATGAACAACATAGCTCAAGCAGTGGAGCAATAGGACTCTACAGGAGGAAGCACGCAGTGTAGCCAGCCCCGAAATCCCATTACTGACGGGTTAGAAAGAACCAGCGGACTTCAACTACCAGGTTGGGTGAGAGGCGAAAGACAAACACTATACGGTTTCTGTTGCCCCCTGCTATATTTCCCCCAAATTTGACTAATCTGCAATAGCTTTATAAGATAATGCCTTATTGTCAGAGGTGAATTCAGTGTGGCATCCACGGTGTGAGAAGTCTGAGCTTTATGACACTGTATGCAAATAATTCATCTGTGCTTGTTATGGGACCTCTGCATACTACATGGCTTCGGGACTTTGTAGAGTACACCAATTCAGTTTCACAATCAAACAGAATTACTGATTACAAAGTCCAAGATATACTATTTGGCTTATAATGGACTCTAAGCCTGCCAATAGGAGATCAGGGTCGATCTTGAAGGTAGAGCAAGGACAAATAACTTCCGGAAGGTCTAGAAAGGAAAGATGTAGAATCCTTTTTTCTGTCCTGGCTGATCAGTCCTGTAGGGAAAGAGATGTCCCCATCATTTGGAGTAGAACGAGACCACTGGGTCCCAGGGAAAAGTCCGGTACCAGATGCGCCACCGCAAGCCATAATGCTCAAGATGTTTAGCTCTAAGGATCGGGACACAATTCTTTGGAAAATGAGAGCTTAAAACTTAAGGGTAGAAGGCAATCTGGTTTACATTATACTCTGAGATCTCACTGGTTACACAACTAAAGAGGCACAACTTCAAAGTGAAGCAACAGCTCCATTAAGCACACAATACGTCCTCTGTTATGTTTCCAGTAAAACTACAATTAGTGTGTAAGGATAAAAAAAATAAAAAATTCTATCAGGAAGTCGGATAGATTAGTGTCAAAATGTAATACCTCTGGAGATAGGCAATTAGAAAAGGACATCTTGATGGTTTCCTCCTTTTTCCTTATTCTAACTTAATTTTTTTCAAATGTTATTTTGTTGGTGACATTTGGTTCCAGTGCAGTGGCAGAGGAGGGGGTGGGATGCAGTGGTTCATAGAATGGAGCATTACATAAGAGGGCAGATCACAAAAGGGGGGGTTAAATATATTGTAGTCCCCCCCCCCCCCCCTTGCTCAGCCCTCAGAGGTCATCCCATTTCCCTGTGCATATAATATTTTCCACCATCCAGTACGGTATGCAAATGGTATGGTTAAAAAAGCAGCTTGGAACATTAGGTGCATGGGGGGACAGGGTAAAGAGGTGCTCGATATTTGACACTTAATATTGATGGTGCCAGGACAAAATTGGCGGGACAAGAGTACAATTCAGCCCATGCAACATTGTAGGGGAGTGAGTGTATACATACACAGATTAAATTCGATGTAATAACTTCACAGATTGATAGGGAAGGAAGGTTTAGCATCCTTCATGGTATACTAGAGGGGATTAAATACACAGGCTTTTTTTTTTTTATATTCCACCCCCCTATGTACCAGGTGTTCTGAATCAGGTGCTATTATTAGAGAAGGCTGATAAAAAGGACCCATCCTAATTATTGGGGATTTACAACTAGCTAGGGTTACGGGGTCGGATGGTAATTTCGCACCTGTGGTTAAGACGTCCCCTCTTGCTAAGTTTTGTGGCGAGACCAGATTTATGGATGTGTGGAGAAACAAATATGGCCCTAGAAAGGCCTTCTCGTGCTATAGAACAACATATAGGTCTATGTCATGTATTGATATGGCGTTGGCGAATCCGGAGCTCATGGATGACATACCATTCACTTCGTAGTCCATTCTTGCTATATCGGACCATGCTATAGTGAAAATAGATTTTAATACTAGGAGGAAGCCCTAGGCAGCTAAAGGATTTTTTAGGTTAAACCCACATTGGTTAACATTAATAGATAAGTAGGGGAAGATTGGTAGGGAAATAACCTTCTTCTGGGAGACAAATCTGACTTCCACACACACTTTGTATGGGACTCCCTTAAGCCGGAGGGGAATGCTGTATGGGGAAAATCTCTGGTACCCAAAGATCCTTTCTGCGTCAGGAGAGTAAGCTTAGGAGGAGGGTCACCCGGGCTGAGAAAGACCTCACAGTCAATGTTAATGCACATAGTAAGGAGATGCTCTTCAAGGCACACAAGGAATTAAAAAAAAAATTTGCTGGAGAAAGTCCAGCAAAAGATATTATTTTGCTGGTCTAAAATATTTCTGGGAAAACCAGATAAATTACTAAAACGCAGATTATATCTAGCCAAAAAGGTCTGCTAACAATATAGCATGAATAAGAGGATGGCTGGGGTGGGGGCTTGTCTCTCAGGAATCGGGAGAAATTGAAGTGTTTGTTTTTTTAATTTCTATTCACAGCTATATTGACCCCTTTATGGATGGGATAGAACTTTCTACCCTGTCCCGGTAACAGAGGAGGATGTTGGGGGCTCCCATAACAGTAGACTACCTTGAGGAAGCAGTTCGATCCTTCTCTGGGAATACATCTCCAGGAGATGACTGGTTTCAGTTTGCGATCTATAGAAAATACAGAGATGTGCCGCTTCCTCTACTTTTGGAAACTATCAGGAGATCAGGTAAGGATGTCAATGTCTGAAGCTATTATTCTTCTATTAAAGAAGGCTAAAGATCCCATAGAAATTGTGTCATATAGACAGATCTCCCTTTTAAAACACAGATACAAAAATGTATGCCAAAGCATTGGCAATGAGATTGTGTAAAGTAATCTCATCAATTAATCACTGGGACCAGAGTGGGTTCATCCTAAACAGAAATGTTAATCTTGGGAGGCGGTTTGGGAATATCCAGATGGATAAGGGAAGGGCCTGCTCAATCCAATCACTGGATGCCACAAAGAATTTTGAATAGGGTGGAGAGGACCTATTTAATGGAAAATAATGGAAAGATTTGGCCTAGGTCAGGAATTTATTCAGTAAGAAGAATGTACATTACACCAAGTGCAAGAATAAGCTTGAATGGGGACCTTACAGCACCCTTCACTTTATCTAAGGGTAATCGGCCAGGAGAAGTTTGAACAAATGAGCTAAGGATTCTAAAGCCTACACAAAGCTTTGAGTACCTAGGTATCAAGATAGATGCAGATGTTAATAATTTTGTCACAATGCAACATTACTCCTATCCAAGATATGATCTAAGATACCATTATCTAGAGCAGACAGGGTGGCACTCGTTAAAATTCTTATACAACCACAAATTTTGTATGTCTTAGTGGCCAATCCAGTTTGGAACCAAGTAGAAACGATTATAAACGATCTAATTTGGGGTAGGAAGAGGGTGAGGCTAAAATAAGAAATTTCAATGGCGACCAGTGAGCGAGGGTGGACTGGCTATTCAAAATTTTCATGGGTATTTCTTAGGATTTCAGTACTGACCTTTAACTAAATGATAGGAAGATAGTGCTTTAAGAAAATTGGTGATGGATAAGGAGGGTGAAATAAAAAATATGAGTTAGAATCAGGGCAGTTAAGAGACAGTGCTTATAAGGACTGGACTATATGTAATCCTTAATGGAAAGTTGGGTAGCATTTAAGTACTAGGGTAGAGGGGAGCACCTCAATGTGCACCTATATGGAAGAATTTAAATGTAAAAGTTTGAAAACATTACAAATGTAAGGGGATTGATAACCTGATGTAAAACAAACACTTATTTAACAACAGGACATTGCTCACTTTTGATGAGCTACAGGGCACACATTAGGCAATCTTATTGTTATAGATCTCTTTAAATTCAACACGCAGTAAGTAAAACAGGAAATAAAGTAGTATGTGTTGCGATGTGATACTTATTAACAACACACTAGGTAAAAGGGCTACTTCCTCTTCATATAAAATTACACAGTCGAGTCACATTATTATGACCACCAGCTAACATCTTGATTAACCGCCATGTGCAGCACAGACAGTAGCTAGACAGGCTGGGAGCGACTCGATAAGGTTCTGGTAGGTTGTCTCAGGTATCTGGAGCCATGCTGACTGCAGTGCATCCCACGTTTGCTGGAGGGTGCGTAGGGGGGAGAATCCATAGATGCGAGCAAGATGATAGAGGTGATCCCACAGATGCTCAATTGGACTCAAGTCTGGCGAATCAGGGAAGTACTTAGTTGTGCTCTTCCATCCACTGCCAGATATTTTACATATACACAAAAGAGAACCAGGAGTTATATACTATTATGGTTTGAAAATGGAAAATGTAATTCTTTATTGATACATGTAAATAGACAACATTAAAATATACAGGTAACCAGTTTTGAATCCTCTATATTTTTTTTAGTGGCTCATATACCGTCCAATCCAAATGATAGAATTGCTGATGCAACAGGATCACACAAAGTTGGAGGAAATGTTAACAAATCAATAGAAAACAATGCCCTCTCAGGGACAAGTAGATAGCCTGTTACATGTCAAAAAAATAGAAATATTTTTCATGCTGGTATTAAATATACAAAGCAGAGTTATGAATGGTATATCCACAGAAAAAGGTATACACTAATGTGTGAAAAACAGTTACATCTAGGTGGAGAAATCTAAAATGATCAGCCAATCATGCAGTTCTCCAACTGAAGGTGCTAGTGGATAGCGTTCCATCATAGTATCAAAAGCAAAAGTACCTTACCCATAAAAAGAAATGTGGTCAAGTGGCTCGAAAAAGCACTCAGACGTGTGTAGCTTTATCAAGGGGTGACTGTTGGACATGTCTAGCTGTAGGACATGTCGTATTGTCTTGCTGGGGTGCGTGGCCTAGCGCTGATGGTGGATCGACGTGCTGTGTGAGAGCTCCAGGAACAAACATCTCAATCTCCTACAATCTGTCTTCGGAAAATACCCCCGGTAACCTAACACCTAGGCACCATTACAAGGATGAAATCAGTGAGATTCTCCCTTTAAAACATCGCCACAAGAGCGCAGGCTGGAAGTCTTTGTCATGCACTTTCAACCACTGTCGAACATATCTAGCCATGTGACATGTCGTATTGTCTTGCTGGAAGACTCAATCTACCCCAGGAAAGCCAAATAGCATGTATGGGTAGACGTGATCTGCAACGATGAATTCATACCAAAATCGGTTCAGTGCCTTACACATGAAAGAGTGGGCCCAGAGAACGCCATTAAAAAATTTCCCAGACCATAATGCTGCCGCTACCAGCTTGTGTTCTTCCAGCAATGGCTGCAGGGTGTTCTGTGTAGTTTCTCATCCGACACTCCCACATCCATCCGTTCGATGAAGCAGAAAACGTGACTCATTGGAGAAGGCAACCCTTTGCTCATCATCGGTAGTCCAATTCGGATACTGCTGTGCAAATTGAAGCTTTTTTTTCTTATGCACCTTTGTCTGCTAAGGAGCCACGCAACAGTTTTTGTTTTTGTAGACACACATCTGGTAGCCCCCTGGTTGATTTTCGGTGAGCTGCTCCACTGGTCGGCCCTCAGGTACCTTCATAGCACACATTCACCTCACATCCACGGCACGTGGTGCTCCACAGTTTCCATGTCAGTTATTTCTAACGGTGCCTTTTGTCCACTCACTATACACTTTCACCACAGCAGCATGCAAACATTTCACAAACTGCAAGCACTGCTGCCACCCTTAGCCCGAAGGCCAATAATCATCCCTTTTTACAACTCTGTTGTCATGGGTAAAAGGGGCAATTTACCAATGAGGGATATGTGTTCAGACAGCCTATCGCACACCTTCTATACCCACAAAGCCGGCTCACGACACATCACTTCCTTCATAGGCTACACGCTGCCGGACGTCGAATGTAGGAGATTGTCATAATAATGTGACTTGACAGTGTATAAGTCGCGCACTTTCCGCTAGTTTAATGCTTCCCAGTCAAATAAAACTGGAAAAAAGATACAGGATCTATTGATCAGGAATGCTGGGTTAACTACTAAAGAAATACAAAAGATACAGCGATTAGCATTTACCATCAATTTATACAAATTAATATTTTCCACAGGCTATATTACCCCCCCTATTTTGCTATATAAATTTGGGCTTAATACTAGCTCAAATTGTTTTATATGTCAGACCCCAATGGCAGATTATTTTCAAGTAATTTGCACATACCCAGTTATAAAACTATATTGGTTAAATATTTGAGGAAAATTAAAAACTACGTGGGGAGGGATATACCTTGGGTCCCTTGTGCTTGAAATACTTAACTATATAAAAGGGGTTGGAAGACTAACCTCGATAAGGTGCAGAGGGTTGCCATTATTAGACTTAATAAAGCTAAAGCACTCATTGCTAGGAGGTGGGGTGCAGTGCACAAAATAAGGAAATATGAGAAGATGAAAATTTAAAGTGTGTTGGTCGCACTGGGAGATCTGGGGCGCCAAGAGGGTTTTCATTTTGTAGTTATTGATGCCATTGTGATTTTGTTTACATGACAGGTAGTTGGGGAGTGGGTGGGTTTTGGTGGAATAAATGTTTGTGAATAAAGTATTATGGGGTAATTGGGAGGAAGTGAGGGACCCTATGGGTAGTTAATCAATAAGGAGATGAGTCATATTTCACAAGGAGGAGTTAAAAAAAAAAAAAAAAAAAGCCCCAATGCCACAAACTCCTGATAAGTTTATTTAGACTGATTGGGTATTTATAGGGACAATGAAGGGTGTGGGGGAGTTAAACAGGTTAATTTTGTATTAAATGTGGAAGGATGACTGATCTATTGATTTGTTAAACTTCTCTTTTTTGCAATAAAGACATTTAAAAAAAACAAAAAAAAAACAAAAAACCAAAAGTTAAAAAAATAAAATATACAATTAATCTGCCATTATCATTCCCTTATTACCCCAAGAATCTCTAAAGGCAGATTCTAAATCCAGGAATCTATGCAGTAACTACTCTGAAGCTTGTGTTTAAGTTCCAGCATATGCGCAATAGCTAAATATCCTGCTCTGAACAACAAAGTCTTTGAGCATGTGCAATGCAATACATGCTGACACTTTGTATCTTTTTTTGGTGAGCATCTTCCTTTCTATACAAACTCCAGGAATCTTCACCTCATTGCACAGGGATATGACGAACATTTGCTGAATCGGACGCCAATGAGATGACGTGCAGGCATGAAGGAGTGCGCTCAGCTCAGAATGGTTGTTAATCACCAAGCCTTCTCAGTGACTATGACTGAGGCTATTTAAGCCAGTCTTCTGGCATGCATGGCACCATTGCCCCATATACCCGAGTATGCCGTATCTACGGGGAAATGGGGCTCATAGTATGCTCTTTTCAGGGCTGGCCTTAGGTTGGATGGCGCCCTGTGCGGGACTCTGTATGTGGTTATGTTTTGGTTTGTGGAGCGCAGCAACACATGCTAGTCCTTCTCAATTAATTAGAATATCAAAAAGTTAATTTCAGTAAGTCACAAGTGAAACTCATATTATATAGATTCATTACATAGAGATTGATCTATTTCCAGGAATTTTTTTATTTTAAAATGTTGATGATTATGGCTAACAGTTAATCAAAACCCAAAATGTAGTCCCTCAGAAAACTAGATTAAATAAGCCCAATTTCAAAATGATTTAATAATACCAAAATGTTGGCCTACTGAAAATACAGTATATACCCTCAATACTTGGTCGGGGCTCCTTATGCATGAATTACTGCATCAATGTGGCGTGGCATGGAGGCGATCAGCCTGTGGCACTGCTGCGGTGTTATGGAAGCCCAGGTTGCTTTGACAGCGGCCTTTAGCTCATCTGCATTGTTGGGTCTGGTGTCTCATCTTCCTCTTGACAATACCCCATACATTCTCTATGGGGTTTAGGTCTGGCGAGTTTGCTGGCCAATCAAGCACAGTGATACTGTGGTTATTAACCCATGCATTGGTACTTTTGGCAGTGTGGACAGGTGCCAAGTCCTGCTGGAAAATGAAATCAGCATCTCCATAAAGCTTGTCAGCAGAGGGAAGCATGAAGTGCTCTAAAATTTCCTGGTAGACGGCTGAGTTGACTCTTGACTTGATATAAAACACAGTGGACAAACACTGTTGCTCAGTGGTCCAGAGTCAATGAAACCGTCTACTAGGAAAATTATAGAGCACTTCATGCTGACTAGCATAATGGAGATGCGGATTTCCTTTTCCAGCAGGACTTGGTACTTTTGACAGTTTGGGCAGGTGCAAATACCTGGGTTAATAATGATAGTCTAATTCATTGAGAAGGACTAGTATATACTGTACTGGGAGATTATGGCAAAAAAATAAGATCTAGATTTTTTTTCCACCCTATGGTCGATTTCTGGATGGAATCTCAGTTATAGTTAGTTTGGTTCAACCAACGGATAAGAAAAAGGGATGAAACTAAAATTCTACACATTCACATAGGAGTTTAAGTTTCCTAGAACGAAAAAATATCTAAGCCGTTTTTAAAGAGGCTCTGTCACCAGATTTTGCAACCCCTATCTCCTATTGCAGCAGATCGGCGCTGCAATGTAGATAAGAGTAACGTTTAGTTTTTTTTTTTTTTAAACCGAGCATTTTTGGCCAAGTTATGACCATTTTTATATTTATGCAAATTAGGCTTTCTAAAGTACAACTGGGCGTGTATTGTGTATGTACATCTGGGCGTTTTTACTTCTATTCACAACGCCCAGCTAGTAAAAGTGTATAATGCTGACGAATCAGCATCATCCACTTCTCTTCGTTAACACCCAGCTTCTGGCAGTGCACAGACACAAAGCGTGTTCGAGAGATCACGCTGTGACGTCACTTCCTGCCCCAGGTCCTGCATCGTGTCGGCCACATCGGCACCAGAGGCTACAGTTGATTCTGCAGCAGCATCAGCGTTTGCAGGTAAGTAGCTACATCGACTTACCTGCAAACGCTGATGCTGCTGCAGAATCAACTGTAGCCTCTGGTGCCGATGTGTCCTCGCTCGTCCGACACGATGCAGGACCTGGGGCAGGAAATGAGTGACGTCACAGCGTGATCTCTCGAGAACACGCTGTGTGTCTGTGCACTGCCAGAAGCTGGGCGTTGTGAAGAGAAGTGGATGATGCCGATTCGTCAGCATCATTCACTTCTATTCACAACGCCCAACTAGTAAAAGAAGTAAAAACGCCCAGATGTACATACACAATGCACGCCCAGTTGTACTTTAACATTAAACACGCCCAGTTGTACTTTAGAAAGCCGAATTTGCATAAATATAAAAATGGTCATATCTTGGCCAAAAATGCTCGTTTTTAAAAAAACAAAACAAAAAACGTTACTCTTATCTACATTGCAGCGCCGATCTGCTGCAATAGGAGATAGGGGTTGCAAAATCTGGTGACAGAGCCTCTTTAAAGCCATCTACTGTTCCTGCTGTGACCAGCTCCTGCAGTAGGCTATTCCACAAGTCACACAGTAAAGGCAGCTTGTCGCCTCTGGAGATTGAACCTTTTTTCCTCTAGACGGAGGGAGTGCCCCCTTGACTTTTGAGGGGGTTTTACATTTAACAGATTTTCACTATATTTCTTGTATGGGCCATTCATACATTTATAGAAGTTAATCATGTCCCTCCTTCGTCATCTCTTTTCAAGGCTTAAAGAGGCGCTGCCACCACATTAAAAGTGGCCCATCTTCTACATAATGTGATCGGCGCTGTAATGTAGCTTACAGCAGTGTTTATTTTATTTAGAAATGATAATTTTTGACAGAGTTATGACCTATATTAGCTTTATGCTAATGAGTTTAATGACCAACTGGGTGTGTTTTACTTTTTGACCAAGTGGGCGTTGTGGAGAGAAGTGTATGCCGCTGACCAATCAGCATCACACTTCTCTCCATTCATTTAGTCAGCACATAGTGATTTTACTAGATTACCATGTGCAGCCACATACACACATTAACATTACTGAAGTGTCCTGAGAGTTTATAGACTTCACTACTAGCCAGGACGTGGTGTCTATTCAGAATCCGACACCTCGGTAACGTTTGTGTGTGACTTACTCACAGTACATAAAGATCACGCTGAGCTGTCATTTACAGCGTAATCTCGCGAGATTACGCATGCTGTGCTGCAAATCCCACACGAACGTTACCTAGGTGTCAGGATTCTGAACAAACATCACGTCCCGGCTGGAACTGACGTCTATTAACGCTCCGAAGACTTGAGTAACGTGTGCGTGTACATAGTGATCCTGCGTTGTTCACTATGTGCTGTGTAAATGAACGGAGAGAAATGTATGACGCTGATTGGTCACCGATTGGTCAGCGTCATACACTTCTGTCCACAACACCCACTTAAACAACTGGGCATGTTTTTACTTTTTGACTATTAAGAAACTCATTAGCATAAATCTAAAATAGATCATAACTCCCTAAAATGATAGTTTTTCTAAATAAAAAACACTGATATAATCTACATTACAGCGCCGATCATATTATGTAGGAGATAGGCCACTTATGTGGTGACAGAGCCTCTTTAACCCCTTCCCGCATTTTTACGTACATGCACGTCGGGGAATGCGGCTGGTTAGCGCATTCCCACGTGCATGTACGTGATGCAGTTAAACTGTCACAGCGCCGCGGGACGAGGCGACAGTTCACTGAAAACTGCTGTCCGAGACAGCTTAGCAACAGAGCTAGCCGACAGGGGACCAATGAAAGTGGTCCCGTCAGCGATCGCTGTGATTGGTCTGTCTGCACTGACAGACCTATCACAGTAAGGGCTTATTCAGACGAACGGGATATACGTCCGGGCAACGCGTGTGATTTTCACGCGCGTCGCACGGACGTATATTAGTCTGAGGCCGCGCAGACATGTAAAAGTCACGACATGTCCGTTCTTTGAGCGTTTTTCGCGCATCACGCACCCACTGAAGTCAATGGGTGCGTGAAAACCACGCATGCTACACAGAAGCACTTCCATGCGACCAGCGTGATTCGCGCAACAGCTGTGAAAAGGATGAATGAAAACAGAAAAGCACCACGTGCTTTTCGGTTTACAAACATCCAAATGGAGTGTCATAATAATAATGGCGGCTGTGCGAAAAGCACGAAGCTGCGCATCATATGCTGCTGCCACATGGAGCGGTTAAGTGCCTTTTGCACAGGCAAAACGCTGCGTTTTTTGCGTGCGCAAAAATCACACGCTCGTGTGAATCCAGCCTTAGTGCGACGTAGGCAGGACTTTTTTGTCTATAGTCTCCGTTTCTGATCTCCTCTGTTGGTTGAGAGGAGATCAGACGGATTCTAATTTTACTTGTGAATGAATAATACCCCCCCACAGCCTGACCAGTCACCCCCTGTGCTAGTCAGTCACCTCCTTTGCTCCATCAGCACATCCCTGTGCTGTGCCCCATCAGCAAATCCTTTTGCCTCATCAGCGCCCCATTGTGTCCTATCACCCCATCAGTATCGTCTGTTGCCTAGTGACAGGCATCACAGAATCAGTTCAGTCAGCCTGCGTGCGTGCGTGCTTTTTTGTTCTTTTAAAAATACTAAAAAAAAAAACTATAAAAAAGTTTGTTAGTGAGCGACAGGGATAGTAAATTAGTTACGGATAGTATCAGACTATCTTGTTAGAGTGTACGTGGTATAAAGTTAGGTACTGTCAGGGATAGTTAAAAATAATTTAGCGTTAGGGTATTAGGTAGGGCTAATTAGGGTTAGAGGTTCAGGGAGTTAAAAACTATTACAATGACAAAAGCGGGTGTTCACTGCTGAGGAGGCGTACGCCTTATTCTGTGCAGAGTCAGTCTGACAGTGGAGATGATTTCCACACCAAAAAACTGTGAACAGGGCCTATAGATGGTTTTGGACACTGTCCCTTTATATATTCTATAGGTGATTGGTTGTTGTACGCATAGCGGTTCCTACCTTGCCAGGCAGGTGTCTGTTATTGTGTACCGCGTCGCTTGGTACGTTCATCCCTTATATAGGTATTGATGAGGCTAAAGAGACGTATGACCAGTCACTATAAAAAAATAAGATGTCATCATAGCCCTACAGGTGTTTTTATCTCGTGAACAAACTCCAGTTTGCCACATATTTGGATACGTTTTCCTCCATTTTTTTTTAAATAAATATATTGCCTCTCATTGCAGAACAGTTGATTTTTCCCACTATAATTTATTTTATATCAGACTAGAATGCTGTTCACAATGGCATCAGAATGACACAAATGTGGGACAATTGCGTTGTTAGCAAGTCAAACAGGCAAATGTATTTTTCAGGACATGCCTTCTTTATGAGAACATAGTGGTCAGCATGCTCAATACACTCCTGAATAGCTTACGGTGTGTAGTTTAAAGAATGGGTAATTTCATTGGGGTTTCTATCATTCTGTCAGTTCAAAGCCTCTCCAAATGTGCATTGGGGCCTAAAACATTTTCAAGCAAAATTGGTGCCCTGAAAGCTACCAGGTGTACTCTGTTCCTTTTGGGCCCTGCCGTGTGTTCAGGCAGCGCATTAGTGCCACAATGCGGGTATTTTTGAAAACAGGAGAAACAGGGTGATTTTGTGGTGTGATTCTTCATTTTCATGTTCGCTTTACAAAGAAATTGGTCTTCAAACTGATACTTTTAGGAAAAAAGTGACATTTGTTTTTTTTCACCTGCTATGCATTAAATTTAGCAAAAAACTGTGGGGTCAAAATACTTACTATACCCCTAGATAAATAACTTCAGGGGCCTAGTTTTTAAATGGTCATTTGTGGGGGGTTTCCATCATTCTGAGACCTATGAGCCTCTGAAAACCTGGCTTGGTGCAGGAAAACAAAATGTACTTCAAAATTTATAAAATTATTCAATTTGTAAGTCCTCTAAATTGCTGAAAATTTATTTTATTTTTTCAAAAGTGCTGCCAAAATAGAGTAAAGAGATGGCAATATATATTTAATTAAATTGTACAGCATGTGTGTACATATGTGACATATTGCAGTTAAAAATTAGGGAAAAATTTGAATTTTTACAAAATTTCTTCAACTTTTCTATTCTTTTAATTAAGTTCCGCAAATCGTATCAGTCTACTTTTACCACTAAAATAAAGTACAACATGTGACGAAAAAAACCATATCAGAATTACTTGGATATTCAAAACTTTCACAGAGTTATTCTCTGATAAAGTCAGACATACCAGATTTGACAAATCTGGCTTGGTCATTAAAGAGGCTCAGATTTTCAAACCCCTATCTCGTATTGCAGCAGATCAGCGCTGCAATGTAGATAACAGTAACGTTTTTTTTTTTTAAAAACGAGCATTTTTGGCCAAGTTATGAGCATTTTTATATTTATGCAAATGAGCCTTTAAGTACAACTGGGCGTGTTTAAAGTTAAGTCCAAGTGGGTGTGTATACATCTGGGCGTTTTTACTTGTTTTACTAGCTGGGCGTTGTGAATAGAAGTGTATGATGCTGACGAATCAGCATCATCCACTTCTCTTCGTTACCACCCAGCTTCTGGCAGTGCACAGACACACATGCTCGTTTTTGGAAGAAAAAAAACGTTACTGTAATCTACATTGCAGCACCGATCTGCTGCAATACGAGATAGGTGTTTGAAAATCTGGTGACAGAGCCTCTTTAAGGTCCAAACTAGCTTGGTCATTAAGGGGTTAATAGGTTTAACCTTTCCTCATAACTTAGATTCTCCATGCCTCTCTCAATTCTTTTTTTCAGGAGTAATTAAAGGGAAGGTGTCACAATTTTTTTTATATATATATGTTATTGCTTTTAGTATGTCATTAAAATAAATTAAATTTATTTGTGCTGTACTTTTTTTTTCCTCTTACTGCTCTATGGGGGCTGCAATTTTTTTTTCAATCTCTGTATGTGTCGATTAACGACACATACAGAGATGGAATACGGCACGTACATCCCCATAGAGAATGCGAACGGGAGCCGATCCATTCACTATACCGTATGCCGTCTGTGTGGGAACGGCGCATGCACCGCTCCCACACAGACCAAAAGGAAGGTCTTCGGCAGAGCGATATCCGGCACCATTTTAATGTGGACCGGAAGCCGCGGCCGGACAGTAAGACGACTACTTACAGTTGCGGCTTCCGGCCATATGTTCAGACACAAGGACTAGGAGCGGAGGGAGCGGCGACAGTGGCAGCAGGCAAGTTATGTTTGTGTTAAACTGTGATTACCACTGTATCTAATCCTCCTACACCGTGCATTCGCTCAAAAAATGGCGGCGCACATTGTAGGTTTGAACATTCAACCCCCTCCTTTCTCCTGGCACTAGCCAGGAGAAAGGAGGGGGGATTGTTTGAGGACACTAGAGCGAGTGTGTCTTCTCCAATTTTGCAGCATAAAGCAATGAGGTTGCTTTACCACATGCCAATGCTGCAATTTTGGCCAGCACATGGAAATGTTATAAATTAGAATATAATTTATAATATTTAAAAGATAATAAAAAATTATAGCGACACATTCCCTTTAAGGGAAATGCTCCAACAGTCATTCCTTATAGAAAAAAAAAAAAAAATACCAAGACAATTCTTTTACATTAGGGTCCTTTTATGCTGCAACACGACCATAGGGCTGTGTAATCAAGCTCCGATCAATGAGACAGCTAGTTCACCGGCGCTCATATGCTCCTTTCACAAGGAGCTATGTTTGGGGATGAGAACTCTTTACTACGTTCGCTTATCCCCACAAATGTCTATCATGACAGCAACACGTCTCCCTGTTTACACAAGGAGACGTGCTGCCGACAATAATATTTATTGCTGCATAAACGATACGATCAGCTGATGAACGAGTGTTCGCTCGTTCATCTGCTGATCGGTCTGTTTACATAGGGCAATCGGGAACGGGCGTTCTGTGGACGCTTGTTTGCCCTATAACTGAACCGTGTAAAAGGGCCTTAAGGGAATTGCGTAATAAAAAAAATACAAAGACACAATTATTTTACAAATTATTTATTTTAGGTAAGGGAAATGCATGCACCGTAAATCCTTAATTATTCAAAGAGTATATACTTTTTTTTTTGCATATGAGAATCTCTCCTCTGACAGTAGAAAGACGTTCTAACACTGCATATATGAGACAGACTATAAACTGGTTAACCCCTTAGTGACCAGCCTATTTTAGGCCCTAATGACCAAGCTATTTTTTTCATTTTTCTATAGTCGCATTCAAAGTAGGGATGCACGGTGCATCGAAACTTCGATACTGTTTCGATACTTTGCATCCCTAAACGGTTCGATACCGTTATTTCCTGTATTTCGATACGGAGCTGCGCAGCCGCACAGCTCAGTATAGTAACACATGAATGTATGGGAGCGCGGCTGCGGCTGTGTAATTCAGCCACAGCCCCGCTCCTGAGTCATGATAAGTTCGCGGGGTCAGGATGATGCGATGCGGCCGCCGCTGCACTAATGAGCGGCGGCACTGGAGACAGAACATGGTGGCCGCGCTGCAAAACACCCCCATGTTCTGTCCTCCGTGCCTGAACCGCCACTCGTTAGTGCAGCGCCGGCCTCATCCCCTCATGCTGACCGCGCGCGCACTTCCTGTCAGGAGCGGGGCAATGGCTGTATTACACAGCCGCAGCCCCGCTCTAACGGCGGAGATCAGAGAAACCTCTCATCTCCGCCGTTATTCCCCTGAATGCTGCGATCAAAGCGGACTGCAGAATTCAGGAGAAAATGAGCAGGGGGGATCCCCTGGATCGCGTCACATGGAATTCCTGTGACGCGATCGAGGGCCATACCATATATGGGCAGACAGCCCAGGGTCTATTGACGGACCCCAGGGCTGTCTTACCATATTTCTTGTTGTTAGGGCATACTGAAGTATGTCCTAACAACTGCCTGTGTGCTATCCGACCACAGGCTAATGTACTGGCACATATCTGATATATGTCTGTGTACTATCCGTCCACAGGCTGATGTACTGGCATATGTCTGATATATGTCAGTACATTAAAGTTTAAAAATAAAGTAAAAACAAAGTATTGTTAAATTTAAAAAAAAAAATACACATACACCTTTTTTACAATAAACATTAAAATAAGTCTCAATACATAAAATATACACATTTCAGTAATGGCGCGCACAACAATTTTTTTGCATCATTTATGATGTGTACGCTGTAAAAAAAAAATGAAATAAACACGGCTTTCATTCACTTATTAATGTGAGGCGCGAGGTGCGATGAATTTACCCTCCATGTTCCTCACATTAATAGTAATTAACCCCATCATGTACCTCGCACATTATGACTGAGAAACATGATGGGATTAATTACTATTAATGTGAGGCGCGTTCAAAATTCATCACACGTCGCGCCTCACATCAGAAAACGGAAGATTTTTTTTTTATTACTGTTGGCAAAAGTATCGAAATTGGTATCGAAATCACAATACTTAACGAAGTATCGGTATCGAAGTCCAAATTCTGGTATCGTGACATCCCTAATTCAAAGAGTTAACTTTTTTTTATTCTTCAGTTGACATATCTGTACGAGGACTTTTTTTTGCGGGATTAGTTGTACTTTTCAATGGCACCATTCTGGGGTACATATTTTTCCATTAAACGTAACTTTTTTTTTGGGGGTTGGGGGGGGAGAATAGAAAAGCCTCTGAAATTCCGCCATTGTTCTATGCGTTTTAAATTGACGCCGTTCACTGTGCGGCGTAAATAACACGTTACCTTTATTCTACGGGTTTGCACGATTACAACAAGGTTTTTTTTATGTTTTACCCCTTTTGAAATAAAATTATTTTTGTATCGTCGCTTTCCAAGAGTCGTAATTTTTTTATTGTTCTGTCAATGTAGTTATATGAGGGCTTGTTTTTTTGCGGGACGAGATGTAGTTGATTGATACTGTTTTGGGGTACGTGGGACTTATTAACTTTTATTATTACTTTTTGGGGGGCAATGAAAAAAAAAATAGCAATTTTGCCATTGTTTTTTTACGGTGTTCACCTTGCGGTTTAAATTACATATTAACTTTGTTTGGTATCGCCGCAACCGTAATGACCCATAGATCTGTAGATTTATTCTTTACACTTTTACTAAATAAAACCAATTTTTATGGAAAAAAAAATTGATTTACTGTAATTTTTATTTCACATTACTTATTTTATTAGTTTTACTAGGGGACTTTACTATGCGATCTTTGACAGGCAATAATGCTTTGGCATACTACATATACCAAAGCCTTATAGCATACTACATATACCAAAGCCTTATAGCAGCGATATAGTATAAATCTAACAGGCAATTAGGACGTGCCTCTGGCGTGTCCTAATAGACATATACCTAGGGCAGACCTGGGGGCCTTTATCAGGCCCCCAGCTGCCATGACACCCCATTGGAGGCCCGCAATTTCATTTGCGGGCCAACAATGGATGACAGAGGGAGCTCACTCCCTCTGCAAAATGATTTAAATGCTGTTGTCGGTAATGACTGTGGCATTTAACGGGTTAAACGGCCGCAACCTAAGTAAACTTCGATCATGGCTGGTGGAGCAGGAGCCCGGCTGTCAGACAGCCAAGCCCCGGCTCCAGCCTGCACGCGACACCAGTGCAGGGCTTAGGCTTCATGCACACAACTGTGACCGTAATTATGACCCCTAATTATGGGCACCGCCGGCCGTTTTTACGGGCTGTGCTCCCATTATAAAGTATAAGAGCACGGTCCGTAAAATAAAAAATAGGACATGTCCTATTTTTTCCGGCATGTTTCTATGGAATGGACACTCTCCCGTAGACATACGGGAAGGTGTCCATCAGCCATAGAAATGAATGGGCCTGTAATTACGGTCCGTAATTACAGTCGTGTGCATGGGGCCTAGACTAAGGCCCCTTAGTGACTGCCGTGAAAAGGCGTATTGGTGGTCACTAAGGGGTTAATGTAAGTAGAGAAGAGAGAAACACAGAGTGTCTCTCTCCCCTGTTAACATTAGAAAGCCTCTCTCAGTCTTCAGGGTGTGGGGCCTTCCTCTTTGTCCTTCATACTTACCTGGCTGCAGTGTCATTCTCCTTGGGTCTCTCACTGTGTCTCAGGGACAGGCAGCAATTGTAATGTTACATGGTGATGAGGCGGCCTGGCAGGTTTGCTGAGAAGGGCGTAGATGTTGGGGGGGGGGGGGGGGGGGACAGACACACACACACACACTTTTAAAACAGCAGGAGTGCCAACGGTTGCTGACCCTACAGTAGATAACTACAGTTGTATGTAACATCACAGATAACAGACGGTGATAACGGAGTACAGCCCGTAATTACAGCCCCATAGATTTCTATTGGCAACTGGTACCTTCCCATATGCTTACGGGAAGGTGCCCGTGCCGTTGAAAAATAGAGAACATGTCCTATTTCAGGCAGTAATAACTGCACGGGCAGGTCCATAGCAGTCTATGGGGCTCCCGTAATTACAGGTGCTCACACTTAGCCACCCGCAATTACGGGAGCCCCATAGACTTCTATGGGCCTGCCAATGCCGTTATTACGGCCTGAAATAGGACATGTTCTATAAAGGCACGGGCAGGCCCATAGAAGTCTATGGGACTCCCGTAATTACGGGTGAGCACGTGTGTGTGCACCCGTAATTACAGGAGCGTTGCTAGGCAACGTCAGGGGACAGTCACTGTCCAGGGTGCTGAAAGTGTTAACTGATCGGCAGTAAGTCTCTCAGCACCCGGGACAGTGACTACCGCTGGAGTTAATAGTATTAAAAGTTAACTTACCAGCTTCTTCCTCCAGTCCGGCCTCCCAGGATGACGTTTCATCCCATGTGACCGCTGCAGCCAATCACAGTGGTCACATGGACTGTCGATGCGACAGGGAGGTCGGACTGGATGTCAAAAGAGGGACGCGTCACCAAGACAACGGTATGTATGAACTTTTTACTGTCAACCGCTGCGGAAACTCTGCCCGAAAGGGCTGCCCCTTCTCTATTCAGAACTGAGAGAAGGGGCTGCCGATTAGTGAAGAGAAAACGGGTCCGTAAATACGGGTGGAATACATGTGAGGACCCGTATTTACAGGAGGAAAAAAAAAAAATCTTCGTGTGCATGAGGCCGAATGCTGGAAATACGCAGGTATGAACCACGAAAGCAAGGAACATGCATTTTTTAATTCAATCCTTTGATCTCGATGGGCTAAAAATATTGCCTATACGAATCAGTTGGAACATGCACACAATGGCAGAAATACAATACAACACATGACCGCTGAGTGCTCTGACTATTTGCAGCGGTCACATGCTATGTGCATGTAAACAGTTACAGTTGGGGGAAAGGATAGGAGTATTGCTTATTTTGATAATATAGATCACTTTCAGCAAAAAATGTCTAAGAACTTGCATAACCCCTGTACACAACAGAATTTAAGGCGAAAGTATGGAGCAGGCTCACGGGATGAGTGCGCCCTATACTTAGCAGGTGTTGACTGCGTAATACGGCCAACATCTTACTGCAACAGAGGAATCAAAGATCACCATTCTACCCGATTAACTACTTAGATGCCACAGTCTATTCAGAGTGCAGAATCTAAGGCGTTAGAATGATGGGGGGGTGGCCCCCTCTGGCATGTCATCGCGCCAACCACAGGCTGCAGCGGTCACATGGGATGAAAAGTCATCCCGGGCAGACGGTCTACAGGACAACGGAGGGTAAGGGTATGTTCATGCGCTTAGCAAAAAACGGCTGAAAAATACAGAGCTGTTAAGGGACAAGAGCCTCTGATTTTCAGCAGTTTAAGCATCAAGCGTTTTTTGATGCGTTTTTTTTCTGGCCGTTTTTTGGAGCTGTCCGATTGACCCATTGAAAAACTGCTACAAAAACGGCTCAAGAAGTGACATGCACCTACTTTACGCACAGCTTTTAAAAACGGTCATGTAAAAAACACCCCGTTGGAACGGAATGCCGTTTTTCCCATTGAAATCAATAGGCAGATGTAGGAGGTGTTCAGCCTCTGTATTTTTAGCAGTTTTCCTGGGCATTTACAGCCTGAAAAACAGCTAAAAATAGGCAGTGTGAACATACCCTAAGTACGCAAGGTTTTTTTCTGTTTTCGGCAGCGGACATTCCAGCCGAAAAACTGCACCACAATTTGGTGCTGTTTTTAGTTTGCAACTCCTACACGCGGTGTAAATTTACGCAGCTTATATGCCCTGTGTGAACCTACCCCTTAGGGGTTAGAGGGAACTATTACATACTTGACCGCACCGTGTGAATAGTGCCTAAAATATGACTCAGAAGCTGTTATTTAGGAAAAGAAGCCAGACACAGAATTTCACAATGGTATACAATACATATGTTATACTATACCACAAAGATGGAGTACATTTTCAAAGGGGGAACCTTATAAATGTCTGAGGGGTCTTAGAATCAGAGCGGATATGATACAGGTGTTCTGGCGATGTCCAAGATTAATAAGATACTGGGAACAAGTGGGTCAGGTTTTGGAAGCAGTTTTTGGGATCCCGTTTTCATTAAATATTGAAAACATTATGTTGGGTACTGATCGGGACTGGAGGGTGATTTACAACTGAAATTAGTTTGCTTGAATGATTTTTTTTCTGGGTTTGAGTAATTGCCTAAAATTGGAATGGATCCAAGACCCCATCAGTGGATGCATGGAAGAAATGAATAGCGCTGCGGTGTGTTAGGGCGGATTTACATGAACGTGAGCGCTTTGCGCGCGCAAAAAATGCTGTGTTTCGCGCGTGTGGCAGCAGCATGACAGCTCCGTGTGTCATGTTCATATGGATGCGGGGCTGCGTGCTTTTCGCGCAGCTGCCATCATTATGACACTCCGTTTGGATGTTTGTAAACAGAAAAGCACGTGGTGCTTTTCTGTTTACATTCATTCTTTTACTGCTGTTGCGCGAATCACGCGCGTCCCACGGAAGTGCTTCCGTGTGGTGCGCATGATTTTCACGCACCCATTGACTTCAATGCGTGTGTGATGCGCGAAAAACGCTGAAATATAGAACGTCGCGAGTTTTACGCAGCGGACTCACGCTGTGAAAACTCACGGACAGTCTGCACTGCACCATAGACTTGCATAGGTCAGTTTTCACGCGGGTTGCACGGACGTAAATCACGTTTGTGTAAATCCCCCCTTAAGAGTGTGGAAAGTAATAACATTAGAACTGCAGGTGATCCGTGGACCCCTTGGACTTTTTCGGTTTGTAAACATGAATTAAGTAGAAGTGATGATTTTGTTTTTTTGGGGCTTTTTTTCCCCTTTTCCCCTCCTCCAGGGGCATGTGGGTGGGGGTGGTATGGGGTAATATAACGTCATACATATGTGTAATATGCATTTAAGCATGTACTTTATGCAATGTTGGAGTTATGCAACATGTGCAGATATGTATACTATGAGAGAATATGAAATATATATATATATATTGAAAACAAGAACAGAAATTCCACCTGCAAAAAACTCAGTGTGAACATAGCCTAAGAAAAGACACAGAATAATTATTTTTGAGAAGGGTAGAAACCTTTTAATTGGCCTTTACCAGTAAGTAACCTTTATTTTCATACCTGACCCAAAAGTTTAATTTTGAGCCCATAACAGCTACCCTGACAGACTGCCACCTACTCTGGGAAAAGGAACTTTTGTTTGAAGGAACATCCTGATTATCCGCAGTTGTTGACATCGAGGACTAGATTCCTTATTATACTTTTTTTTTGCAATATAAAATTATAAAGATCTGCCGATTTAGACCCCATCCCCCTTGATTGATTTCACGACTGAGAAAATCTTCCCTCTGGTTGTCTACCCCTGTGAGAAGTTATGCCGAAAGGCAACTCCGAAAATTATTTGCCTAAAGAAATATCTGTAGGAACTGGGACAAAATACCCGGGGCCCTTGCACCCACCCAGACTATTTATTTATGCCACTACCGTGGAGTTACATTATGATTTCTGACTATACATTCTACCGCTGGGATACATTATGTTAACCCCAGAACGGACATTGCCTCTCTCAGACCACTCTTACATCTATCAAATCTTGGACTCTACTACCACACTCCAATGCATTGGCACCTGGGAACTAAATTTGATATTTTTCCCGTTCAAAATCGCTCGCCCAGTTTGGATAGAATATCTTCCATGTCCAGATTTGTTGTAGAAGAATCCAATTTGACTTGGCAACCAAAGAAAATCGTCCAGATAATGTATTACTACAATGTTCTGCTCTTTGATGTGGTCCATCCTTTCTGCTACAATCTTTGTGAATAAACTCTCATGCACCAAGAGTAAAAGGGAAGGACCAGCAATTGTAGGTGACAAAAGTGTTCTCCAGATAGACTAAACCTAATTAGGGTGAGGTTTCTGGACACCAAATCTAAATTTGGTACGAGCTTCCCTAATGCCAATTCTAACCAAGATTACTTTTCTGATGCTAAACCTAAGCGGATTGACTGTTCCCTGACACGAAGTAAGGCCCCTCGACACAACCGTAAAAATTCTCCGTGATTGCAGACAGTCATACAGTCTGCAATTGTGGACCCATTCAGTACTACTGGCCGCGGACACCTTTCCGTATCGCTACGGATAGGTGTCCGTGCCGTATAAGTATACCGCAAAAGAAAGGACATTTCCTATCTTTTGCTTTTTATGGGTCGTGCTCCCATACTTTGTATACGAGCAGGGGCCAAAAATGCAGGCGGCTGTCCGTGCCCACAATCGTGGCAGTGTGCATGCGGCCTAACCCGAATACTAAACTGACTAGCCGAGATGCTAGATATTATCTAAACCGCGATCAGCAAAAGAAAAAAAAAAAAGTCTTAGCACAGCACCACTCCTAACGACTCTGTAAACCCAAAAGAAGGTTGTCGTAAACGGCAGCATCGGATATTCGCAATCACCGCCATTAGTCAGTGACTACTGACCAATAACAGCAATCGCTGAGGTGGGACCACCGCAATTGGTCCCTGGGGAAGGAGCGGCGATAGCCTGCAGTTCTCACAACGCATAAAACATGGCAGGGTAAAGTGGCACAGGATTAAAAGCATCAACGTATTTTATAGAGCGGAGCGCGAACATTGCAGACCGCATGACATAGCATCCTAGCAGACCGATTATGCAAAATAAATGTACTCTAAAAAGAAACAGCAAACCCAGTTACGCACCAATTTTTTGCATGCAAGTAAAATTAGTGATTAACCCCTTCTTGCCGTGGCCACATTTGACCTTCCTGACAGCCTCATTTTTCAAACCTGACATGTTTCACTTTATGTGGTAATAACTTCGGAATGCTTTTATCTATCCAATCGATTCAGAGATGGTTTTCTCGTGACACATTGGAATTTATGGTTCTGGCAAAATTTGTTCTATACAGTCAGTATTTAATTGTGAAAAAACAAAATTGTGAAAAATTTGCATTTTTTTTAAATTTAAATGTATCTGCTTGTAAGAGATAATTATACCACACAAAATAGTTGCTAATTAACATCCCATATGTCTACTTTAGATAGGATGTTAAAAAAACAATGCCATTTATTTTTCTAGGGTGTTACAAGGCTTAGAACTTTAGCTGCAATTTCTCACATTTTCAAGAAAATGTCAAAAGGCTATTTTTACAGGGGACAGTTCAGTTTTGAAGTGGCTTTGAGGGCCTTATATATTTGAAACCCCCAATAAGTAACCCCATTTTAAAAACTGCACCCCTCAAAGCAGCATTTAGTAAATGTTTAACCCTTTAGGCGCTTCACAAGAATTAAAGCGAACTAGGAGGGGAAATTTACACAAAATGTAATCCTTTTTTTTTTCTAACACAGAAAGTTTTACGAGAGAAATTCCAATATTTATTGCCAAGATTTTGAAGTTTTAGGAAAATATCCAACATGTGGGCCTAGTGTGCTACTGGACTGAAACACAGACCTCCGAAGCAAAGGAACACCTAGTGGATTTTCGGCCTCCTTTTTATTAGAATATATTTTAGGCACCATGTCAGGTTTGAAGAGGTCTTGCAGTGCCAAAACAGTGGAAATCCCCCAA
Organism: Rhinoderma darwinii; assembly: GCF_050947455.1. NCBI lineage: Eukaryota > Metazoa > Chordata > Amphibia > Anura > Rhinodermatidae > Rhinoderma > Rhinoderma darwinii. The sequence continues at coordinate 70,750,689 of NC_134693.1, read as the reverse complement.
AAGTGACCCCATTTGGGAAACCACACACCCCCAAGGAGTTTATCTAGGGGTATAGCGAGCATTTTGACCCCAGTTTTATTTGCAGTAATTGGAAGTAGGCCGTGAAAATGAAAATATAAAAAATTATAATTATTTTCTCATTTCCACAAGTACTAAAGGAAAAAAAACCACCACAATTTGTCAAGAAATTTTTCCCCAAGTAAAACAATACCCCACATGTGGTCTTAAAAACAGCTGTTTGGACACACGGTAGGGCTCAGAAGGGAAGGAGCACCATTTGGATTTGAGTGGTTTCTGAACGCCATGTCGCATTTGCTGAGCCCCTGTAATACTAGTTACGTGGAAACACCCCAAAAGTGACTCCATTTGGGAAACTACGCCCCCTGAGGATTCTATGGGTATACTGAGAATTTTGACCCATAAAGCTTTTTTGCGGAATTTGAATTAAAGCTATGAAATTTTTATTTTTTTTCCAATAAGATGTAGATCAACATTTATAGTTTTCAAAAGGAAGAAAAAGCCCCCCAACATTTGTAAAGCAATTTCTCCAGAGTATGGTAATACCCGTCATGTAGTTATAGACTGCCATTTACATATATGGGAGGGTTCAGAAGAAAAGGAGTGGTATTTGACTGAGCGTAGATTTTGCTGGAATGGTTTACGGACGCATTTACAAAAAAAAAAAAAATGAAATATGAAAATTAATAGGTGGAGTGAAAATTGCAGTTTTTACACAGATATGCCTATTCACCACACAATGTGGTGTGCCTAGCTTGTGCCACTGGAGAATCTTACCCCATAAATTGTTAAGGTTCTCCCGGGTATGGTAATGCCTTACCCGTGGATGTAAACTGCTGTTTGGGCACACCGTGGGGCTAAGAAGGGAAGGAGCGCCATTTGGAGCATGGATTTTGCTTGGTAGTAGTTTTACTGGTATTTCAGTTTATAATGGGGGCATATGTAATCTGTATGGAGTACACCAGGGGCATAATAAGAGGGTATAATAATGGGGTAAATAATACAATTATGTATAGATGTGTGGTACGCAGTGAAGCAATCAGTTGTGCGCATGCCGGTGTCGCACCGATAAACGGTTTTCTTTCTTAGCCCACCTTTTGTAACTGTGCACATTATGGGGTCTTTCTCCTTTGTAGTTTGGGAAATTTTGCTGGGAAAGTGTTGCGCTGGTATAATACGGGCGCCCTCGCTTACAGTGGATGTGCCATGTCCCTTCCCTTCCTAGTTCCCAAGTCCTATGACTGAAGGAAAACTAATACTATGGCCCTGAACCAGTTCCCCTTCGGCCTGCACATCGGGATGTTTTTTCATGACCACACTACTAGTGGCATAACTTTATTTTTCAGTTGGAGCGGTGTGCGTGCGCATTATTTGCAAGAAAATCTGTCTATTTTATTGGTATCATTTTGGGGCACATACGACTTTTTGATTCCTTTTTATTGAATTTTTTGGAATAGGAAATTACTAAAAACAAGCAATTCTGGAATAGTTTTTTGTTGTTTTTTTTGGCATGCGCCATAAATTACACGTTAAACTTTATTCTGCAGGTTGTTATGATAACGGCGATATCAAATTTATACACTTTTTCTATGTATTGCAGCTTTTGCACAATAAAATCACTTTAAAAAATTCATTTTCTGTGCCGCCATATTCTAAGGCCCGTAACTGTTTATGCATTGACAAAGCGGCGTCAGGGATTATTTTTTGCGGGGTGGGTTGTATTTTTATTGGTACTATTTCAGAGTAAATGTGACTAATTACTTTTTATACTTTGGGAGATGTGACCTTATAATAATAAAATAAAAAAATAATTACGCTGTTTTTCATTTTTTTTCTTTACGGCGTTCACTGTGCGGGATTGATTACATAATAGTTTGGGTCATTACGGATGCGGCGATACTGATTATGTATAGTTAAGTCTATTATTGTAAAAAATTAGGCCCCATGCACACGACCGTGCCCGTATTTACGACCCATAATTACGGGCACGGCTGGCCGCCGGCCGTTTCTGCAGGCCGTGCTCCCATTATAAAGTACTGGAGCACAGACCATAAAGTAAAAAAATAGGACATGTCCTATTTTTTTTGGCATGTTTTGGAAAATAGCTCCGGTCCTGGCCGTTACAGGAGGGTGACAGCTGTATAATATAGCGGTCACCCCACGGTGATTGTGCGGGCTCCGCTTCTGAGCCTGCACCATCACTGCGATGTAACTGTACTGCGGTTTGCGGGAACGCCTTCCCGACAGCACCGTATATAAACGGCGGATGTCGGGAAGGGGTTAAGAAAAAAAATTAAATTACTACATTTTCCATCCTCCTATACAAACAAGACTTGCCACAATTTTGCGGTGATTGTGAAAAGTGCAGCAAAAAGCACAAATAGACCTCACAACGTGAGCCAAGCCTAACTCGGATAAATAATTGCGACAAGAGATCAAAAATACTGAAAAAGTACCTGTGCCTGAATGGTTACCAAGTAATTCCACCATAGCTTAGTAGTAGTTATTGGTCATTGTTACCCAGCTCTGTGCAGTACTGCTATTTTGAGGAGGGCAAGACTTGCTGTGGGTGGGATTACCATGTAAAGGACTACAGTTCCCATGATTCCTCTTTTCTCACAGACATTGCCTGTATTTACAGCTGCCTGTATGCCCCTCTATTACAAAGTATAAGGTAGTGCTGTATTTACCCACTGTCAGTCTGTCTCTATAGCAACCTGCTGCCCAGCATCTAAAATACAAGGGGTGAGAGCAGATGAGACATGTGATCTGTGCGGTTTCATTTCTCTAGAAAGGGAGAGAGAGGGGAGATAAGCACATGTTCAGACTATGAATCACACAAGCAGGAGACAAAAACCAGGAGCCAGGCATAGAGACATCTCCCCTACAGACAGTACAATAGTAAGTGATGGTTTACAGGCAGGAAGAACTCTGCACATCACTTTCAAAATATGAAGAACCCCTTTAATTTATAGAGGCTCTGTCACCAGATTATAAGTGCCCTATCTCCTACATAATCTGATCGGCGCTGTAATGTAGATAAGTGATTTTTATTTTGAAAAGCGATGTTTGAGCAATTTTAGATTTATGGTAATTAGGGCGGTTTTTTAACTTTTGTCCATTTGTACTCAGCACAGCGTGATCTCGTGAAATCACGCTGTCCTGTCACATACACCCGCATTAACTTTACTGAAGTGTTTTGAGAGTGAATAGACACTGCCTCCAGCCAGGACGCGGTCTATTCACACCCGACACTTCTGTAAAGTTTGTGTGGGACTTAATCACAGCACAGTGTGATCTCGTGATTGACAGCAGTAGCGGGATTTCACAAGATCACCCTGAGTAAGTTCCCCAAAAACTTATCGAAGTGTGAATAGACATCGCGTTCTGGCTGGAGGAAATGTCTATTCACTCTCAAGACACTTCAGTAAAGTTAATGTGGGTGTATGTGAAAGGGCAGCGTGATCTCTCGAGTACTCTGAGTACAAATGGACATGAAGAGAAGTGTATGACGCTGAGTGGTCAGCGTCATACACCATACCTCCCAACTCTTGAATTCGGAAAAGAGGGACATTTTAAGCCATGCCCCTAACCACACCCAATATCCCGCATAAACACATCAAATCACGGCCAGATCCTTCTGAAATAACACGCGCACATTGTCACTGCGCATCTCTAGACTGTCTGGATATCACAGATATTATGGATCTGGTTATATCGTCTTTGTGTTACTTTTCCTATCTTAGGCATAACATTTGCTCATCACGGCTGCAGCTGCAGGACAAACCAAAAGGCTGAGAACAATGAAAGTCAAGAGGGAGACCCTGTGGTTGAGGACTTTTCAATTGACAGGTAGTAGAGTTACAGGATGGGGATTTTTTTTTTTCCAGTTGTGCAACTCTGCTACCAGTCAACGGAAAAATCTCAGACGACCCATTGTTATAGTGCTGGGTATAAATATGTAATCGTGGCATCCAAGTGGTTTCAAATGGAGGTGGCTCCCTTTGTCACCCCAGCCTGCCATCCCATGGTGCAGATGGTTTCCATAGGCCTAATAAAGGAGGTCCCCAGATTAGGCAGGACCTAAAAGAACACCTGTCAGTTTTACACAGAAAAGCATAATACACTGCAATGCAGAAGTAACAAATATAGTTTGATAAAAAAAATAAAAAAAAAAAGTGAAAAATCCCAAGTGTAAATTTAAGACCCCAAAAAGGGGTGATTTCTTCCCCCATTAAACCCCCCCCCCCTCCCCCCAAAAAAACCACACACGATTGTATGGAAAGTAGATATAGATGCAATGACCTATGACTAGTCGGGGTATCCAAAACTTTTAGGGTATGTTCACACGCTTACTAAAAAAAGTCTGAAAATACAGAGCTGTTTTCAAGGGAAAACCGCTCCTGATTTTCAGCAACTCGCGTTTTTTTGCAGCCGTTTTTTGGAGCGGTTTTTCTGTGGAGTCAACGAGCAACGGCTCCAAATAAGTCTCAAGAAGTGACATGAGCTACTTTTTTGGCGGGCTTTTTATTTTTCGTGGCCGTTTGACAAAGTCTAGATAGCCAGAGAGGAGACCCGCTTCAGTTTTACACCTATTTTGTTGACTTCGCACCCCCTCCGCACGCGCCTGCTAAAGGGATAACACCCATAGAACTGACATGGCTGGTGGGAGTGTCCATAGAAGAACAACAAGGGACAACGTCTTCCCCATGACTGGCGTCTGATCCCGAATCCGTGGTCCAGTATTCCACATGTTTATTTTATGGTTACTGACGTCTCCCTCTTTTGATCTTTCGTCCACCCCACTGGAAGATACGTTCATTAGCAAAATAATGCTCATCACGGAGAAACTGGTCTGGTTTCTGCTCTTTAAGCCCTTCAAGTTGAGCAGTAACTTCACGCACCTTGACGTGCAGTTACATCTGTACTTCGACAGTTAACCGCCACGCGGCAGTTAACAGTGCAGGGTGTCTGCCCTGAATGCTCTGTTGCCGATCAGCGGCCCATCGCTGCTGATATTTACAGTTAACCCCTTAGATGCGGCGGTCGATTGCCACATATAAGGAGTTTAGAGCAGATCGGTGGCCCCCGCATGAAATCACAGGGGCTGGCGATAGTTGCCATGGCAACCGGAAGCCAACCAACAGCCTCTGGGCCACCATGTAAATAAGCCTATGAGACCAGCCAGAGGCTTCCTGTCAGAAGGACTGTCACATCACAATGACAGTTAGAATATGTAGGTAGTGTAATGTATTCTAGCAGCGATCAGAGCTGCAAGTCTCGTTGTCCTAGTGGGACAAGTAAAAAAACTAAGGGTATGTTCACACGGCCTATTTTCGGACATAATTTGGGCGTTTTAACCCCCGAATTAATGGCTTGAAAGCGTTGACAAACATCTGCCCATTGAAAGCAATGGGCTGACGTTGGTCTGTTCACACGAGGCGTATACTTATGCGTCGCTGTCAAAAGACAGCTCGTAAATAGACGCCCGCGTCAAAGAAGTGTCATGTCACTTCTTCAGACGTAAATGGAGCAGTTTTCCATGAACTGCATGGATAACCAGCTCCAGTTACGTCCGTAATGGACGCGGCGTTCAAGCGCCTGCACATGCCGTTATTGCTGAAATGACGGGGCTGTTTTCTCCTGGAAACAGCCCCGTAATTTCGGCCGTTACGGACGCTGCCGTGTGAACATACCCTTACAAGTAAAAAAATTAAAAAAATAAAAGTATAAATCAGGGCCTGTTCACATCAGCGTTGGCTTTCCGTTCCGGGGTTCCGTCAGAGGTTTCCGTCGGGTGAACACCGCAATGGAAAGTCAAAATGAAACCTCAGTTCCGTTTCTGTCACCATTGATATCAATGGTGACGAAAACATTGCTAATGGTTTCTGTTAGTCACCATTCCAGCAGGTTTCCGTTTTTCCGACAGAAACAATAGCACAGTCGACTGCGCTATTGATGGTCATTAAAACGGAAACCTGCCGGAATGGTGACGAACGGAAACCATTAGCAATATTGATATCACCAGGGTAAAAAAAAAAAAAAAAAAAAAAAGAAATAAAATATTTAAAGTCCAAAAGAAAACACTTTCCACATTTTTTTTCTCTAAAGCAATGGAAAAGAAAAATGCACAAAATTGGTATCGCTGCGGTCGTAAGATTCCGAACTATTACAACATACCATTATTTAACTCGCATGGTGAACGCTATAAATAAAGAATTTAAAACTCCAAAATAGTTCACCCTCACTCTTAAACTTTTTTTTTTTTTTTTTTTAAAGTGCTCAAAAAGCTGTATGTAACAAAAAAAAAAAAAAGAAACTATCATTTTTTACGGAGTTATGACCTATATTAGCTTTATGCTAATGAGTTTCTCAATGGACAACTGGGCATGTTTTACTATATGACCAAGTGGGCGTTGTACAGAGGAGTGTATGACGCTGACCAATCAGCGTCATACACTTCTCTCCATTCATTTACATCAGATAGCGATATAGCTACATCGCTATTTGCAGTCACATAAATACACTAACGCTACTCAGGTGTCATGACAATGAATATACATTACCTCCAGCCAGGACGTGATGTGTATTCAATCTCCTGACCACTTCTGTAGCGTCTGTGTGATTTACAATGACTGTGAATGACAGTTTACAGCGTAATCTCATGAGACTACGCATGCTATAAAATCACAGACGCTACAGAAGTGATCAGGAGAATGAATACACATCACGTCCTGGCTGGAGGTAATGTATATTCATTGTCAGGACACATGAATAGCGTTATAGTGTGTTTATGTGACTGCAAATAGCGATCTAGCTATATCGCCATCTGCAGTGTAAATGAATGGAGAGAAGTGTATGACGCTGATTGGTCAGCATCATACACTCCTCTGTACAACACCCACTTGGTCATATAGTAAAACACGCCCAGTTGTCCATTGAGAAACTCATTAGCATAAAGCGAATATAGGTCATAACTGTCAAAAAGGATCATTGTCTAAATAAAAAACACTGCATGAATCTACATTACAGCACCGATCACATAATGTACAATATAGGCCACTTATAATGTGGTGACAGAGCCTCTTTAAACGGTGTCAGTAGAAAATACAAACTCCTCCCGCAAGAAATAAGCCCCCACAGGACTATTGATGGAAAAATAAAAAAAAAGTTACGGCTCTTAGGGCATGTTCACACGCAAACTCAAAAACTTCTGAAAATCAGGAGCTGTTTTCCCTTGAATACAGCTCCGTATTTTCAGACGTTTAAGCCACTCGCGATTTTCACTGCATTTATGGACATTTTTGGAGCTTTTTTCAATAGTCTATGAAAAACAGCTTCAAAAACATCCCAAGAAGTGTCCTGCACTTTTTCGCAGCAGTTTTTCAAGACAGCCGCATTAAAAAAAACAAAAAAAAACGGCCCATCAGAACAGAATACCGTTTTTCCCATAGATTTCAATGGGCAGATGTTTGGAGGCGTTCTGCTTCCAATTTTCATTTATGGCCCGAAAATAGGCCGTGTGAACATATCCTTAGAAGGCAGGCAGTGAAAATAAAAAAATTGATCAGTCCAGAAAGGGTTAATTTCTGATAAAAAAAAAAAACACACTTATGACCACATGTGGGGTATAGCCATACTCAGGAGAAATTGCTTTACAAATGTTGGGGTGCTTTTTCCTCCTTTATGAAAAAATGTAACATTTTAGTGGAAATAATGTGGATATTCATTTTCATGGCACAATTGTAATAAATTCTGCAAAAGACCTGTGGGGTTAAAATGCTCACTATACCCCTTGATAGATTCCTTAAGTGATGTAGTTTCCCAAATAGGGTCACTATTGGGGGGTTTCCACAGTTTTAGTCCCTCAGGGGCTTTGCAAATGAGACATGGCACCTGAAAACCTTTCCTGCTAAATTTGAGCTCCAAGAGCCAAATAGTAGCGCTCCTTCCCCTCTAAGCCCTGCTGTGGGTCCAAACAGCAGTTTATTACCCCGTATTGGGTATTTCCGTAATCGGGAGAAATTGCTTACAAATGCTGGGGTGTTTTTTCTCCTTTATTCCTTTTAAAAAATTCTAAGTTTTTTCAGAAAAAAAAAAAGTGGATTTTCATCTTCACAGACTAATTCAAATACATTTAGCAAAAAAACTGTGGGGGTCAAAATAGTAACTATACCTCTAGATGAATTCATTGAGGGTGTAGTATCCAAAATGGGGTCATTTTTGTTTTTTTACTGTTTTAGCACCACAAGACCTCTTCAAAACCTGACATGGTGCCTGAAATATATTCCCCCCCCCCACAAAAAAAAACAAAAAAGAAAAAAAAAAAAACAAAATCCACCAGGTGCTCCATTGCTTCTGAGGCCAGTGTTTGTCAATTGGGTCACTAGGGCAACATGTGGGATATTTCTAAAAACTGCCAAATCTGGGCAATATATATGGAGTTGCATTAAAAGTCTGAAAATACAGAGCGGTTTGCAAGGGAAAACAGCTTCTGATTTTCAGGCGATTGAGCAACTCACATTTTCACGGCCGTTTTGGTGCTGTTTTCAATAGAGTCTATCAGAAAACTGCTCCAAAAACATCCCAAGAAGTGACACACACTTCTTTTGACGAGCCGTCATTTTACACGCCGTATTTTGACAGCGATGCGCAAAATGACAGCTCGTCTGCACAGAACATCGTAAGACCCATTGCAAGCAAGATGTTTGCCGACATATTGGAGACATCTTTTCAGGTGTAATGCGAGGCGTAAAACGCCTCCATTACGTCTGAAAAGAGGTCGTGTGCACATACCCTTACAGGAAAAAAAAAAAAAATACAAATTAATTTTGGCAAAAAAAAAAAAAAAGAGATTTTTACATTTCACCTCTACTTTGCTTTAATTCCTGAGAAACGCCTATGGGGTTAACACACTTTGGGTATGTTCACACGCTTAACAAAAAACGTCTGAAAAATACGGAGCTGATTTCAGAGAAAACAGCCTCTGATTTTCAGCCGTTTTTGATGTGGAGAATGAAATTTGGAGCCTCTTTTGGGGCTTCTTTTCAGACGTTTTTTGAGGCGTTTTTCATAGTGTTCAATGGAAAATCAGCTCCAAAAAACGCCTCAAGAAGTGACATGCTACTTTTTACAGAGCGTCTTTTTACGCTCCGTTTTTTGACAGCGAAGCGTAAAATAAAGGCTCGTGGGAACAGAACATCGTAATTCCCATTGAAAGCAATGGGCAGATGTTTGTAAGCGTATTAGGGGCGTTTTTTCAGGCCTAATTCAAGAGGTAAAACGCCCAAATTACGTCTGAAACCACTACGTGTGAACATACCCTTACTGAATGCGGTTTTGGATACTTTGAGGGGTGAAGTTTTCAAGATGGGATGATTTATGGGGACTTTCTAATATATAAGGCCCTCAAAGACACTTCAGAACTGAACTGGTCCTTGTAAAAAATGGCCTTTTGAAATTTTCTTGAAAATATGAGAAATTGCTGCTAAAGTTCTAAGCCTTGTAACATCCTGGAAAAATCAAAGAACGTTCAAAAAAACGATGCAAACAAAGTAGACATGGGATATATGAAATAGTAACTATTGTGTGGTATTAGGCTGGGTTCTATTTTCAGGCGTAAACGGGGCGTATTATGCCTCGATTTACGCCCGAAAATACGGCTCCAATACGTCAGCAAACATCTGCCCATTCATTTGAATGGGTTTGCCGACGTATTGTGCCGACGACCTGTCATTTACGCGTCGTCGTTTGACAGCTGTCAAACGACGACGCGTAAAATGACTGCCTCGTCAAAGAAATGCAGGGCACTTCTTTGGACGTAATTTGAGCCGTTTTTCATTGAATTCAATGAACAGCTCTAAATTACGGCCGTCAATGACGCCTCGCAAAATGCGAGGACGAGCAATTACGGATTGGTTTTCTCCTGAAAACAGCTCCATAATTTCAGATGTAAATGCAGTTTACGTGTTCACATAGCCTTACGGTCTGACTTTTAAGCAGATCCATTTAAATTGAAAAAAATGCAAATGTTTGCAAGTTCTCAAGTTCTTTAAATTTGTGTTTTTCACACAAATAATGAATTTATCCACCAAATTTTTTTTACTAACAAAGTACAATAGGTCATGAGAAAACAATCTTAGAATCACTTGAATAGGTAAAAGCATTCCCAAGTTATTACTACATAAGGTAACAAGTCAGGTTTAAAAAAAATAAATAAAAAAATCGTCCTCAAGGTCAACAGGCTCAGTCCTGAAGGGGTTAAAAATCTGCTTTGATTGGGATAACTATCTTTCCAGGTGCAAAACCTGTTGCTTCTCCCAAAAAGGGATCATTTTTGAACCGCTTGGAAACAGCCATTGCTTCTTCCGTTACCACCATGTACGTATAAAAGAAATTTGCTTTTTGTGTGGTTGAACGCATCTTCAGAACGTCTGACCGCATGCGGTTAGCGCTGCCAATGTTTTTGCTAACCATTCTGCGATGCAATGTAATGAAATATACAGGAAGCGCCTAACAAACTTCAACACCAGTGAAAACCATGTCCATAAACTGTGTGTAAAAAAACAAAAACCCGCAACCGAACTGCAGCATTAGAGACAAAAACAAAAACACATGCAGTTGAACGGTTTTCAAACACAACAAAACTGAGTCAACAACGCACTGTATAGCCTAAGGGTATGTTCACACGAGGGCGTCCGTTACGGCTGAAATTACGGGGATGTTTCAGCCTGAAAACATCCCCGTAATTTCAGCCGTACCGGCATGTGCAGGCGCTTGGACGCCGCGTCAATTACGGCCGTAATTAGCGCTGCTATTCATTGGAGTCAATGAATAACGGCTCCAATTACGGCCAAAGAAGTGACAGGTCACTTCTTTGACGCGGGCGTCTATTTACGCGCCGTCATTTGACAGCGGCGCGTAAATATACGCCTCGTGTGAACAGACAAACGTCTGCCCATTGCTTTCAATGGGCAGATGTTTGTCAGCGCTATTGAGGCGCTATTTTCAGACGTAATTCGGGGCAAAAACGCCCGAATTACGTCCGTAAATAGGCCGTGTGAACATACCCTTAACAAAAAAAAGTTTGAAAATCAGAGGCTGTTTTCTCTGAAATCAGCTCTGTATTTTCAGGCGTTTTTGAAGCTGAAAATGAAATTGAGCGTTTTTTGAGGCGTTCAATGGGAAATCAGCTCAAAAAAACGCCCCAAGAAGTGTCATGCTACTACATTTTAGGCGATGTCCACACAGAGTTTTTTGCAGGAGCTGGGTTTTCAGGCGTAATTAGAGACGTAAAAACTCCTCCATTACGCCTGAAAATAGGTTGTGTGAACCCAGCCTTAGGAAGTGTTATATGCGAGTTTCAGGGCTGTTGGTGAAATTCAGGTTTGGTTTCAACTAATTCGGTCCGAACCAAGCTTTTTGCTGAAATTTCGCAAACCAACTGAATTTTTCAAATGTTTGCTCATCTCTAATTTCCGCACAAAATGTAAACAAGCATACATCCCCAAATAGAAAAATTGCAATAAACGAATCCCCTCTATATATTTTAACTGGTTCCTGACCACCCGCTGTATTTATCGAAGTCCTTAAAACCCTCGCCATAGCAGACATACAACAGTTTTTAATTGGCTGCCCGAGCGAACGGGCAGCTAGATGTCTGGTACCTAGCAGTCAGTGATTGCCTGGGACCCTGAAGAGAAAATAAGAGTCTTTCACTTCTATCTTCTCGGATTACTTGTACACAGCGCTCCATCATGCCTCTATTGGTCCCGGTGATCATGTGACGGGATGCAGTTAATGGGAGACCGTTGCTGGATCTATCTATACCCAGCACAGCCCCATTAGTGACAATAGTGCAGCCCCAAAACTAACGACACCATTATCTCAGGAACTGTGCGGGCTAAGAAAAAAAGAAGTATACGCTGATTACACCAAATAGCGATTGGGAAAACACATACTGCATAGGTTTAGCTACAACACTCTGAAGAGGAAAGTAGTGTGCTGCAAATTCCTATACAATTGAAAAAAACCTAAAAACTTTATGCCAACACATATGGGCCACGTAGTCATTTGGTGACTGGCGATCTATAGAAACATTAATGTATACACTGGTAGCTTTGCCCGGGATATACATTTAGCCAAGTGCACAAAGAGCATGCACTAAGCCTAAGGCCTTATTCACACAAACGTATTTCACTTCTGTCCCCTTAAATAACGGACAGCACTGGGACCAGTGCAATTCAATTCAAGCGTTTCTTCATGGAACATGTGTCCGTTGAATAAAACTCACCACATGTCCTATTCTGGTCCTTTTTTTGCAGATAAGACTCGACCATTAAAGACTATAATTGCGTGAAAATCACGAACAGCACACATACAACATCCCTGCGCAGTCGTTTTTTTTTCATGCGTCAGTTGCTAAAGAAATGCAAAGAAAAATAAAAAGTAAAGCCAGAAAGCGCTTGCATAGGAGAAAGACACGAGAAACACAGACAATCAAATGCATGAAAAACAGGCCATTTCTTGCCAACGCAAATCGAACACTCGTGTGAATAAGCCCATCAATCAAAAACAAGTGACAAATGCCACATAATAAGCACATTTGATGCAACATACTGCACACTTGTCGCTGTCATACATGTCAGCCAATACTTTGAGCTATAACAATGGAGTAAATAAATAAAAAATTAAAGAAAAAAAAAAAAAAAGAAGAAAAAACAAAGGCTTATTTTAGTCAATCCCATCACAAATATGATGACCGTCACTTGCATCTTTCAGAAGTTCAGAAATGTGCCCCACAACGACCTCATTGAGTTAGAGAATCTAATGGATGCCCTAAGGCAAAGATCTCAGACTTTTTCCACCGCAAATCCACAGTAAAATTTGCATATATTACATACGGATTGGTCACGGCTTTCACCCTATGAACGGTGAAGGTTGAGATTCACAGTGGAAATCTGCAACAAATAAAAATTTACCTGGTGCGGATTTAAAAACCCGCAGCACAACCTGAATTCGGGGGGAATTTTTCCACTATGTGTTGATGGGGTTTTGAAAACTGTTGTAGGTGCTTTTTTTTTTTTTTTTTCAGATTTTAAACGCAGAATCTGAAATGAATCCACCAAGTGTGAATTCACCCTAAAAGGGTGTACAATCATGTGGTGCTGCTCAGCAATGTTAGGCAGAGGCACCACTAATTGACATACAGTATCCCAAGGATATACCATCAACGTGTGAGTGCTAGAGGTCTAACCATTGGGATGTTCACCTATGCAGCGAGGAATATTTTTCAGGCACTGGTGTCTGAAATTGCAGCTCAGAGCCGAGTTTCTCAGCCAGCACGTCCACTAAGGCTGGGTTCACACGACCTATTTTCAGACGTAAACGAGGCGTATTATGCCTCGTTTTACGTCTGAAAATAGGGCTACAATACGTCGGCAAACATCTGCCCATTCATTTGAATGGGTTTGCCGACGTACTGTGCAGACGACCTGTTATTTACGCGTCGTCTGACAGCTGTCAAACGACGACGCGTAAAAATACAGCCTCGTCAAAAGAAGTGCAGGACACTTCTTTGGACGTTTTTGGAGCTGTTTTCTCATAGACTCCAATGAAAACAGCTCAAAAAACGGACGTAAAAAACGCTGCGAAAACGGCGCAAAAAACGCTGCGAAAAATGCGAGTTGGTCAAAAAACGTCTGAAAAGCAGGGTCTGTTTTCCCTTGAAAACAGCTCTGGATTTTCAGACGTTTTTGGTCACTACGTGTGCACATACCCTGAAGAAAATAAAACCCTCACACTTAGCCGAGGACTAGGTGACACGTCCCTCTGACATCCCCTGCACCCCGGGATGACGTTTTATCTCATATGACCGCTGCAGCCGTCACAAGGGATATGGGTAAGTAAAAGTGCTTTTTTTCTGCTGGTTTTAGGCTCTGTTCACATCTGCGTTGGGGTCCCGTTCGGACGTTCCATCTGAGTTTTCTGTCAGAACGGGACCCTGAACAGACCCGTTTCCATCACCATTGATTTCAATGGTGACGGATCCGGTGCCCATGGTTTCCATTTGTCTCTGTTGTGCACCAGAGAAATCAATGGTGATGGAAACAGAAACCTCTGGTTTCCGTTCGTTTCTGTTCAGGGTCCCGTTCTGACGGAAAACTCAGATGGAACGTCAGAACGGGACCCCAACGCAGATGTGAACAGAGCCTAAAACCAGCAGAAAAAAAGCACTTTTACTTACCCATATCCCTGCTCCTTCATCCAGCCTGGCCCCCAGGGTAATGTTTTATCCCTTGTGACGGCTGCAGCGGTCATATGAGATAAAACGTCATCCCGGGGTGCAGGGGATGTCAGAGGGACGTGTCACCTAGTCCTCGGCTAAGTAAGACGAGGAAGGGTGGATCCAGCGCTGCTGTGAATAAAAGGAAACTTGTTCCAAGTTTAATTAATGTTGTTTAAAATAGGATCAATGATGTCCTAGAGTGCGGGGAGAAGTTTGAAGAAATAAAGGAAGCCTACGCGTTTCAGACGCTTCCTGCGTCCTTATTCATGGCTAAGATGTTGGTGTACACCTTCACCTGATGGCAGATCCAGGTAACCCACCATTGATTGAAAGCCTCTTACGTTCGCACAGTACATAGATAGAGAAAGCGGTCAGTCAGCAGGAGGGCAGGGGAAGACACAGCTTAGGCGTCGTTCACATCCGCATTGAGACTCAGTTCGTGGGTTCCGTCAAGGGAAACCATGAACGAAATCTATACTGAAACCATAGCTTTCCGTTTGCATCACCATTGATTTCAATGGGGACAGATCCGGTGCAAATGGTTTCCGTTAGTCACCGCCGTGTAAGGGTTCCGTTGGTTTGACAGAATACCATAGTCGACTGCATTATTCATTCCGTCAAAACAACGGATTAGTCACCATTGAAATCAATGGTGATGCAAACGGAAACCTATGTACTCAGTTTAGATTCCGTCCATGGGTTCCCCTGGCGGAAAGCTCCAATGAAACCCATGAATGGAGTCCACACGCAGACGTGAACGAAGCCTTACACTCGGCTTGCGCTGCAGGACATAGCGGTTTTCAGAAAATCAGTCCCATTATTGCCCAATAAAGCCCCTATTACACCGGCTAATTTTGGAGGTGCAGTGAGCACCGACCAACGGAACATCGTTGATCGGCGCTCGTGTCACAGAGCTATGGATGGGGGGCGAGCTGTCTTTACACCAAACGCTCACCCCCATACCTGATCACGTCCGTTTACACAGGGAGATGTGCCGCCGACAATATTTTTTTTTTAAGCAAATGAGCGAGCGTTTGCTTGTTCACCTGCTGATCGCTGCCTGTTTACATTATCAGCAACGTGCAATCTATGAACGCTCGTCTGCCCGATAATCGCCCAGTGTAAAACCCGCTTTAAGTGACCCGGCGCAGAGCTCAGGCCCTCAGCCAGTTTGCGGGGGTCACTCTTTAGTAGTCCTTGGTTTTAATTAAAAAGTTGCAGATACTTACAAAAGCAAACACAACAGTTCATGTGTCAAGGAAGCCCCAGGCATGTACAAGGATTATATTCCAATACCCTTTTACAGGTGAGAGGTGGGGGGTGGGGGGACTAAACTTCACAAAATCTACCAGAATAGCGTCTAGAATGTAAGAACGTAGTCACTCCATATCCCGTGAGACCAGAACGTGCCCTTTGTTCCAGGAAGAGATGAACCGAATCCATTTTTAAAGGTTCCCGGAAAGCAATGAAACTTTAGCTGCACACAAAATACTTTAACGTGGGAATTCTCGAATATTAAAACAGATCAGACATTATCTATGCGCCCCCGCTTGCCCTTTATGCAGCTCCCTCAGAACCAACTACAAAGTGAGCTTGGTACGCGTCTTAAACGTGGTGACTATACCTCAGGATTGCTGGGTCCGGCAAATGACTAAATCTTCGTCAAACTTCTTGCCGGTTTGGAAATGGTTTTAGAACTACGGCCGGTTTACAGACAAACCTTTGCCCACAAAACCTCGTTGCGAAATCTCACAGGTCTCCGTAGTATAACCAGCATGATGCAATCCGGTGACTGACAGGTCGGCTAACCAATCAGCGACTGGTGTTCTATAAATAGCACGTTGAACGGGGAAAGAGCGTGACGTTAGGCGGAATCCCGAATTACAAATATGTAAACAAGTTGTAAACTAATATAATCCCTCTTAATTGTTTTATCTTATTTTTTTTTTTTTTTGAATTCTTGTTTCCACACTTTTAAGCATCGATTTTCGTCTGGTAGCCTAAAAAAGACTTTCAGTTTCATTTTTTTTTTCCTTTCACTAAGCTTTATTATTCTGACAGTGGTTCATCGCAGTTTAAAGGGGTTTTTCAATACTTTTTTTTTTTTCTCTGCATCACTTCTTCTTTTCTACAGTAAAGCCCCCTGAATATCATTCTTTTAACGTTTTAATTTTCTTTTAGCATTACGCTGTTTTGTTTACGTTGAGGGGTTTGTTTACCTCTTCCGACGCTCTTCCGTTCATTCTGCTCCCAGCATGCACTGCATGCTTTTACTGGGCATGCGTGATTCATATAAATAGTTGAAACGGGCAGGCGGTAGTTTAGCAAGTCGCCGTCCGGAACAGCCCACTACAGGAACATCACAGATGACGAACCGAATCGCGTAGAAGACAGTAAGAGGGGCTCGTCCAGAAGCAAAGAATCAAGAAGGCCGGTCGGCACGTCAGCGGAAGAGAAAAGTTCCGATGGCGGCAGAGTCACCTGACACTACTCGGTTTTAGAAGACATCTACAGCTTTGCATCAGTAAGTATATTAAGAGGATAGTTTAATATGTATTTTAAATACTTTGCAAAATAGTTTTACAAAGGTGGAAATCCCCTTTAAGATGTAATACTATAGGGTTTTTAAAAGGGTTTTCCAGACAGTAAAAATTGATGGCCTATCCTCAGGATAGGCCATCAATAGCTGATCGGTCAGGGTCCAACTCCCAGGACCCCCGCCGATCAGCTGTTTTTGAGGGGGTCGCAGCGCTCGTACAAGCGCTGCTTCCCCTTCTTTTCTACTTGCTCACTGTGAATCGTCAACACAAATGTAGTGGCTATTCACAGGTATTGCAGGATAGGCCATCAATTTTTACTGGCTGGAAAATCCCTTTCTAAAGGGAATGTGTCCCAAATTATTATTAGTTTTTTAAGTAAGTTACCTATTTTTATTATATTTTTTTCTTCCACATGGTGGGAAGAATTAAACATGAAATAATAATTTGACATGTTTTCCTATGTTGGCCACCAGAGGGAGCACTTCCCAGAATTACAGCAAGGTGAATAAGTAAGCTGACTCACAGCTGCTGTAAATGTGGGAGGGAATCTCACCCCCCACCTCCCTATTTTTGGCTACAAGCCAGGAAAAGGTGTCTTCAAATGGCTAAGCAGTGTCCGGCTCCCATTTTGGTTGTACAAATGGCAGCTGGCAGAAGCTATAGTACACACCAAAAGGCTAAGAATTATGAAAGTCAAGAGGGAAGCCCCTGTGGTGAATGACTTTTTAGTTGACAGGTTCACACGGCGTGTATTTGACGCGTTTTTTGTGTGCATTTTACGTGCCAAAAACCGCATCAAAAACGCTTGATTGCGCTTTTCATTTACATAATTGGTAAAGCGCGCTGTTAGTACATACGATGTGCTTTTTTACATACACGTTTTTAAAAAAAGCATTGTGTAAATAAAGAGGTGTCGAGTCAATTCCTTTGCACATAAAACGTGCCAAATTTTCCCATAGTCAATGGGAGTCCTAATTATGCACCAAAAAGCACACACAAAATGTGTCAAACACTTGATTAAGCTTCCTATTTACATCAATGGGAAAGCAAGCGTTTTTAAAAACCTAGTTGCGTAAAAAAGAAGCGTTGAATACATTTTTCATTTTTTGGTGCATAAATGTCACGAAGGGTCTGTGGACCCACTGGGCCATACCGCCTTGGCGGTAAGGCAGCTGTCCAACAGGGCGCATGTCTGAGTCTATAGGATATAAGGTACCTGTGGCAGCACGGACAGTAGCTTGGCAGGAACTAGGCAGCAGGTGGACGTCAGGCGTGGGGAGGCAGACAAGCGTGGTATCCAGCACAGCACGACAATAGCAAGCACGGCACTAGATCGGCATACAGGTACAGGAACAGGAAACTCTGAGAGCAGGAAACATTAGGGGACCATTTGCATAGACAGACTAAGGAAAACACAACAACGCTAAGGCATAGAACTAGGGGGCTGGACACATCTTATAGTCCAGGATACTCACGAGTCAAAGTTCGGGGTGTTTCCACTGTTTTGGCACCACAAGACCTCTTCAAACCTGACAACCTGACAAGGTGCCTAAAATATATTCTAAAAAAAAGGAGGCCCAAAATCCACTGGGTGCTCCTTTGCTTCTGATGCCTGTGTTTCAGTTTATTAGAGCACTAGGGCCACATGTGGGATATTTCTAAATACTGCAGAATCTGGGCAATAAAATATTGAGTTGCATTTTTCGGGTAAAACCTTCTGTGTTACAAAACAAAATGTATTAGAAATTAATTTTGGCAAAAAAAATTTAATTTGTAAATTTCACCTCTACTTTGCTGTAATTCCTGTGAAACGCCTAAAGGGTTAAAACACTTTGTGAATGCTGATTCGAATACCTTGAGAGGTGCAGTTTTCAAAATAGGGTGACTTCTGGGGATTTTCTAATATATAAGACACTGAAAGCCACTTCAGAACTGAACTGGTGCCTGAAAAAATGGCCTTTTGAAATTTTCTTTAAAATATGAGAAATTGCTGCTAAAGTTCTAAGCCTTGTAAAGTCTTCGAAAAATAAAAGAACGATTAAAAAATGATGCAAACATAAAGTAGACATATTGGAAATGTTAACAAGTAACTATTTTTTGTGGTATTACTATTTGTTTTACAAGCAGATACGTTTAAATTTAGAAAAATGCTAATTTTTGCACATTTTTTCTACATTTTGGTGTTTTTCAGAAATAAATACCAAAATTATCGACCAAAGTTTTTCACTAACATAAAGTACAACATGTCTCGAGAAAACAGTCTCAGAATCGCTTGGATAAGTAAAAGCATTCCAATGTTATTACCACATAAAGTAACACATGTCCGATTTAAAAAAATCGGCTGTGTCCTGAAGGCCAAAACAGGCTGGGTCCTGAAGGGATTTTTCTACAGCATGTAGCATTTTCTACAGCAACCTAAATGTTATGGCTTATTGGTGTATATTATTATTGATTGTTGTTAATAATTGACGGTAATCTTATTATCCCTATAAAATCTTCTAAAATAATTAGGCACAGCATTACTGGAGCATTTTCTGACTTCAACAAGAAAGCTTACGAATTAATGTGAGTAGGTATAAAAACCCAACAAACCTCTACCAAAATGAAAAAACAAAAAAAACCTCTTTAAATACAAAACAAACTTCAGTATAAAACCCGAGTAAATAAATGGAAAAGGTCCATCTGGTGTATGAGAAATAGTAATTTCTATTTAAGTCGGCTAGATTCCATCACTTCAAAGGACATCTCCAGTATGAAACTGACTAAGGAACCATTCACATCACGTGCTCATGGGTAAAGCTCCTGATGTCCACGATAAACGTGTTCATAGGGCTCCATTATCCCGACGTAGACCAAAAGAGTGTCCTTTTGGCCTCCCTGAGGCTGGTATAAGTTGGTATACCTTTTTTGACTACGATATTCCGTCCTGAGGGATCCCACAATGAAAAACGTATCTTACACGGCATAAGTTTTTAACATGGCTGTGGCTGGCGAATGCCATTGTATGGCATCTGTCGCAGGTATATTTTAAAAGTATACCTTGCGGAGCACCCTGTATACCTTGTGGACTTCAATGCTAGAAAACTCCAGACATCACTGTCCATACATGGACAGTGAGGTCAGGAGCAGTGCTGGAGCACCAGGGCAGAGCACTGCACCAGGGCCCATCTTGCCAGTATGTATGCTGTACAGTGGGATACGTTTGGGCCTTTGGGACTTTAGTCTTTGGCATACGTCGGGGGACGTGATGTGAATGGGGCTATAATACTACATGTATTTAGGACCTGACCACTAAAGCACAAATCGGTCGCTCCCAGTGATGGAAAATAGACAGCTGCTGTACATAGAGTTGGTTATTTCCCATCACTCACAAGAACCAGGTCCTTCTGGAGTATGGAGATTATTCACAATCCTAAGGCTACGCTCAAATAGAGCGGATACCCTACATAAAGGTACGCAGCGTATCCACCCTGTCCGCCGCAGGGAAGTACGGTTGAAAAACCGCACCAAGTTGTGGTGCAGTTTTTCAGCCTGAATGTCTGCTGCGAAAAACTGCACGTAAGTAAAACCCGAAACACATACTTACCCTCTGACATCCTGCAGACGGGCCTCCTGGGATGACGTTTTATCCCATGTGACCGCTGCAGCCTGTGATTGGCTGCAACGGTCACATGGGATGAGATGTCGTCCCAGGAGGCCGGCCTGGACGAAGAAGCACAGAATTCTGGTTAAGTATAAGACTTTTTTTTCTGAGTTGCGTTTTTTGCGGCGGAATAACAGCTTTTCCGGTGGGCAAAAAAACGCAACATCTGCTATATCTGCAACACAAGAGCAGCGATTACGCAAATGCAATTGACATTCCTCGGATTAAAAAAACTGCACTGCAGGTCAATTTCAGAGCGTTTTTTTCCGCGCATCATTTATGCACCGTGTGGATGAGATTTCTTTAACCATTTAAGGACACAGCCTATTTTCACCTAATGGACCAGCCCATTTTTTTCAAATCTGACTTGTGTTACTTTATGTGGTAATAACTTTAGAATGCTTTTATTTTTTCAAGCAATTCTAAAATTGTTTTCTTGTGAAACATTGTACTTTGAGTTAGTGGTAAAATTTGGTCAATACAGTCAGTCTTTATTTGTGAAAAACACCAACATTTTTGATTAATGTAAGTGCTTGGAAGGGTATGTTCACACGCAGAGTCAAAAAAGTCTCAAAATACGGAGCGGTTTTCAAGAGAAAACAGCTCCTGATTTTCAGACGTTTTTTGTGCCACTCGCGATTTTAGCTGCATTTTTCGCTGCATTTTTTACGGCCGTTTTTGGAGCTTTTTTCAATAGAGTCTATGGAAAACGGCTCCAAAAACGTCCCAAGAAGTGTCCGCTGATTTCGGCAATTAACCCCATAAATGTGGCGGCAGATTGCGTTCGCCGCATTTAAGTGGTTTGAAGCACATCGGCAGCCCCCACAAAGTGATTGTGGGGGCTGCCGATGCTTATCGTGGCAATTGGGGGCCAGACAATGGCCTCCGGGTTGCCATGCATGGAAGCCCCGGAGGAGCAGCCTCCGGCCGGTCCTCCGAGGCTTCCTGTCAGTGTGACTGTCACGTCACAATGACAGTTAGAATATATTACACTACGTAGGTAGTGTAACGTACTCTAGCAGCGATCAAAGCTGCAAGTCTAAATGTCCCCTAGTGGGACAAGTAAAAAAAAGTAATAAAAATGTTTTAAAAAAAAGTGTAAAAATAAAAGTTATACGTTATATAAACAAAAAATGCTTTTTTTCCTATAATAAGACTTTCATTATAGGAAAAAAATGAACACATTAAAAAAAGTACACATATTTGGTATCGCCGCGTTCGTAACGACCCAAACTATGAAACTATAATGTTATTTTTCCCGCACCATGAACACCCCAAAACAATCTATAAAAAAACGACACCATAATCACTATTTTTTGGTCACCACCCCTCCCAAAATAGAGAATAAAAAGTGATCAAACAGTTGCATGTACCCGAAAATAGTACCGATAAAAACTACAACCCGTCCCGCAAACAACAAGCCCTTACACAGCTTTTTGGACTAAAAAATAAAAAAGTTACCAATCTCAGAATATGGTGCCACAGAAAATAAATTATTTTATAAAAAAGTGATTTTATTGCGCAAACGCTGCAAAACATAAATAAACCTATATACATGTGGTATCGCCGTAATCGTACCGACCCGCAAAATAAATTAAAACTGTCATTTATCGCACATGGTGAATGCTGCAAAAAATAAACTAAAAAACATTGTCAGAATTGCTTGTTTTTGATCACCCGGCTTGCAAAAAAATGTAACAAAAAAATCGCATGTACCCCAAAATGTTACCAATGAAAACAAATAAGCCCTCACACAGCTCCGGTGGTGAAAAAATAAAAAAGTTCTGGCTCTCAGAATATGGGGTTGCAAAATGTGCAGAGTGTTCCAAAATCGGATAAGATCGGGCGCCATTTATCGGTGCGACACGGGCCAGACATCTATGAATTATTATTTATTTACCGCATTATTATATCCTCTTATTATGCCCTGATGTACTCCCCACAGGTTACATATGCCCCCATATTATAAACTGAAATACCAGCAAAACCCCAAACAGAACTACTACCAAGCAAAATCTGCACTCCAAAAGCAAAATGGCGTCCATCCCTTCTGAGCCCTGCAGTGTGCCCAAACAGCAGTTTGTGCCCACATATATGGCATCGCCATACCCGGGAGAACCCGATTAATGTTTTATGAGGTATTTGTCTTCAGTGGCACAAACTGGGCACGATATATTATGCACTAAAATGGCATATCAGTGGAAAATTGCAATATTCACACCATCCGCTGTGCATTAACCCCTTTGCGCACTAGGATTTAATAGCACGTCATGGTGCGGGCGTTGATGTATGGAGAGGGCTCATGTGCTGAGCCCGCTCCATACGCTGTGGGTGTCAGCTGTGTATTACAGCTGACACCCAGGACTAACGAACAGGAACAGCGATCGTGCGGTTACAGAAGCCTGTAAAAATAACAATATACTGCAATACATTAGTATTGCAGTATATTGTACCAGCGATCCAATGATCGCTGGTTCAAGTCCCCTAAGGGGACTAATAAAATGTGTAGAAGAATTAAAGTTATTAGTAGTGAGATAGAAAAAAATTTAAAGTAAAAAAAAAACAATTTTTCTTCTAAAGTAATGTAAAAAAATAAACAAAATTGGTATCGCTATGTCCGTAAAAAGGCCGAGCTATTACAATATACTATTATTTAACTCGCACGGTGAACACCGTAAAAAACTTAAATAATTTAAACTGCAAAAATCGCTGTCTTTCTTTTGTCACTTTAGCTCTAAAAAAAAAAATGAAATACAACTTTTGGATCACTTTTTATGTACCAAAAAATGGTACCAATAAAAACTACAGCTCGTCCCACCGCTCAATCAACCGAAAAATAAAAAAGTTACGGCTCTCAGAATGTGGTGAAACAAAAAAAATTTATTTTAACAATTCGATTCTTCTTTGTAAAAGTAGTATAATATAAAAAAAACTATATTAATTTGGTATCGCTGTAATTGTATTGAGCCGCAAAATAAAGTAACGCAAACTAAAGTTACAGCTTTCGCCGTGCGGTAAAAACGAAAACCCCAAAAATTGGAATCAGATTTTTTTTCCTATATCAGTCCACAAATAATTTTTTTTCAGTTTCCCAGTACTATTGATGGCACTTTAAATGGTGTCAATAGAAACTACAGATCCTCCCGCAAGAAATAAGCCCTCACACCACTCTACTAACGGAAAAAGATAAAAGTTATGGCTCTACGTGGGGAGTGAAAAACGAAAATAAGAAAGCAAAAAATGGATCAGTCCTGAAAAGGTTAATTCATTTCTAATGAAAAAAAAATTATGACCCCATGTGGTGTATTTTTGTACTCGGGAGAAATTGCTTTACAAAAATTGGTTGTTTTTTTCTCCTTTATCCCTTGTGAAAATGAGAAAATGCAACATTTTAGAGGAAAAAAATTGTGATATTCATTTTCCCGGCCTAATTCTAATAAATTCTGCAAAAGATCCATGGTGTCTAAATGCTCACTATACAAGTAGAAAATTAGTTTGAAGGGGTGTTTCCGAAATGGGGTAACTTTGGGGGTGTCCACTGTTTTGGTCCCTCCAGGGCGTTGCAAACGCAACATGGCACCGAAAACCAATCCAGCAAAATCCGTGCTCCAAAATCCAAATGGCGCTCCTTCCCCTATGAGCCCTGCTGTGGGTCCAATCAGCAGTTTATTACCACATATGGAGTATTTCCGTAATCGGGAGAAATTGCTTTACAAATTTTGGGGTGCATTTTCTTCGTTATTCCTTGTAAATATTAAAAATGTCTATGTTTTTTCAGAAAAACAGTAGATTTTCATTTTTACAGACTAATTCCAATATATTTAGCGAAAAACCTGTGTGGTCAAAATGCTAACTATACCCCTAGATAAATTCCTTGAGAGGTGTAGTTTCCAAAATGAGGTGACTTTTGGGGTGTTTCCACTGTTTTGGCACCACAAGACCTCTTCAAACCTGACAAGATGCCTAAAATATATTCTAAAAAAAAGGAGGCCCAAAATCCACTGGGTGCTCCTTTGCTTCTGATGCCTGTGTTTCAGTTTATTAGAGCACTAGGGCCACATGTGGGATATTTCTAAATACTGCAGAATCTGGGCAATAAAATATTGAGTTGCATTTTTCGGGTAAAACCTTCTGTGTTACAAAACAAAATGTATTAGAAATTAATTTTGGCAAAAAAAATTTAATTTGTAAATTTCACCTCTACTTTGCTGTAATTCCTGTGAAACGCCTAAAGGGTTAAAACACTTTGTGAATGCTGATTTCGAATACCTTGAGAGGTGCAGTTTTCAAAATAGGGTGACTTCTGGGGATTTTCTAATATACAGTGAAGGAAATAAGTATTTGATCCCTTGTTGATTTTGTAAGTTTGCCCACTGTCAAAGACATGAACAGTCTAGAATTTTTAGGCTAGGTTAATTTTACCAGTGAGAGATAGATTATGTAAAAAAAAAAAAAAAAAAAATCACATTGTCAAAATTATATATATTTATTTGCATTGTGCACAGAGAAATAAGTATTTGATCCCTTTGGCAAACAAGACTTAATACTTGGTGGCAAAACCCTTGTTGGCAAGCACAGCAGTCAGACATTTTTAGTAGTTGTTGATGAGGTTTGCACACATGTTAGATGGAATTTTGGCCCACTCCTCTTTGCAGATCATCTGTAAATCATTAAGATTTCGAGGCTATCGCTTGGCAACTCGGATCTTCAGCTCCCTCCATAAGTTTTCGATGGGATTAAGGTCTGGAGACTGGCTAGGCCACTCCATGACCTTAATGTGCTTCTTTTTGAGCGACTCCTTTGTTGCCTTGGCTGTATGTTTTGGGTAATTGTCGTGCTGGAAGACCCAGCCACGAGCCATTTTTAATGTCCTGGTGGAGGGAAGGAGGTTGTCACTCAGGATTTGACGGTACATGGCTCCATCCATTCTCCCATTGATGCGGTGAAGTAGTCCTGTGCCCTTAGCAGAGAAACACCCCCAAAATATAATGTTTCCACCTCCAGGCTTGACAGTGGGGACGGTGTTCTTTGGGTCATAGGCAGCATTTCTCTTCCTCCAAAAACGGCGAGTTGAGTTAATGCCAAAGAGCTCAATTTTAGTCTCATCTGACCACAGCACCTTCTCCCAATCACTCTCAGAATCATCCAGATGTTCATTTGCAAACTTCAGACGGGCCTATACATGTGCCTTCTTGAGCAGGGGGACCTTGCGGGCACTGCAGGATTTTAATCCATTACAGCGTAATGTGTTACCAATGGTTTTCTTGGTGACTGTGGTCCCAGCTGCCTTGAGATCATTAACAAGTTCCCCCCGTGTAGTTTTCAGCTGAGCTCTCCTTCCTCAGGATCAAGGATACCCCACGAGGTGAGATTTTGCATGGAGCTCCAGATCGATGTCGATTGACAGTAATTTTGTATGTCTTCCATTTTCCTACTATTGCACCAACAGTTGTCTCCTTCTCACCCAGCGTCTTACTTATGGTTTTGTAGCCCATTCCAGCCTTGTGCAGGTCTATGATCTTGTCCCTGACATCCTTAGAAAGCTCTTTGGTCTTGCCCATGTTGTAGAGGTTAGAGTCAGACTGATTAATTGAGTCTGTGGACAGGAGTCTTTTATACAGGTGACCATGTAAGAGAGCTGTCTTTAATGCAGGCACCAAGTTGATTTGGAGTGTGTAACTGGTCTGGAGGAGGCTGAACTCTTAATGGTTGGTAGGGGATCAAATACTTATTTCTCTGTGCACAATGCAAATAAATATATATAATTTTGACAATGTGATTTTCTTTTTTTTAAAAAATATAATCTATCTCTCACTGGTAAAATTAACCTAGCCTAAAAATTCTAGACTGTTCATGACTTTGACAGTGGGCAAACTTACAAAATCAGCAAGGGATCAAATACTTATTTCCTCCACTGTATAAGACCCTGAAAGCCACTTCAGAACTGAACTGGTCCCTGAAAAAATGGCCTTTTGAAATTTTCTTTAAAATATGAGAAATTGCTGCTAAAGTTCTAAGCCTTGTAAAGTCTTCGAAAAATAAAAGAAGGATTAAAAAATGATGCAAACATAAAGTAGACATATTGGAAATGTTAACTAGTAACTATTTTTTGTGGTATTACTATCTGTTTTACAAGCAGATACGTTTAAATTTAGAAAAATGCTAATTTTTGCAAATTTTTTCTACATTTTGGTGTTTTTCAGAAATAAATACCAAAATTATCGACTAAAGTTTTTCACTAACATAAAGTACAACATGTCTCGAGAAAACAATCTCAGAATCGCTTGGATAAGTAAAAGCATTCCAATGTTATTACCACATAAAGTAACACATGTCCGATTTAAAAAAATCGGCTGTGTCCTGAAGGCCAAAACAGGCTGGGTCCTGAAGCTATTTTTCTACAGCATGTAGCATTTTCTACAGCAACCTAAATGTTATGGCTGATTGGTGTATATTATTATTGATTGTTGTTAATAATTGAAGGTAATCTTATTATCCCTATAAAATCTTCTAAAATAATTAGGCACAGCATTACTGGAGCATTTTCTGACTTCAACAAGAAAGCTTACGAATTAATGTGAGTAGGTATAAAAACCCAACAAACCTCTACCAAAATGAAAAAACAAAAAAAACCTCTTTAAATACAAAACAAACTTCAGTATAAAACCCGAGTAAATAAATGGAAAAGGTCCATCTGGTGTATGAGAAATAGTAATTTCTATTTAAGTCGGCTAGATTCCATCACTTCAAAGGACATCTCCAGTATGAAACTGACTAAGGAACCATTCACATCACGTGCTCATGGGTAAAGCTCCTGATGTCCACGATAAACGTGTTCATAGGGCTCCATTATCCCGACGTAGACCAAAAGAGTGTCCTTTTGGCCTCCCTGAGGCTGGTATAAGTTGGTATACCTTTTTTGACTACGATATTCCGTCCTGAGGGATCCCACAATGAAAAACGTATCTTACACGGCATAAGTTTTTAACATGGCTGTGGCTGGCGAATGCCATTGTATGGCATCTGTCGCAGGTATATTTTAAAAGTATACCTTGCGGAGCACCCCGTATACCTTGTGGACTTCAATGCTAGAAAACTCCAGACATCACTGTCCATACATGGACAGTGAGGTCAGGAGCAGTGCTGGAGCACCAGGGCAGAGCACTGCACCAGGGCCCATCTTGCCAGTATGTATGCTGTACAGTGGGATACGTTTGGGCCTTTGGGACTTTAGTCTTTGGCATACGTCGGGGGACGTGATGTGAATGGGGCTATAATACTACATGTATTTAGGACCTGACCACTAAAGCACAAATCGGTCGCTCCCAGTGATGGAAAATAGACAGCTGCTGTACATAGAGTTGGTTATTTCCCATCACTCACAAGAACCAGGTCCTTCTGGAGTATGGAGATTATTCACAATCCTAAGGCTACGCTCAAATAGAGCGGATACCCTACATAAAGGTACGCAGCGTATCCACCCTGTCCGCCGCAGGGAAGTACGGTTGAAAAACCGCACCAAGTTGTGGTGCAGTTTTTCAGCCTGAATGTCTGCTGCGAAAAACTGCACGTAAGTAAAACCCGAAACACATACTTACCCTCTGACATCCTGCAGACGGGCCTCCTGGGATGACGTTTTATCCCATGTGACCGCTGCAGCCTGTGATTGGCTGCAACGGTCACATGGGATGAGATGTCGTCCCAGGAGGCCGGCCTGGACGAAGAAGCACAGAATTCTGGTTAAGTATAAGACTTTTTTTTCTGAGTTGCGTTTTTTGCGGCGGAATAACAGCTTTTCCGGTGGGCAAAAAAACGCAACATCTGCTATATCTGCAACACAAGAGCAGCGATTACGCAAATGCAATTGACATTCCTCGGATTAAAAAAACTGCACTGCAGGTCAATTTCAGAGCGTTTTTTTCCGCGCATCATTTATGCACCGTGTGGATGAGATTTCTTTAACCATTTAAGGACACAGCCTATTTTCACCTAATGGACCAGCCCATTTTTTTCAAATCTGACTTGTGTTACTTTATGTGGTAATAACTTTAGAATGCTTTTATTTTTTCAAGCAATTCTAAAATTGTTTTCTTGTGAAACATTGTACTTTGAGTTAGTGGTAAAATTTGGTCAATACAGTCAGTCTTTATTTGTGAAAAACACCAACATTTTTGATTAATGTAAGTGCTTGGAAGGGTATGTTCACACGCAGAGTCAAAAAAGTCTCAAAATACGGAGCGGTTTTCAAGAGAAAACAGCTCCTGATTTTCAGACGTTTTTTGTGCCACTCGCGATTTTAGCTGCATTTTTCGCTGCATTTTTTACGGCCGTTTTTGGAGCTTTTTTCAATAGAGTCTATGGAAAACGGCTCCAAAAACGTCCCAAGAAGTGTCCTGCACTTCTTTTTTCACTGCCTTTTTTTACGTGTAAAAAAAACGCTGCGAAAAACACTCCGTCGGAAGAGAACCCCGTTTTCCCATTGAAATCAATGGGCAGATGTTTAGAGGCGTTCTACTTCCTATTTTTCGGCCCGAAAAACGGCCAAAAATAGGCCGTGTGAACATACCCTAAGACATATAGTAATACCACACAAAATAGTTGCTACTTAACATTTCCCATATGTCTACATTAGATTGGCAACGTTTTTTGAACATTCTTTTATTTTACAAGGCTTAGAACTTTAGCAGCAATTTCTCAAATTTTCAAGAAAATCTGAAAAGCCTTTTTTTATGGACCAGTTCACTTCTGAAATGGCTTTGTGGTCCTTAAATATTAGAAAGTCCCAATAAATCAGCCCATTTTAAAATCTTCACCCCTCAAAGTATTCAAAAAAGCATTTGCAAAGTTTCTTTTAACAGGAATTAAAGGAAAGCGGAGGTGAAATTTGCAAATAAATATGTTTTTTGCAGAAAATCTGTTTTAATCTATTGTTTTTTCTGTAACACAGAAGGTTTTACCAGAGAAACGCAACTCACTATTTATTGCCCAGACTCTTCAGATTTTAGAAATATCCCACATGTGGCCCTAGTATGCTAAAGGACTGAAGCACCGGCCTCCGAAGCAAAGGAGCACCTAGAGGATTTTGGGGCCTTCTTTTTTTTAGAATTTATTTTAGGCTCCATGTCAGGTTTAAAGAGGTCTTGTGGTGCCAAAACAGTGGAAACACCCCCAAAAAGACACCATTTGACAAATTATACCCCACAAGGAATTTATTCAGGGGTATAGTGAGCATTTTAACCCCACATGTTTTTTCATGAATTTAGTTGAATTAGGTCGTAAAAATGAAAATTATCAGTTTTTTCAATAAAACATAGAAATGTTAAAAGTTTTACAAGGCATAAAGGAGAAAAAGCACCCCAACAAACCAATTTCTCTTTATTACGGTAATACTCCATATGTGGTCATAAACTGCAGAAGGGAAGGAGCACCATTTGGCTTTTGAAGCTCAAGTTTTGCTGGAATGGTTTTCAGGTGCCATGTCGCATTTGCAAAGCCCATACAGTGGAAACTCCCCCAAAAGTGACCCCATTTGGGAAACTACAGCCCTCAAGGAATTTATCGAGGGGTATAGTGAGCATTTTTTTTGCAGAATTTAGTGTAATTATGCCGTGAAATAGAAACTTGTGGATAAATCGTGGAAATTTTCCATTTTTGCAAGGAATAAAGGACAAAATGAACAGCAACATTTGAAAAGAAATTTCTCCTGATTATGGCAATATCCCACATGTGGTAATAAACTGCTGTTTGGACACACGGCATAGTTCAGAAAGGCAGGAGCGCTATTTGGCATGCAGATTTTGCTGATTTGTTTTTTGTGCGCCATGTCGCGTTTGCAAAACCGTGAGGTACCAGAGTATAGTGGAAGCCCCCAAGAAGTGACCCCATTTTAGAAACTACACACCTCACTACATTTATCATTTACCTGGACAAATGACAGGGCTCAGACTTAGGGCGGATTTACACGAGCGTGTGCGTTTTTGCGCACGCAAAATACACAGCATTTTTTCCGTGCGCAAAAGGCACTTAACAGCTCCGTGAGTCATCACATAGGATGCGCGGCTGCGTGATTTTCGCGCAGCCGCCATCATTATGACACTCTGTTTGGATGTTTGTAAACAGAAAAGCACGTGGTGCTTTTCTGTTTGCAAACATACTTTTGACTGCTGTTGCGCGAATCACGCGCGTCCCACGGAAGTGCTTCCGTGTGGTGCGCGTGATTTTCACGCACCCATTGACTTCAATGGGTGCGTGATGCACGAAAAACGCAGAAATATAGGACCTGTCGTGAGTTTTACGCAGCGGACTCACGCTGCGCAAAAATCACTGACAGTCTGCACTGCCCCATAGACTAGCATAGGTCCGTGCGACGCGTGTGAAAAACACGCGCGTTGCACGGACGTATTACACGTTCGTGTAAATCTGCCCTTAGGGCGGATTTACACGAGCGTGTGTGTTTTGCGCACGCAAAAAACGCAGAGTTTTGCGTGCGCAAAAGGCACTTAACAGCTCTGTGTGTCATGATCATATGGTGCGCGGCTGCGTGCTTTTCGCGCAGCCGCCATCATTATGACACTCTGTTTGGATGTTTGTAAACAGAAAAGCACGTGGTGCTTTTCTGTTTACATTCATAGTTTGACTGCTGTTGCGCGAATCACGCGCGTCCCACGGAGGTGCTTCCGTGTGGTGCGCGTGCTTTTCACGCACCCATTGACCCATTAAAACTGAGGACCTGTGAAAAGCACGCTCGTTGCACGGACGTATTACACGTTCGTGTAAATCCGCCCTTAAGGAGCACCATGCGCGTCTGAGGCCTATTTGGTGATTTTCACAGCTTTGGCCCTCAATTGCAGGGCTCTGAGGTCAAATAGTAAAACAAACCCCAAAGTAGTAACCCCTATTTTGTAAACTTCACCCCTTAGGGCATATTAAGGGGTGTAGTGTAGTGAACATTTTGATTCCACAGGTGTTTTTTCATTAGAAATTAATGCGCAGCGGATGGTGCAAAGTAAAAATTGCAATTTTCCACTGATATGCCAATTTAGTGCACAATATGTTGTGCCCAGTTTGTGCCACTGAAGAAAAATATCTCATAAACTGTTAAGTTATTTCTCCCTTGTATGGAGATGCCATATATGTGGACGTAAACTGCTGTTTGGGCACACTGTAGGGTTCGGAAGGGAGGGAGCGCCGTTTGGCTTTTGAAGCGCAGATTTTGCTTGATAGTTGTTCTGTTTGTGGTTTTACTGGTATTTCAGTTTATGATGTAGGGGCATATGTAATCTGTGCGGAGTACATCAGGGAATAATAAGAGGGTACAGTAATGGGTCGTACTGATAAATGGTGCCCGATCTTATCCGCTTTTGGAACATTCTGCACATTTTGTGTCGCCATATTCTGAGAGCCAGAACTTTTTTATTTTTTCTCCACCAGAGCTGTGTGGGGGCTTATTTGTTGCGGGACAATCTGTAGTTTTCATTGGTCCCATTTTGGGGTACATGTGATTTTTTTGATCACTTTTTATTCCAAGTTTATTATTCTTTTTTTTTTTACAGTATTCCCCATGCATAATAAATGACAATTTAAAGAGGCTCTGTCACCACATTATAAGTGCCCTATCTCCTATATAAGGAGATTGGCGCTATAATGTAGGTGACAGTAATGCTTTTTATTTTAAAAAACGATCTGTTTTCACCACTTTATTAGCGATTTTAGATTTATGCTAATGAGTTGCTTAATGCCCAAGTGGGCGTGTTTTTACTTTAGACCAAGTGGGCGTTGTACAGAGGAGTGTATGATGCTGACCAATCAGCGTCATGCACTCCTCTCCATTCATTTAGCCAGCGCATAGGGATCCATTTAGATCAGTATGTGCTGTCTTAGGGTATGTGCACACACACTAATTACGTCCGTAAATGACGGACGTATTTCGGCCGCAAGTCCCGGACCGAACAAACTGCAGGGAGCCGGGCTCCTAGCATCATACTTATGTACGACGCTAGGAGTCCCTGCCTCGCTGCAGGACAACTGTCCCGTACTGTAATAATGTTTTCAGTATGGGACAGTTGTCCTGCAGTGAGGCAGGGACTTCTAGCATCGTACATAAGTATGATGCTAGGAGCCCGGCTCCCTGCACTGTGTTCGGTCCGGGACTTGCGGCCGAAATACGTCCGTCACTTACGGACGTAATTAGTGTGTGTGCACATACCCTTATACTAACACATTAACAATACTGAAGTGTTTAGACAGTGAATAGACATTCCACGGGATGTCTATTCACAATCTCTGCACTTCGTTAGGCCTCATGCACACGACCGTAAAAACTCCCGTTATTACGGGTCGTAATTACGACCGCTAATAACGGGCTCATAGACTTCTATTGGCGAAGGGTGCCTTCCCGTTTTCTCACGGGAAGGTGCCCGTGCCGTTGAAAAAGATAGAACATGTCCTATTTCAGGCCGTAATAACGGCACGGACAGTCCATAGAAGTCTATGGAGCTCTCGTAATGACGGGTGGCTACATGTGTGCACCCGTCATTACGGCAGCGTTGCTAAGCGACGTCAGTAAATAGTCACTGTCCAGGGAGCTGAAAGAGTTAACTGATCGGCAGTAACTCTTTCAGCACCCTGGACAGTGACTACCGATCAGTATAAACCTGTAAAAAATAAAAATAAAAGACGTTCATACTTACCGACAACTTCCTGCTTCCTCCAGTCCGGTCTCCCGCCCGTTGCCTTGGTGACGCGTCCCTCTCGACATCCGACATCCGACGTCCTGGATGACGATTCAGGCCATGTGACCGCTGCAGCCAATCACAGGTCAAGCACAGGCTGCAGCGGTCACATGGACTGCCGCGTCATCCAGGGATGTCGGGCTGAATGTGAAGAGAGGGACGCGTCACCAAGGCAACGGCCGGTAAGTATGAATTTCTTTAACTTTTATTACAGAAAAGGCTGTCCCTTCTCTCTATCCTGCACTGATAGAGAGAAGGGGCTGCCGATTAGTGCAGTTCTATTTTACCGCCAAAAACGTGCTCGTAAATACGGGTGGAATACGTGTGACACCGGACCCATATTTACGGGCACGGGTTCGTAAATACTGGTGGAAACGGGTGGAATACGTGTGACACCGGACCCGTATTTACGCCAGTATTTACGGGTGGGAAAAAATACGGTCGTGTGCATGAGGCCTTACTGTTTCTGTGGTAGTTACAGTAGAGGAAGCGTAATCTCGCGAGATTACACTGTAGATGACAGGTTACAACGAGATTACGCTTCCTCTACTGTAACTGCCACAGACAGAGTAACGAAGTGCAGAGATTGTGAATAGACATCCCGTGGAATGTCTATTCACTGTCTAAACACTTCAGTATCGTTAATGTGTTAGTATAAGGGCGGATTTACACGAGTGTGTGCGTTTTTGCACACGCAAAAACGCAGTGTTTTGCGTGCGCACAAAGCACTTAACAGCTCCGTGAGTCATCACATAGGATGTGCGGCTGCGTGATTTTCGCGCAGCCGCCATCAATATGACACTCTGTTTGGATGTTTGTAAACAGAAAAGCATGTGGTGCTTTTCTGTTTGCAAACATACTTTTGACTGCTGTTGCGCGAATGACGCGCGTCCCATGGAAGTGCTTCCGTGTGGTGCGCGTGATTTTCACGCACCCATTGACTTCAATGGGTGCGTGATGCGCGAAAAACACAGAAATATAGGACCTGTCGTGAGTTTTACGCAGCGGACTCACGCTGCACAAAAATCACTGACAGTCTGCACTGCCCCATAGACTAGCATAGGTCCGTGCGACGCGCGTGAAAAACACGCGCGTTGCACGGACGTATTACACGTTTGTGTAAATCCGCCCTAAGGCCTCATTTACACGAGCGTGTGCGTTTTGCGCACGCAAAAAAACGCTGCGTTTTGCGTGCGCAAAAGGCAATTGACAGCTCCGTGTGTCATCCGTGTATGATGCGCGGCTGCGTGATTTTCGCGCAGCCGCCATCATAGAGATGAGGTAGTCGACGCCCGTCACTGTCCAAGGTGCTGAAAGAGCTAACTGATCGGCAGTAACTCTTTCAGCACCCTCGACAGTGAATGCCGATCACAATCTACACCAACCTGTGAATAAAAAAAGACGTTCACACTTACCATGAACTGCCTGCTTCCTCCAGTCCGGTCTCCCGGCCGTTGCCTTGGTGACGCGTCCCTCTCTTGTCATCCGGCCCCACCTCCCAGGATGACGCGGCAGGCCATGAGACCGCTGCAGCCTGTGATTGGCTGCAGCCTGTGCTTGGCCTGTGATTGGCTGCAGCTGTCACTTGGCCTGAATTGTCATCCCGGGAGGTCGGACTGGAGGAAGAAGCCGGGAGTTATCGGTAAGTCAGAACTTCTTTTTTTTTTTTACACGTATATGTATATTGTGATCGAAAGTCACTGTCCATGGTGCTGAAACAGTTTAAGTCTTTCAGCACCGTGGGCAGTGACTGTCTCCTGACGTCGCGTACCCGAACATTTTTTGCCGGGTTCGGTTAAAACGAGTTCGGCCGAACCCGGTGAAGTTCGGTGCGCTCATCTCTAATTTGACACTCCGTTTGGATGTTTGTAACCAGAAAAGCACGTGGTGCTTTTCTGTTTACATTCAGGAGTTTGACAGCTCTTGCGTGATTTTCGCGCATGCAACGCAGGACCGTCAGTGTGGCATGCGTTGTTTTCACGCACCCATTGAAGTCAATGGGTGCGTGTTGCGTGAAAAACGCAAGAATATAGAACATGTCGTGAGTTTTACGCAACGCACTCACGCTGCGCAAAATTCACGCATCGTCTAAACAGCCCCATAGACTATTATAGGTGCGTACGACACGCGTGAAAAGCACGCGCGTCGCACGCGCGTATAATACGCTCGTGTAAATGAGGCCTAAGACAGCACATACTGATCTAAAAGGATCCCTATGTGCTGAGGAAATTAATGGAGAGGAGTGCATGACGCTGATTGGTCAGCGTCATACACGCCTCTGTACAACGCCCACTTGGTCTAAAGTAAAAACACGCCCACTTGGGCATTAAGCAACTCATTAGCATAAATCTAAAATCGCTCATAAAGTGGTGAAAACAGATAGTTTTTTTTAAATAAAAAGCACTGCTGTCACCTACATTACAGCGCCCATTTCCTTATGTAGGAGATAGGGCACTTATAATGTGGTGACAGAGCCTCTTTAACTTTATTTTGCTGGTCGTTACGATTACGGCGATACCATATGTATTTTTTTGTGTCGCCATATTTTGGGGACGGGTTTTAGTTTTTATTGGTATATTTTTGCAGGACGGGTTTTAGTTTTTATTGGTATAATTTTGGGGTACATGTGAGTTCTTGATCACTTTTTATTCTATATTTTGAGAGGGGTTGTGACCAAAAAATAGCGATTCTGGCAGTTTTTTTTGTTTGTTTTTTTTGCAGTGTTCACAGTCTTGGAAAAATAACATTATAGTTTTATATTTTGCGTCGTTACGGACGCGGTGATACCAAATATGTGTACTTGGTTTTAATATTTTCATTTTTTTCCTGTAATAAAAGACTTATTATAGGATAAAAGGCAGTGTTTGTTTTATTTTAACTTGAAACTTTCATTTTTACACTTCTATTCAACATTTTTATAAACTTTTTTTTTGTCCCACTGGGGGACTTGAAGGCCTGAACCTCTGATCTTTACTGTAATACATTGCACTACCCAGGTAGTGCAATGCATTAGAGCTGTCAGTTATTCACTGACTGCAAGCATATTAGGCCACGCCTCTGGGCGGGGCCTAACGAGCTTCCGTACATGGAAGACCAGGAGGCCATTGCTAGTCCTCCGATTGCCATAGCAACGATCGTCACACTAGCGATCGCGGCATCTTAGTGGTTTGAAGCCGATCGGCATCGCTACAATATGATCGCGGCATCTAAGGGGTTAATGGCAGGGATCCCAGCTAGCTCCGTTTCCTGCAGTTACAGCAGGGTGTCAGCTGTAACATACATTGTTAGGCCTCCAGTCTACCAAAGCAATCATGGAACACTGCGATTGCAGAGCTCACTTTTGAGCGCTGCATCTAAGGGGTTAATCGGCCGGATAGGAGGCTAGCTCCGTTCCTGGCCATGCAGCAGGGTGTCAGCTGACACCCGCTGGCGATGGTGTGGGCTTAGCTTCTGAGCCCACACCAGCAACACAACATACCTATATGTTGTATTGAGTTAAGTCCTTAAAGGACGGGTGTCGCGAAAAAAAATAATTTTATATCAATTTGCTTTTAGTGTTTTATTAAAATACATTTTATTTATTTGTGTGTTTGTGTTTTACTTTTTTTTTTCCTAACTTTTACTTCACTATGGGGGCTGCCATTTTTTTTTTCATCTCTGTATGTGTCGATTAACGACACATACAGAGATGGAATACGGCATATACATCCCCATAGAGAATGCGAATGGGAGCCGTTCTATTCATTATGGTGTACGCCATCAGTGTATGAGGCTAGTCGACGTGAGTAAATAGTCACTGTCCAGGGTGCTGAAAGCGTTAACTGATCGGCAGTAACTCTTTCAGCACCCTCGACAGTGACTACCGATCACAATATCGAGCAACCTGTTAAAAAAAAAAAAAGACGTTCGTACTTACCGAGAACTTCCCTCCCGGCCGTTGCCTTGGTGACGCGTCCTTGGTGATGCGCCTCTCTTGACATCTGGCCCCAACTCCATGGATGACGCGGCAGTCCATGTGACCGCTGCAGCCTGTGCTTGGCCTGTGATTGGCTGGAGCTGTCACTTGGACTGAATTGTTATCCCGGGAGGAAGAAGCAGGGAGTTAACGGTAAGTCAGAACTTCTTTTTTTTTTACACGTTCATGTATATTGTGATCGGAAGTCAATGTCCAGGGTGCTGAAACAGTTTAACTCTTTCAGCACCCTGGACAGTGACTATCTCCTGACGTCGCGTACCGGAAATTTTTTTGCCGGGTTCGGTCAAAACGAGTTCGGCTGAACCCGGTGAAGTTCGGTTCGGTTGTCCGGGTTCGCTCATCTCAAAAGACACTCCGTTTGGATGTTTGTAAACAGAAAAGCACGTGGTGCTTTTCTGTTTACATTCAGAGTTTGACAGCTCTTGCGCGAATCACGCAGTTCGCACGGAAGTGCTTCCGTGCGGCATGCGTGGTTTTCACACACCCATTGACTTAAATGGGTGCGTGATGCACGAAAAACGCAGAAAGAACGGACATGTCGTGACTTTTTTTCAGCAGACTAACGTTGAGGAAAAATCACGGACATGTCAGCACGGCCCCATAGACAAATATAGGTCCGTGCAACGCGCGTGCAAATCACGCGCGTTGCACGGACGTTTTTCCCATTCGTCTGAATAAAGCCTTAATGACAGCGACGCAATAGTATGTCGACTGTCATTAAGGGGTTAAATCTCATCCACTTTTACTGCTACTGTATTATGCTGCGGATTTTCCACAACAAAATACGTTGCAGAAAAACTGCAGACTTTACGTAACGTGTGAAGTCGGACTAAGGCCTTATTCAGACAAACGTGTATTACGTCCGTGATACGCGCGTGGAAATCATGCGTGTCGCACGGACCTATGTTAGCGAATGGGGCCGTTCAGACAGTACGTGATTTTCACGCACCGTATGTCCGCTGCGTAAAACTCACGACATGTCATATACTTGGCTTTTTTTCGCGCATCATGCATCCATTGAAGTCAATGGATTTGTGAAAATCGCGCACGGCACATGGAAGCGCTTAGCAACAGTAGATAAAGAAATGAAGGGAAAAATAAAAGCACTTCCTTCATTTCTTTTTCTAAACGTCAAAACCGCGTGTCATAAGCATGGCATATGCGTGAAAATCACGCAGCCACGCAGCACATACTGAAGACAAACGCAACTGCAACACGCAAAAAACGCAGCGTTTTTTTGCGCGCGCAAAACGCACACGTTCGTGTGAATAAGGCCTAAGGCTATGTTCTGCCGTATGAACATAGCTTAAGAATCAGTTCATACTGAGTTTTTTGGAGCTGTTTTTTATGCGGAAACCGTGTCAGAATCCGCGCCAAAATATGAAATCGCCCGCATTAAATTCAATGGGAGGCAGAGGAGTTCTTTTCCGGGGGGGGTTGTTGGCATCCCGCGGGAAGTAACAACCGCATGTTCTTTCTTGATTCTGAACGTTTTTCGCCCGCGATCCTTGCATTAGCTTCAACTGCCGCGGGTGTAAAAAAAGCAAGAAAAAAAAGCACAGGCAGTTCAAAATCTGCCTCAAAATCCCAGAAGGAATTTTGTGGCAGAATTTTTCTGCCTGCAAAAAACTCTGGCCTAATACTCCTACATACGTGACTCATTACATGAACATGACATAAACAACTATCCCTTAGCTCACTAGAATCTAGCATCAGTCTGACTCCTCCTACACACGTGACTCATTACATGCTCATGACGTCATCAAAGGTCCTTTAGCTCACGAGAATCTAGCATCAGTCTAACTCCTCCTACACAGGTGACGCATTACATGCTCATGACATCATCAAAGGTCCTTTAGCTCACTAGAATCTAGCATCAGTCTAACTCCTCCTACGCACGTGACGCATTACATGCTCATGACATCATCAAAGGTCCTTTAGCTCACTAGAATCTTGCATCTCTTCTGTTGGTATGGCATGTAATACTGTAACGCTTAAGCCGTTTGACAAGATGCCTGTGTTAAACGTTGCAACTCTCTTGGTAAGTTGGTTTTGGAGTATAAAAATGTGACGCTTCTTTTGCTATGTCGCAGTTCAGCTGTGCAGTTTGTCATAACTTGTGTTTCTTCTATTGGGTAGAGGGATAATTTAGAACGACTTCTAGAACAGTGTCACATTTTGTTTTATTTAACAATTTTTAGAAAGCCTGTTTAACTAGTGGTTTGGTTTTTATGTTTTGGAGTATAATACATATACTATATATCATTCAAAGATATGAGTATGTAGTGATATCGCACGTATGGAAGTCTACTATACGGTAAGTTGAGTAGGAGCTAATATAACTACTATGTAGTTGCTAATATTATTTAGATTTTTTTTTTTCAAGGGACACTGAGGGTGTGGTGTCTTTGGTGGGTGTGGCTTATGTGGGTGTGGCTTTCTTTCCAGAATTTCTGCATATAAACAAACCAATTTCTACACTAGTTTGGCAGACTACTATGGTGGCCAGTATCTCTCTGGTTACCCAGTTGTACACAGGCAGGTGATGTCTCACTTTATCACTAGGGCCAGGTGATCTGTGATCACCACTACTGGTAGTGTAAAAACCAGCGTAGATTGTGCTGCTGCTTCGCACCAGCCCCCTCTGTAGCTGGCGCAGCACCAGCCCCCTCTGTAGCTGGCGCAGCACCAGCCCCCTCTGTAGCTGGCGCAGCACCAGCCCCCTCTGTAGCTGGCGCAGCACCTGCCCCTTTTGTAGCTGGCGCCGCACCAGCCCCTGTAGACTGTGCCACCCCGCCTGATTGTGGTTCTGCTGGAGGAGGTGCCCCTGACGTCACTGTCCTTATATGGACAGTAACGTCAGGGGCTCCCTTTTGAGTGTAAGCCCCGGCCAGAGCGTTGCTGGGGATTCCGCTCCTAGAGGGAACCCCTGATGACACTGTCCATATGTGAACGGTGAAGTCGGGCTCCTCCTGGAGCGCCGGAATCCCCGGCCACAGCTTTGCTGGGGATTATGCTCCAGGAGGAGTGAATGACAGAGCAGGAAGCGGATAGTTTCCTTCTCTGCCATAGTATTCAATTTTATCCTGAGGACGCAGGTACAATTAAATGTGGCAGTTGCCGGGACACGTCCCAGGGCAGTAATTTGCCGGGACTGTCTCTGTAAACAAACGTAATGCAGGGTAGGGTTCTCACAATACCAGAATTTGGACTTCGACACAAATACTTTGTGCAGTATTGTGATTCTCGATACCAAAACGATACTTTGCCAACAATAATAATTAAAAAAAAGTCCTTCCTTTTCTGATGTGAGGTACGGGGGAGATTAATTTTCATGTGCTGCAAATTAATAGTAAACCCCATCATGTTTCTCACAGTCCTAATGGACAACATTGGGTTAATGTGTGAGGTACATGATGGGGTTAGTTACTATTAATGGGGGCACATGGAAATATAAAATTCATAACACCTCGTGCCTCACATTAAGTGAAAGAAAGCAGTTTTTTTTTTTTTCACAGTGTACACATCATAAATGACGCTATCAATTTTGTTGTGCAGGTTATTACGGTTGTGACAATACCGAATGTGTATATTTTATGTATTTGGACTTTTATTTTAATCTTTATTGTAAAAAATTTGTGTTTTCTTAACATTATTTTTAAACTTTAATGTACTGTCATATATCTATATGCCAGTGCATTAGCCTGTGTACTGACAGTACACAGGCAGTTGTTAGGACATAAGTATGCCTTAACAACAAGAAATATGGTCCGACAGCCTGGGGTCCTTCAATGGACTCTGGGCTGTTTGCCCATATATGGACTCCCTGTGACGCAATCCAAGGGGCATCCCCCTTCTCATTTTCCCCTTGAGTTCTTCGGTCAGCTTTGATTGTAGCGTTCAAGGGAATATCGGCGGAGATCAGGTTTCTCTGTAATACAGCCATTGCCCCGCTCCTGACAAGTGTGCCCGCGGTCAGCATGATATTCACTAATGCGCGGCGGCGCCCGCACTGAAGACAACTTGAGGTTGTTTTGCAGTGCGCCCTCCATGTTCTCTGTTTCCAGTGTTGGCGCTCATTAGTGCACCACCGGCCGCATCACATCATGCTGACCGCGCACACACTTGTCAGGAGCCCCGCTCTGACTACATTCATGTATTACAATACTAAGGCTTCGTTCCATCGGCGTCAGGGTTCTGTTCATGGGTTCCGTCGGACCCTTCCGTCAGGGGAACCCACAAACGGAAACCATAGCTTTCCGTCTGCAATACCAATGATTTCAATGGTAACGCATCCGTTGCAAATGGTTTCCATTTGTCACCTTTCTGTAAGGCTTCCGTTGTTTTAACGGAATCGATAGCGCCGCCAACAGAGGAAACCTTACGGAACAATGACAAACTGAAACCATTTGCAGCGGATGCGTTACCATTGAAATCAATGGTAATGCAAACGAAAAGCTATAGTTTCCGTTTGGTTACCATTCATGGGTTCTCCTGACAGGAAGGTCCGACAGAACCCATAAACGGAACCCAGACGCAGATGTGAACGAAGCCTTCGTATCGAAATGCATTCAATATGGTATTGAACCGTATGAGGGTGCACGGTGTCGCAGTAGTATCGTTATTTCGATGCATCCTGCGTAGCACGAGGTGGGTTGTGTTCCTGTGTGTGACACGCCTACATTCCATTCATATGTCACAAATCAGTACTTTAAACCCCTTAACTCCTTAACGCCGAAGGACGGATATATCCGTCCTCAGCAGCTGCTAGTTCGCGCAGGAGGACGGATATATCCGTCCTGTGATGGCGCGGGTACTGCCAGTGTACCCACGCGATCAGCGGCAGGAGCACGGCTGTTATACACAGCCTGGCTCCTGCTGCAACTGCCGGAATCGAAGCGCGCTCCGATTCCGGCAGTTTAACCCATTAAATGCCGCTGTCAATAGTGACAGCGGCATCTAATGTGTTTGACATTAAAGGTCCCTCTGTCACCCGATCGGCGCCCCCGCAAAAAAATCGCGGGTCGCCGTCGGGTTTACCATGACAGCCGGGGGTCTAACAAAGACCCCCAGGTCTGTCTTCCGCAACTGCCTGTTAGGCGATGCCGGAGGCATGGCCTAACAGGTTGCCTGTCAGTTTTACACCGACAGGCAATAATGCTTTGGTATACTAAGTATACCAAAGCATTATATATGCGATCGTCACATCGCATAGTGAAGTCCCCTGGTGGGACTTAAAAAAACAATGTCAATCAGTTAAATAAAGTTTGTTTAAAAAAAAATAATAATAATTACAGTCAAAATCAAATAAAACTACTTTTTTTTGCCCAAAAAAGTGGTTTTATTCAGTAAAAGTGTCAAAACAAATAACACATACACATATATGGTATCCCCGCGATCGTAACAACTTGACCAATAAAATGAACACATTAATTAAACCGCCGGATGAACGGCGTCCAAAAAAAACGCAAAAAATAACGGCAAAATTCTCTCTTTTCTCCCATTCGCCCATAAAAAATAAAATAAAAGTTAATCTATAAGTCCTATGTACCCCAAAATAGTACTAATGAAAACTACACATTGGCCCGCAAAAATGAAGCCCACATATGGCCACATCGACGGAAAAATAAAAAAATGACGGCTCTTGGAATGCGGCGATGCAAAAACAAGTAATTTTTTTCTAAAAGGGTTTTTATTGTGCAAACGTAGGAAAACATATAAAACCTTTACATATTTGGTATCCCCGTAATCGTGCCGACCCATAGTATAAAGTTAACATGTTATTTATGCTGCATAGTAGACGGCGTAAATTTATAACGTGAAAATTAATGCTGGAATAGCTGCTTATTTTCAATTCTCTCCTAAAATAAAGTTTAATAAAAGTTAATCAATATGTTATAAGCATCTAAAAATGGTGCAATTACAAAATACAACTCGTCCCGCAAAAAACAAGCCCTTATACGGCTATGTCGACGTAATAAAAAAAAAGTTACGACTCTTGGAATGCGACCATGAAAGAACAAAAAATAATCCTTGGTCATTAACCCCTTAATGACCGCCGATACGTCTTTTTACGGCGGTCATTAGTGGGCTTTATTCTAGAGCGCCGCCAAACTACGTCGCTGCTGTAGAATAAAGTAAACAGAGCAGGGAGCCGTGAAATCTCCCTGCTCTCAGCTGCCAGAAGCAGCTGAGGGCTGGGGGCGTCCCTGCTCTGCCGGGTGAGATCGATATTAGTATCGATCTCACCTGTTTAACCCTTCAGATGCGGTGCACAATAGCGAGCACCGCATCTGAATGGTTTTGGAGAGAGGGAGGGAGCTCCCTCTCATCTCACTGACACCCGGCGATAAAATCGCCGAGTGTCTGTGTCTTCTATGGCAGCCGGGGGTCTAATAAAGACCCCCAGGTCTGCCTGCAGCGAATGCCTGCTAGATCATGCCGCAGGCATGACCTAGCAGATGCCTGTCCGTTTTAAACGGACAGGCAGTAATACACTGCAATACAAAAGTATTGCAGTGTATTATAATAGCGATCGGAGGATAGTGAAGTCCCCTAGTGGGACTAGTAAAAAAGTAAAAAAAGTTTAATAAAGTTAATAAAAAAAAAAAAGTGAAAAAAAAAAAAAGAAAAACCCAGCTTTTCCCCTTACAAAATGCTTTACTATTAAAAAAAACTACAATAAAGCAAAAAAGTGACACATATTTGGTATCGCCGCGTCCGTAACGACCCCGACTATAAAGCTGTTACATTATTTAATCCGCACTGTGAACGCCGTAAAAAATAAAATAAAAAACAATGGAAAAATTGCTGTTTTCTGTTAATCCTGACTTTAAAAAAAATGTGATAGAAAGTGATCAAAAAGTCGCATCTACTCTCAAATGGTACCAATAAAAACTGCAAGTCGTCCCGCAAAAAACAAGACCTTATACAGCTATGCCGACGCAAAAATAAAAAAGTTACAGCTCTTCGAATGTGACAATGGAAAAATCTAAAAAATGGCTTGGACATTAGGGCCCAGAATGCCAGCAGGGGGAAGGGGTTAACGTGCAAAATGGCCCGGTCATTAAGGGGTTAAAGGGGTTGTCCAGGAAAAAAAATTTTTCTAA
This sequence comes from Rhinoderma darwinii, assembly GCF_050947455.1. Taxonomy (NCBI): domain Eukaryota; kingdom Metazoa; phylum Chordata; class Amphibia; order Anura; family Rhinodermatidae; genus Rhinoderma; species Rhinoderma darwinii. Next base: position 70,706,385 of record NC_134693.1, on the reverse strand, counting down.
AAAATGTCCCCCAGCCTTGATTTGCCTTCCCTAATACCCCCTATTAAACTTCTAACCAGTTTCTGTTTGATTTCCATCATCACTGCTGCTTTTTCTGTCTGTTTACATCCCTTGCTGTCTGTTTACATCCCTTGCTGTCTGTTTACATCCCTTGCTGTCTGTTTACATCCCTTGCTGTCTGTTTACATCCCTTGCTGTCTGTTTACATCCCTTGCTGTCTGTTTCCTGTCTTGTAACCCACTATACCCATGATCCCCGGCTGCATCTGAGGAGACAGTTGCAGCCTCCCCCTTCCTCAAAAGCACCCCAGCTATTTGCATACTGCCACGCCCCTCTATGGTCACAGGTCTCTCCCTGCTCTAATTACAAATAACAGGCAGACGCTCCCTCCCTGCACACTGTCTGAGGCCGGATTACACGAGCGTGTGCCTTTTGCTTGCGCAAAAAACGCGTCGTTTTATGCACGCAAAAGGTACATAACCGCTCCGTGTGTCAGCCCCGTATGATGCGTGGCTGTGTGATTTTCGCGCAGCCGCCATCATTATGACACGGTTTATATGTTCATACTTTTTACTGCTGTTCCGCGAATCACGCGCGTACCACGGAAGTGCTTCCGTGTGCTGCGCGTGATTTTCACGCACCCATTGACTTCAATGGGTGCGTGATGCGCGAACAACACCCAAATATCGGACATGTCGTGAGTTTTACGCAGCGGACACACGCTGCATGAAACTCACAGACAGTCTGCACGGCCCCATAGACTAATATAGTTGCGTGCAAAGCGCGTGAAAATCACGCGCGTTGCACGGACGTATTACACGTTCGTCTGAATAAGCCCTTACACAGTAATAATCATCATCATTATCCTTTGTGTCTCCATCTATCCCTGATCCAAGTCCAGGCACCCGTCTCCCTCCCCCGCCCCTTCCACAGCCTGATAAATGTCAGGGTATGTTCACAGGCAAAGACGTCTCAAAATACGGAGCCGTTTTCAAGAGAAAACAGCTCCTGATTTTCCGACGTTTTTTGTGCAAATCGCGATTTTCGCTGTGTTTTTTTTTATGTCCGTTTTTTGGAGCTTTTTTCACTACAGTCTATGGAAAACGGCTCCAAAAACGTCTCAAGAGGTTTCCTGCACTTCTTTTTCGCAGTCGTTTTTTTTTTATGCGTAAAAAAACACATAAAAAACGCTCCTTCGGAACAGAACGCAGTTTTCCCATTAAAATCAATGGGCAGATGTTTGGAGGCGTTCTGCTTCGGATTTTTCGGGAGTTTACGGCCCGAAAATAGGCCGTGTGAACATGCCCTAAGTCTGCCCACTCCACCTAAGTCAGACATCTTGGTACACACAATCCAGTCAGCACATTTACCTCACCTGCTGCTGGATCTGTTCCAATAGATCCTGTATTAGGCCCTGTTTACACTGAGTTTTTTTGCTGGCAGAAAATTCTGCATCAAGATTCTGTCTTGAATTTGGAGGCAGATTTTGACCTGCCTGCACGCCGTTTGCCACGTTTTTTGCCCGTGGCCATTCAGGGAAAAAGAAGCGACATGCCCTATCTTCGGGCGTTTACTCCTCTGACCTCCCTCTGACATCTATGGGAGGCAGAGAAAGCGTTTTTCGCAGCGTTTTTGCCCGTTGCGCTCAATGCCCGTGGGCGAAAATCGTGGCAAACGGCGTGGAGGCAGATCAAAATCTGCCTGAAAATTCAAGCGAAATTTTGAGGCAGCATTTTCTGCCTGCAAATAACTCTGTGTGAACAGCGCCTTACAGTGAAGCAAACACTACTCCAAACAATGGTAAAACATTCCTTTTTTTTTACATAATTTACTATAAATGTATGTAAGGCCCCATACACACGAACGTGCTTTTGTGGGCACAATTCCCCCGAAAATCCACGAGAGAATTGCGGCCCCATTCACTTCTATGGGCCCATGCAAAAGACTGTGGTTTCCAAGGTCCGTGCATGACCCTGGACCGCGGAAAGTACAGACATTTCTTAGTACGGCCGTGCTCTGCGGTCCAGGCTCATAGAAAATAATGGACGCGGGTGGCTCGAGGTGCCGTGCCATGTGCACGGCCCGCGATTTGCGGGTGGCTCGCGGGAGACACTCCGGGGCAGGCCGACCCGAAGATCACGGCCGTGCACATGGCTACGGTCGTGTGCATGAGGCCTTAGTGTGTCTCACTATTTACATATATTTTTATATATAACATTTTGTGTATGTGTATATATATATAAACACATACAAATTATATACACACACGCACGCATATACATACACACAAAATTATTTATATATATATATATATACACACACACACACACACACACACACACACACACACACACACACACACACACACACACACACACACTGCGGGAACTACAAGTGTGAAGAAGGAAGGATGAGAAGGTGTGGACGCCGAGATTGTCAGAGGAGGGGGCGTGTTCTGTGATTGATGACGCTCCGTGTCTTTGCTAAGACAGCACTTTTGACTGTGTAAAGACACGGCGCGTCATCTACTACCTTTAGGCTCTACTCACAAGAGAGGGTCTGAGTGTCGGCCTATTAAAAACGGCGGTTTTGGTCTGTATTCTCGGCCGTTTTGCATCTGTTCCGTTCCAGGCCATGCTTCCGTTTTTACCCCGTTTTGCACCCGTTTTTTTCATTTGTCAATTTTCTGCCACACACTGCCCTCTGTAGATAATGCCACACACTACCTTCTATAGATACTGCCACAGCCCCCCTGTAGGTAATTCCACACAGCCCCCCTGTAGGTAATTCCACACAGCCCCCCTGTAGGTAATTCCACACAGCCCCCCTGTAGGTAATTCCACACAGCCCCCCTGTAGGTAATTCCACACAGCCCCCCTGTAGGTAATTCCACACAGCCCCCCTGTAGGTAATTCCACACAGCCCCCCTGTAGGTAATTCCACACAGCCCCCCTGTAGGTAATTCCACACAGCCCCCCTGTAGGTAATTCCACACAGCCCCCCTGTAGGTAATTCCACACAGCCCCCCTGTAGGTAATTCCACACAGCCCCCCTGTAGGTAATTCCACACAGCCCCCCTGTAGGTAATTCCACACAGCCCCCCTGTAGGTAATTCCACACAGCCCCCCCCCTGTAGGTAATTCCACACAGCCCCCCCCTGTAGGTAATTCCACACAGCCCCCCCCCTGTAGGTAATTCCACACAGCCCCCCCCCTGTAGGTAATTCCACACAGCCCCCCCCCTGTAGGTAATTCCACACAGCCCCCCCCCTGTAGGTAATTCCACACAGCCCCCCCCTGTAGGTAATTCCACACAGCCCCCCCCCTGTAGGTAATTCCACACAGCCCCCCCCCTGTAGGTAATTCCACACAGCCCCCCCCCTGTAGGTAATTCCACACAGCCCCCCCCCTGTAGGTAATTCCACACAGCCCCCCCCTGTAGGTAATTCCACACAGCCCCCCCCCTGTAGGTAATTCCACACAGCCCCCCCCCCTGTAGGTAATTCCACACAGCCCCCCCCCTGTAGGTAATTCCACACAGCCCCCCCCCTGTAGGTAATTCCACACAGCCCCCCCCTGTAGGTAATTCCACACAGCCCCCCCCTGTAGGTAATTCCACACAGCCCCCCCCTGTAGGTAATTCCACACAGCCCCCCCCTGTAGGTAATTCCACACAGCCCCCCCTGTAGGTAATTCCACACAGCCCCCCCCTGTAGGTAATTCCACACAGCCCCCCCCTGTAGGTAATTCCACACAGCCCCCCCCTGTAGGTAATTCCACACAGCCCCCCCCTGTAGGTAATTCCACACAGCCCCCCCCTGTAGGTAATTCCACACAGCCCCCCCCTGTAGGTAATTCCACACAGCCCCCCCCTGTAGGTAATTCCACACAACCCCCCCCTGTAGGTAATTCCACACAGCCCCCCCCTGTAGGTAATTCCACACAGCCCCCCCCTGTAGGTAATTCCACACAGCCCCCCCCTGTAGGTAATTCCACACAGCCCCCCCTGTAGGTAATTCCACACAGCCCCCCCCTGTAGGTAATTCCACACAGCCCCCCCCTGTAGGTAATTCCACACAGCCCCCCCCTGTAGGTAATTCCACACAGCCCCCCCCTGTAGGTAATTCCACACAGCCCCCCCCTGTAGGTAATTCCACACAGCCCCCCCCTGTAGGTAATTCCACACAGCCCCCCCCTGTAGGTAATTCCACACAGCCCCCCCCTGTAGGTAATTCCACACAGCCCCCCCCTGTAGGTAATTCCACACAGCCCCCCCCTGTAAGTAATTCCACACAGCCCCCCCCTGTAGGTAATTCCACACAGCCCCCCCCTGTAGGTAATTCCACACAGCCCCCCCCTGTAGGTAATTCCACACAGCCCCCCCCTGTAGGTAATTCCACACAGCCCCCCCCTGTAGGTAATTCCACACAGCCCCCCCCTGTAGGTAGTTCCACACAGCCCCCCCCCTGTAGGTAATTCCACACAGCCCCCCCCCTGTAGGTAGTGCCACACAGCCCCCCCTGTAGGTAGTGCCACACAGCCCCCCCTGTAGGTAGTGCCACACAGCCCCCCCTGTAGGTAGTGCCACACAGCCCCCCCTGTAGGTAGTGCCACACAGCCCCCCCTGTAGGTAGTGCCACACAGCCCCCCCTGTAGGTAGTGCCACACAGCCCCCCCTGTAGGTAGTGCCACACAGCCCCCCCTGTAGGTAGTGCCACACAGCCCCCCCTGTAGGTAGTGCCACACAGCCCCCCCTGTAGGTAGTGCCACACAGCCCCCCCTGTAGGTAGTGCCACACAGCCCCCCCTGTAGGTAGTGCCACACAGCCCCCCCTGTAGGTAGTGCCACACAGCCCCCCCTGTAGGTAGTGCCACACAGCCCCCCCTGTAGGTAGTGCCACACAGCCCCCCCTGTAGGTAGTGCCACACAGCCCCCCCTGTAGGTAGTGCCACACAGCCCCCCCTGTAGGTAGTGCCACACAGCCCCCCCTGTAGGTAGTGCCACACAGCCCCCCCTGTAGGTAGTGCCACACAGCCCCCCCTGTAGGTAGTGCCACACAGCCCCCCCTGTAGGTAGTGCCACACAGCCCCCCCTGTAGGTAGTGCCACACAGCCCCCCCTGTAGGTGGTGCCACACAGCCCCCCCTGTAGGTGGTGCCACACAGCCCCCCCTGTAGGTGGTGCCACACAGCCCCCCCTGTAGGTGGTGCCACACAGCCCCCCCCTGTAGGTGGTGCCACACAGCCCCCCCCTGTAGGTAGTGCCACACAGCCCCCCCCCTGTAGGTAGTGCCACACAGCCCCCCCCTGTAGGTAGTGCCACACAGCCCCCCCCTGTAGGTAGTGCCACACAGCCCCCCCCTGTAGGTAGTGCCACACAGCCCCCCCCTGTAGGTAGTGCCACACAGCCCCCCCCTGTAGGTAGTGCCACACAGCCCCCCCCTGTAGGTAGTGCCACACAGCCCCCCCCTGTAGGTAGTGCCACACAGCCCCCCCCTGTAGGTAGTGCCACACAGCCCCCCCCTGTAGGTAGTGCCACACAGCCCCCCCCTGTAGGTAGTGCCACACAGCCCCCCCCTGTAGGTAGTGCCACACAGCCCCCCCCTGTAGGTAGTGCCACACAGCCCCCCCCTGTAGGTAGTGCCACACAGCCCCCCCCTGTAGGTAGTGCCACACAGCCCCCCCCTGTAGGTAGTGCCACACAGCCCCCCCCTGTAGGTAGTGCCACACAGCCCCCCCCTGTAGGTAGTGCCACACAGCCCCCCCCTGTAGGTAGTGCCACACAGCCCCCCCCTGTAGGTAGTGCCACACAGCCCCCCCCTGTAGGTAGTGCCACACAGCCCCCCCCTGTAGGTAGTGCCACACAGCCCCCCCCTGTAGGTAGTGCCACACAGCCCCCCCCCTGTAGGTAGTGCCACACAGCCCCCCCCTGTAGGTAGTGCCACACAGCCCCCCCCTGTAGGTAGTGCCACACAGCCCCCCCCTGTAGGTAGTGCCACACAGCCCCCCCCTGTAGGTAGTGCCACACAGCCCCCCCCTGTAGGTAGTGCCACACAGCCCCCCCCTGTAGGTAGTGCCACACAGCCCCCCCCTGTAGGTAGTGCCACACAGCCCCCCCCTGTAGGTAGTGCCACACAGCCCCCCCCTGTAGGTAGTGCCACACAGCCCCCCCCTGTAGGTAGTGCCACACAGCCCCCCCCTGTAGGTAGTGCCACACAGCCCCCCCCTGTAGGTAGTGCCACACAGCCCCCCCCTGTAGGTAGTGCCACACAGCCCCCCCCTGTAGGTAGTGCCACACAGCCCCCCCCTGTAGGTAGTGCCACACAGCCCCCCCCTGTAGGTAGTGCCACACAGCCCCCCCCTGTAGGTAGTGCCACACAGCCCCCCCCTGTAGGTAGTGCCACACAGCCCCCCCCCTGTAGGTAGTGCCACACAGCCCCCCCCCTGTAGGTAGTGCCACACAGCCCCCCCCCTGTAGGTAGTGCCACACAGCCCCCCCCCTGTAGGTAGTGCCACACAGCCCCCCCCCTGTAGGTAGTGCCACACAGCCCCCCCTGTAGGTAGTGCCACACAGCCCCCCCCTGTAGGTAGTGCCACACAGCCCCCCCCTGTAGGTAGTGCCACACAGCCCCCCCCTGTAGGTAGTGCCACACAGCCCCCCCCTGTAGGTAGTGCCACACAGCCCCCCCCTGTAGGTAGTGCCACACAGCCCCCCCCTGTAGGTAGTGCCACACAGCCCCCCCCTGTAGGTAGTGCCACACAGCCCCCCCCTGTAGGTAGTGCCACACAGCCCCCCCCCTGTAGGTAGTGCCACACAGCCCCCCCCCTGTAGGTAGTGCCACACAGCCCCCCCCTGTAGGTAGTGCCACACAGCCCCCCCCTGTAGGTAGTGCCACACAGCCCCCCCCTGTAGGTAGTGCCACACAGCCCCCCCCTGTAGGTAGTGCCACACAGCCCCCCCCTGTAGGTAGTGCCACACAGCCCCCCCCTGTAGGTAGTGCCACACAGCCCCCCCCTGTAGGTAGTGCCACACAGCCCCCCCCTGTAGGTAGTGCCACACAGCCCCCCCCTGTAGGTAGTGCCACACAGCCCCCCCCTGTAGGTAGTGCCACACAGCCCCCCCCTGTAGGTAGTGCCACACAGCCCCCCCTGTAGGTAGTGCCACACAGCCCCCCCCTGTAGGTAGTGCCACACAGCCCCCCCCTGTAGGTAGTGCCACACAGCCCCCCCCTGTAGGTAGTGCCACACAGCCCCCCCCTGTAGGTAGTGCCACACAGCCCCCCCCTGTAGGTAGTGCCACACAGCCCCCCCCTGTAGGTAGTGCCACACAGCCCCCCCCTGTAGGTAGTGCCACACAGCCCCCCCCTGTAGGTAGTGCCACACAGCCCCCCCCTGTAGGTAGTGCCACACAGCCCCCCCCTGTAGGTAGTGCCACACAGCCCCCCCCTGTAGGTAGTGCCACACAGCCCCCCCCTGTAGGTAGTGCCACACAGCCCCCCCTGTAGGTAGTGCCACACAGCCCCCCCCTGTAGGTAGTGCCACACAGCCCCCCCCTGTAGGTAGTGCCACACAGCCCCCCCCTGTAGGTAGTGCCACACAGCCCCCCCCTGTAGGTAGTGCCACACAGCCCCCCCCTGTAGGTAGTGCCACACAGCCCCCCCCTGTAGGTAGTGCCACACAGCCCCCCCCCCCTGTAGGTAGTGCCACACAGCCCCCCCCCCTGTAGGTAGTGCCACACAGCCCCCCCCCCTGTAGGTAGTGCCACACAGCCCCCCCCCCTGTAGGTAGTGCCACACAGCCCCCCCCCCTGTAGGTAGTGCCACACAGCCCCCCCCCCTGTAGGTAGTGCCACACAGCCCCCCCCCCTGTAGGTAGTGCCACACAGCCCCCCCCCCTGTAGGTAGTGCCACACAGCCCCCCCCCCTGTAGGTAGTGCCACACAGCCCCCCCCCTGTAGGTAGTGCCACACAGCCCCCCCCCTGTAGGTAGTGCCACACAGCCCCCCCCCCCGTAGGTAGTGCCACACAGCCCCCCCCCGTAGGTAGTGCCACACAGCCCCCCCCTGTAGGTAGTGCCACACAGCCCCCCCCCCTGTAGGTAGTGCCACACAGCCCCCCCCTGTAGGTAGTGCCACACAGCCCCCCCCCCCCGTAGGTAGTGCCACACAGCCCCCCCCCCCGTAGGTAGTGCCACACAGCCCCCCCCCTGTAGGTAGTGCCACACAGCCCCCCCCTGTAGGTAGTGCCACCCCCCTACTTTCCTGTAGGGGACGGCTCTGGAGAAATCCCTCACTTCACTGTCCATATATGAACAGTGAAGTGAGGTACTTCTCCTGGAGCGGAATCCCCGGCCACATCGGCGGGGATTTCGCTTCAGAAGTCCCTGACGTCACTGTACATATATGGACACAGTGAAGTCAGTGACTTTTCCTGGAGCGGAATCCCCGGCCAATTCGCCGGTGATTCCGCTTCAGAAGTCACTGTGTCCATACATGGACACAGTGAAGTCTGTGACTTCTCCTGGAGCGGAATCCCCAATCCCGGGCTTGGGGATTCCGCTCCTACAGTGAGCAAATAAACACCCTCCTCCTCCTCCTCCTCCTCCTCACATGCGCTTCGGACTGTGAGGAGGAGAAGGAGAGAGCGAGCGACGGCAGACACGGCCGTCACAGTACACACGTCTCCACATATTAAAACTTGCGCATGCGCAATGAAACACACGGCTGCTGAAGACGCAGCCATATCATTTAACAGAGCATGCGTGGTAGTGTCAACCATGCATGCTCTAAGCAGATGGGGAAAACACGTGGTACAGTTACGTCATTTATGACGTAACCGTACAATGTGAAAACCGCAAACCGGAAGTTAGGCGCAAATGGACGGGTATGCACAGGAAGTGCAAATTTTACATGGACAAGCGGTCACGTGACGGAAGAGGGGATACGACGATACATCCAGCTAATCAAAAGTAAGTACATTACAAACTTAAATGTTTTCCATTGCTTAGTTTAATTAAAAGTAATTTTTTTACTTCCGGAAAACCCCTTTAACCTCTTCCCGACATTTGACATATGGCTAAGTCATAGCCGGGTAGGGGAAGTATGGAACGTGAGCCCGCTCTATACGATGCGGGTGTCGGCTGTATGTTACATCCGACACTTCACAGTAACGAGTGGGATTGCGCTAGTTTAACCCGTTAAATGCTGCGGTCAATAGCGACCACAGCATTTAAATCGTTAGAAAAAGGGGGGCGACCCCCTCTAGCAGCTCATCGCGCCCCCTGCAATGCAATCGTGGGGTGGCGATGGTTGCTATGGCAGCCTGGGGGCCTAATGAAGGCCCCCAGGTCTGCCATCTTTGTGCTCCTATGCCTCTGGCAGGGCTTAATAAGAAGCCTGTCCGAAAGACGATATACTGCAATACCTTAGTATTACAGTATATAGTGCAAGCAATCCAACGATCGCTGGTTGAAGTCCCCTAGGGGGACTAATAAAAAAATAAAAAAAAAGTAGTAAATTTGTACAGTAAAGGTTTTTTTTTTAATGTAAAAAAAAATATTAAAAGCTCAAACACCCCTTTTCCCATTTCCCCCTAGAGCATTATAAAAAAATAAACATAATTGGTATTGCCGTATCCGTAAAAGTCTGAACTATTACAATATATCATTATTTAACCCGCACAGTGTACACTGTAAAAAAAAAATCAAATGTACATGCCAGAATCGCTATTTTTTGGTCACCTACTGTCCCACAAAAAATTGAATAAAGTGATCAAAACCTCGCATGTACCCCAAAATGGTAGCATTAAAAACTACAGCTTATCCCTCAAACAAATAAGCCCTCACACCACTTAATAGACGGAAGAATAAAAAAAGTTCTGGCTCAGAATTTGGCAGCATGAAATAAATTTTATTTCTTACGCTTTGTTTTTTTTCCCTTGTAAAACATAGAAAAAACTATATATATTTGGTATCACCATAATCCTATTGACCCGCAGAATAAAGTTAACGTGTTAGTTTTTACGGAATTCACTGTGCAATTAAAACAAGCGCAAAAAAACAATGGAGGAATCCCTGTTTTCATTTTCTACCCCACAAAACATTATTTTTTTCACGATTCCTAGTACATTATATGGCACTACGAAAAACTACGATTTGTCGCGCAAAAATCAAGCCCTTATAGGACTATCGATGGAAAAATTAAAAAGTTATGGCTTTTGGAAGGTGGGGAGGAAAAAATTAAAATGAAAATCTGAAAGTTGTTTACGCTGGGAAGGGGTTAAAGGCCATGTAAATCTTTGAAAGACATCTTTTTATTAAAAAAAACAAAATTCTGTCTGAGTCCTTTTCTTTTAAGTAGGCTGGGGACTCCCTTAAATACCTGGGGATCCACCTTCCTAGTGAACTGTCTCGCCTTTATGCTGTGAACTTTCCTCCACTCCTTCAATGGGTAAAGGCTGACCTGGACGTTGGGCACCTTTACCTGGTTTGGTAGGTGCGCGATATTCAAAATGAATATTTTACCACGGATTCTGTATCTTTTTCAGGCCCTACCGATACATATCCCACGCCCGTTCTTTCAATCCCTGCTGTCTCTGTTGCACAAATTTATTTAGGCAGGAAAACCTGCGCGTATTGCCCGATACATGCTTTTTTGTGTAAAGTGTGAGGGGGGTATTGGTCTTCCGGACTTTGTCTCCTATCATCATGCCTCTCACTTGACACGAATTTTAGATTGGTTCCGACATAGCGGGATTAAAGAATGGGTGTCAATGGAACAGGCTTTCATGAAAGTCCCTATACAGGCCCTACCTTGGTTGGGTAGACATGTTCCCCTGGTAGCTCGGACGCACCCGACAATCGGTCCCACCTTGGCAGTTGCGGCGCAGATTTTTCCTCGGGCAGAGATCTCACCGTCCCCCCTCCCCGCTGTTCCCGATCTTGGGCAATCCAACCTTTCCGCCGGGAATGGACTGTGGCCCTTTCCAGCTTTGGTTGAGGGCAGGTAAGGGGCAGGCCGTACACTTTTTGCAGGACGAGATGTGGATGAATAGCGCTCAGCTACAGTCTTTGTCGGACCCGGTCTCTTTCACGGCGTGGCAGGTTACCCAGTTGCGACATTTTCTGGTGTCATTAGAACATCCAGCGGCACACTCGTGGGGTAGCTCCCCGTTTGAGCTCCTATGTACAGGCACGGGCACGATTCAGCATTCGTTGTCCAGTCTTTATACTCTCTTGATTTTACCCTCCAATCTGCCGCAACCACCTTACCTGCCAGGTTGGGAAAGAGACCTGGGCTTGACTTTAACTTCTGAACAAAAGGATAGCCTGTTCACCATGACGCATAAGTCTTCTATGGCCAGTAGATTCCAGGAGGCAGGGTTCAAGATTCTGTCTCGTTGGTATAGGGTGCCTTCCAGATTGCATGCAATGATCCCAGCGGCCTCGCCACTATGCTGGAGATGTGGTGACCATGTGGGTACAATCATGCATATTTTTTGGGACTGCCCACTCCTGACTGATTTCTGGTCAGAGGTGTGGCGCATTTCCTCGAAATTTACAGATTTTCCCCTTCTACGATCACCGGGCCTTTTCCTGCTCCATCTGTGTGAGGTACCCCTGTCTACGTATAGACGCTCGGTGGTTCGCCATTTGGTGAACGCGGCTAGGGCGTGTGTCCCTGCACTTTGGAGACAAACCTGTCCCCCCGTCAGTGGGCATGTGGTTCGGTAAGATTCAGGAGATTATGAGAATGGAGTACCTCACGGCATCAATGAAAGGATCCCATTCTTCCTTCATCAGAACATGGCGTGATTGGATCAGATTTCAAACCACTGCGGAATACAAGGCCATCATGGCCTCTTGATTTCTCACCTAGGTTCAGTATGTCAGGTTAGTTTTTCTCCTTTCCTCCCTTCCCTTAGTGTCTCTGCTGTTCTTTCTTTCCTTTACTGTTTTTCTGTTAGCCTACGGAATACTATGCACGGCTGCAGGTTCAGGGTGCATATCGGAGATTCTTTCCTTCTAGATTTGAACGATGTTCTATTGTTCTTGTGATCCGATGCACTTCTGTATTACCGGTAGTTGACCTGTGGTCAGTTGATTGTATTGCACTGGCTTACTCCAATTGTGTTGTGTATAATTTGTGTTTCAAAAATGAAAATAAAAGAATTTATAAAAAACAAAAAACGAAATTGCATCAGTGTGTTTTGTGTAACTTTGTAAATACTTTTGAACAAGCCATCTCTGGATAAGGAACTTCCTTCTTAACCCGTTAGTGACCGCCAATACGCCTTTTAACGGCGGCCACTAACGGGCTTTATTCTGATGCATATGCCTTTTTACGGCACTGCATCAGGATGAGTAAACAGAGCAGGGAGCTGTCAAATCTCCCTGCTCTCAGCTGCTAGAGGCAGCTGAGGGCTGGGGGCGTCCCTGCTCTGCCGGGTGAGATCGATATTAGTATCGATCTCACCCGTTTAACCCTTCAGATGCGGTGCACAATAGCGTGCACCGCATCTGAGTGATTTTGGAGAGGGGGAGGGAGCTCCCTCTCTCTCCCACCGACACCCGGCGATACGATCGCCGAGTGTCCGTGTCTCCAATGGCAGCCGGGGGCCTAATAAAGGCCCCCAGGTATGCCTGTAGTGTATGCCTGCTAGATCATGCCGCAGGCATGACCTAGCAGATGCCTGTCCGTTTTAAACGGACAGGCAGTAATACACTGCAATACAAAAGTATTGCAGTGTATTACAATAGCGATCGGAGAATCTCATATTAAAGTCCCCTAATGGAACTAGTAAAAAAGTAAAAAAAAAGTTTAATAAAGTTAATTTTAAAAAAAATGTCAAAAAAAAATAACAAACCCCGCTTTTCTCCTTACAAAATGCTTTACTATTAAAAAAACAAAATAAAGTAAAAAAGTTACACATATTTGGTATTGCTGCGTCCGTAACGACCCCGACTATAAATGTATTACATTATTTAACCCGCATGGTGAATGTCGTAAAAAATTTAATTAAAAAAAGAATGGAAAAATTGCTGTTTTCTGTGAATCCTGACTTAAAAAAAATGTGATAAGTGATCAAAAAGTCGCATCTACTCAAAAATGGTACCAATAAAAACTACAAGTCGTCCCGCAAAAAAAAAGCCCTCATACAACCGCATCGGTGAAAAAATAAAAACGTTACGGCTCTTCAAATATGGAGACACAAAAACAAATAATTTTGAAAAAAAAGCGTTTTTACTGTGTAAAAGTAGTAAAACATACCAAAACTATACAAATTTGGTATCGTTGCAATCGTAACAACTCGCTGAATAAAGTTATTGTGTTATTTATATCACACGGTAAACGCCGTTGATTTAAGACGCGAAAAAGCGTGACAAAATTTCAGGTTTTTTTTCTATTTCCCCCCCCCCCCCCCAAAAAAAAAGTTAATAAAAGTTAATCAATAAATATGTCCCCCAAAATGGTGCTATTCAAAAGTTGAACTTGTCCCGCAAAAAACAAGACCTTCTACAGCTATGTCAACGCAAAATTAAAAAGGTTATAGCTCTTGGAATGCGACGATGGAAAAACGTAAAAAATGGCTTGGTCATTAAGGTCTAAAATAGGCTGGTCATTAAGGGGTTAAACCCTTCATAAATATAAGACCGCTAAATTAGTGCTATTTATCTGGAGGTTTGTTAATCTTTGCATAAAATAGTAAATTTAAGCTTACTCCCTGTAAAAGCTGTTTGACCTCCTGAATTAGCTAATGGCTAAATGTGGTATTTCGGGCACTACTAATAATGTTGGGGATGCGTTTTTGTCCGGAGGTTATTTTAAAGGGGTTATCCAGTTTAAAAAAAAAAATGCCGATGGTTTACATGCAGGAAGATATTTTACTTATGTATTGCCTGTAGGTGAAATGCCTCTGTAAACCAGTCTCATATGCAGTCACATTGTAACGTCCACTGGGGCTGTGGACCCACTTGGCTACCCTGCCGTAACGGAGTAGCTGCTGGCCAGACAGATATAGGACACTCACTGGTAGATAGTACCTTGGTGGCAGGGTGGACACAGATTGCAGGTAGTAGAAGCAGGCTGGTGCTGGATCGCTGGAAACAGGACTAGTTACGGACACAGGTTTTAGAAAACAGGATACGGAATCTTCGCAGACTAACACTGGGTTAGTAAAAACATTGCTCGGGCACTGGGTTAGTGGGCAAAGTTCCTTAACTCCCTAATGACCACCCACCATCTTTGGCGGCAGGTGGTGCCGGTGGTTCGTCTACAGCGATGTCTTTTGGTCTCACTGTAAAAGAGGCTGATTCCGACCCCAGCTGTTTAACCCTTTGTCCGTGACCGTGGCATGGTCAAAGGGAACTCTCCTCTTTGATCGCGTCACGAGAAAGTCAGTGACTTGATCAAAGACCGGGGAATCCCTCTGCAGTCAGCCCTGGGGACCTAGAAAGGACCCCAGGGCTGTCTGCTCAGTTAGCCTGCTGTTAGGGCCTGCTGCTGCTAGGGCACACTATGTGCTGCCCTAACAGCAGCCTGTGACAAAGTATAATGTATTAGCATACAAGAGTATTCTAATGCATTACGAGTAAATGCTAAAGTTGTAAGGAAAGTTGTGCCCCAAAAAAAATTTTATTATTTCGCATAAAATATATTTTATTGCCCCTACATTACATAAAAACAAAAACCTACGCATATTCGATATCTACACGAGCGTAATAATCTGAGGGATCAATTTACAGGTTATTTAGCGTGAAACGTGAATGGGATAAAAAAAAGAAACAAGAAAAACAATGCAGAGACTCGCTTTTTCCTATTTTCACGCTGTAAAAAGATATATATATATTTTTTTTTACCCCCCCCCCCCCCCCCAACTTTTATAGAGGTAATGTTTGTAAGAGGAGAGGGGAGTCATGGGAACTGTACTGTAGTCCTTTACCTGGTAACTCTGCCCACAGTAAGCCTTGCCAGCATCAAAACAGAGCTGAGTAACATAATGAAAATAAATAATAATGACGAACTCTGAGCGATGGTAGAATCGTATGGTGAACATTCAGACACCTACAGGTACTTTTCTGTAGTTTTCATAATCTTGCATAACCCATACGCGAGGCACTGACCTCATTGTGCCTGTCTGCGCCGAGCTGCACAGGCCAGAGGAGGAGAGGGATCTCCTCCACTTGTTGTTGGAACGGGGTTAGCTGAGTATGTATATTATTATTTTTTATCAGGTACTATTGGGGTCAACTGTAAGGGCATTATACAGCATGGGGGTAGCTATGGGGGACTTTATAATGCGTGGGGGTCAGCTATGGGGGCATTATACTGTGTGGAGGGCAGCTATGGGGGCATTATACTGTGTGGAGGGCAGCTATGGGGGCATTATACTGGGTGGAAGTCCGTTATGGGGGCATTATACTATGTAGAAGCAGCTATGGGGACATTATACTATGTGAAGGGCAGTTATAATGGGGCATTATATGGTGTGGAGGACCGTTATGGGGGGCATTATACTCTGTGTGGGTAACTGTAGGGGCATTATACTGTGGAGGCAGTTATAGGGGCATTCTAATTATACTGTGTGGGGGCATTATACTGTATTGGGGCAGTGTCTGGAGGTATAGACAGTAGTATACAGCAGGCTCAGGGGACAAATATTCATTTAATGGCAGAGCATGCAAAAGGGGTATGGCAAACAAAAGGGTGTGGCCTAAATAATCATTCAATAATTGTAATCGAGGTTACATATTTAATTAATCGTGATTTTGATTTAGGTCATAATTGCCCAGCCCTACTGGAAACCCCTTATAAATCACCACATTTTAACAACTGCACCCCTCAAAGTATTAAAAATAGCATTTATGAAGGTTCTTAACCCTTTTTCAAAGTGGAGGTGAAATTTACAAATTCAATATTTTTGGCAGAAAATCTGTTTTAACCATTTATTTTACGGCGGCCACTAACAGGCTTTATTCCGATTGCAGAAGCCTTTTTTGGGGCTGCATCTGAATAAATAAACGCTGGGAGCAAATAAATCTCTCTGCTCTCAGACGCGCTCGAAAAAACGCTGCGAAAACAGCTCCGTATTTTCAGACATTTTTGACTCCGCGTGTGAACATACCCTTCTACTCCTCTACAGAAGTACTGTCTTCTCCAAACGCCGCAATAGAAACTAGAGGTCAATGAAAAATAATTCCCTTAGGACATGTTCACATGCAGGTAAGAAAAGACGACTTGTAAACGTGTAAAATAGACTAGCGTTTCTTGTAAAAGCGCTTTATAAAATACAGGCGGTTTTGGTGTTTTTTTGGGTGAGTTTTGACATGCTTTTTGCACTCTTTGGCCGCATAATTAGGACTCCCATTGACTATGGGAACATTTGGTTAGTTTTTACGTGCCAAAGAATTGACCCAACGCTTTTTTTACATGCGTCAAATACACGCCGCGTAAACCTGTCAACTGAAAAGTCATTCCCCACAGGATCTTTACTCTTGACTTTCGGCATTCTTAGGCCTCGTTCACACTGAGTTCTTTTGCAAGCAGAAAAATCTGCCTCAGAATTCCTTCAGGAATATTTAGGCAGATTTTGACCAGCCTGCAAATTCTTCCCACGATTTTCACTGCGTTCTATGCCTGCGGCAATTGAGCGCCTCGGTCAGAAAAACGCTTCTGGCGGTTTTGGCAGTTTTTTGCCACTGATTCAGACGTGGTTGCTTTGCCTTATTCGCCTAGCTGTAATTCTGGGAATTGATCCCTCTGGTGGCCAACATAGGAAAACATGTCAAATTATTATTTAATTCTTAATACTTCCCACCTTGTGGAAGAAAAAAAAAAACACACACAAAATAAAACATAAATATAATTAAAAAAGAAAACTTACTGAAAAAAATGGTTTAATTCGTGACACATTCCCTTTAACCCCTTCAGGACGCAGCCTATTTTGGCCTTGTGGACACAGCTGAATTTTTTCAAATCTGACGTTAGTTTATGTGGTAATAACTTTGGAATGCTTTTACATATCAAATTGATTCTGAAATTGGTTTTCTCATGACATATTGTACTTTGTTAGTGAAAATTTTGGTTGATAAATACAATACTTATTTGTGTAAAAACCCCAAAATTTAGCAAAAATTATCATTTTTGGAAATTTAAATGTATCTGCTTGTAAAACAGTTAGGGTATGTGCACACACACTAATTCCGTCCGTAATTGACGGACGTATTTCGGCCGCAAGTCCCGGACCGAACACCGTGCAGGGAGCCGGGCTCCTAGCATCATAGTTATGTACGATGCTAGGAGTCCCTGCCTCGCTGCAGGACAACTGTCCCGTACTGTAAACATGATTATACTACGGGACAGTTGTCCTGCAGCAAGGCAGGGACTCCTAGCGTCGTACATAAGTATGATGCTAGGAGCCCGGCTCCTTGCACTGTGTTCGGTCCGGGACTTGCGGCTGAAATACGTCCGTCAATTACGGACGTAATTAGTGTGTGTGCACATACCCTTAGTAATACCACACAAACTAGTTACTAGTTTACATTTCCCATATGTCTACTTTGTTTACATCGTCTTTTGAACGTCCTTTTATCTTTCTAGGAAGTTACAAGGCTTAGAACTTTAGCAGCAATTTTTCACATTTTCAAGAAAATGTTGAATTTTTTCAAGGTTCAGTTCTGAAGTGGCTTTGAGGGCCGTATACATTAGAAAGTCCCCATAAATCACCACACTTTTTAAAATCTGCACCTCAACAAAGTTTTCAAAACAGCATTCAGAAAGTGTCTTTAAACTTTTTAGGTGTTTTTCAGGAGTTTAAAGCAAAATAGATGTGAAATTTACCAACTTCATTTTTTTTTCTTTTTTGCCAAAATTCATTTGTAATACATTTTTCCCGGAAACACAGAAGGTTTTACCAGAGAAACGCAACTCCATATTTATTGCCCAGATTCTGCAGTGTTTAGAAATATTCCACATATTATGTACAATATTTTCCAATAGTTATATACTAACCAATGTAGACTAGCTCCGCGGTTCGCGCTTGCGCAGACTGACTGGAACGCTCGTGTTGGGTCTGCGCATGCACTAGGATGATTCACTCGCCGCTTGCGTTCCACTGGTTGCGCTTCCCGTCTGGTCGTCATTCTGGGACTTGTATAGTGTATGCACACGGATGCCGACTCCTCGTGGTGTCCAGCAAAGGTAATTGATTATACAACCTACTACGTTATGTAACATATGTTTGCAATTCTTAGATTGGCTCCTGCAGCTTTCTTGAGTTCGTTCAATTGCTCATTATGTCACTATATAATATTTTTATACACTATGTATTTATAGATTTCACATTTGGTTTATGTAATTGTGGAATAATGCACTATGAACGAATGTCTAGCACTATGGATTATAATTCATGTTCATACAGTTTATTTTTATATATTGTATGTTAACTAGATTTTTGTTAATTGCTAGTTATACTTCCTATATGTACGACACACTGTGTGCAGTGTGTCACAGCTTGAGAAAGGTTCTTTGACGGACCGAAACGTCGCTGCTCACTTGAGATGAATAAATCCACCCTTTTTCATCAATCTTTAAGTCCTGGTGCCGTTACTTTTGTATATTTCAAGTCAGGGAAGTGATTCATCCTCTGGGTAACGTGCACATGGCCTAATTTCTAGCTGCTTGGAGTGCTATGTTCATTTGCAATTGGACTAATATATATATATATATATATATATATATTATATTTTTTTCACTACTGATAACTTTATTCAACTTTTCTTATTATAATTTTTTTATTTATTCATTAGACCCCTAGAGGACTTAAAGCAGCGATGTATTGCAGTATATAGTCATTTTCACGGGCTTCTGTTAAGCCGTGCCAGAGACCCGGCTTAACAGAGGCAGTCAAAAGGCAGGCCAGGGGGAATTCATTAGGCCCCTGGGCTGCTGTGACTACCCCCGGCGCCCCCGATTATGGTGGGGGGTGCCGATGCGCTGTCGGAGGGGGCCGCCCCCTCTTTTCAACCTTAACCCCTTAAGGACGCAGCCTAGTTTGGGCCTTAAGGCTCAGAGCCCATTTTTCAAATCTGACATATTTCACTTTATGTGGTAATAACATCGGAATGCTTAAACCTATCCAAGCGATTTTGAGATTGTTTTCTCGTGACACTTTGGGCTTCATGTTCGTGGTAAAATTTGGTCAATATATTCAGTGTTTATTGGTGAAAAATTGCAAAATTTAGAGAAAATTTACAAAAAATAGCATTTTTCAGAATTTAAATGCATCTGCTTGAAAAACAGACGGTTATACCACCCAAAATAGTTACTAGTTCATATATATATATATATGGCATGTCAGTGTCCGATATAGGGTGCCCAGCATGCGCCACCGGAGATCTACACCCCTTAAATTGTAATGTGGGTTCTCCTGGGTACGGCACTACCCTACATGTGGCTGTTATCAGCTGCCTGGGCACACGGCAGGGCTTAGAAGGGAAGGACCACCATTTGGCCTACTGGAGCTTTTCTGGTGCTAAGTCATGTATGCAGAAGCCCCTGAGGTACCAGTACAGTTGTGACCCCATTTTAAAAACGACACCCCTTAAGACATTCATCTAGAGGTGTAGTGAGCATTTTGACCCCACAGGTACTGTGTAAAAGATAATGCGCAGCAGATGGTGCAGTGTGAGATTTGCAATTTTATATATATATATATATATATATGCCATTTCAGTGTCCAATATATTGTGCCCAGCATGCGCCACCGGAGATATACACCCCTTAAATTGTAATGTGGGTTCTCCTGGGTACGGCAATACCCTACATGTGGCTGTTATCAGCTGCCTGGGCATACGGCAGGGCTCAGAAGGGAAAGATGAGGGGGGTAAGCTGTGCGGAGTGCATCAGGGTAAATTAAAAATCAAGGGATGTATGATACATTTTAAAACAATCTTTTATACAGAGCCCTGGTTTTTCGGGACACGTGTCACATTGGTATATTGTGACTTTCCTTATCCCCCTCTTATAGCAGACTCTGCACCTCTTTTGACTCTTTCCCTTTCCACCGGTTTGGGGAACTTCTCCTGGAAAGTGTTGCCCTGGTACGATGCGTGTGGCCTCGCTTCCAGAAGTACTGGGTGCCCCCCCTTCCTGGTCCCTGAAGATTAGATCTTGAAATTCCAGGAAAGTTCCCCTCTGTCCTGCACATCGACGTAGCACGTACGCATTGTACAAAGCCATCTGTATGATGTGCCCGGCCAGCTTCTTATACCACACCGCATGGCGCTGTAGGGCTTCAGGACTTGATTTTGACAAGTCCATCCCTCCCATGTACCTATTGTAGTCCAGGATGCAGTCTGGTTTGGGGGTGGCCTTTCCTTCATATATCCTAAATCTGCAGGTATACCCTGATGCACTCTCGCACAGCTTATACATCTTCACGCCATACCTTGCCCTCTTACCCGGCAGGTACTGGCGGAATTGAACCCTCCCTTTAAAATGTACCAGGGACTCCTCAATAGAAATACACTTCTCGGGGGTGTATGCTTGGGAAAACCGGGCACTGAAACGGTCTAATAGGGGTCTCCGTTTATACAAACGGTCAAAACTGGGGTCACCTCGGGATGGGCACGGCTCATTATCAGTATAATGTAAGAAGCGAAGTATTGCCTCATTTATTTATTTTTTTAGGTTCCAGTTAAGTTCCGAAGTTGCTTTGAGGGGCCCATATATTAGAAACCCCTATTAAACACCCCATTTTAGAAACTAGACCCCTCAAAGTATTCACAACAGCATTTAGAAAGTTTATGAACCCTTTAGGTGTTTCACAGAAATTTAGAGCAAAGTAGAGGTGAAATTTACTTTTTTTTTTTTGTCAGAAAATCCTCTTTTATACCATTTTTTTTATAACACAAAAGGATTTATCAGAGAAACACAACTTAATACTTATTGCCCAGATTCTGCAGTTTTGAGAAATATCCCACATGTGGCCCTCGGGCGGTAATGGACTGAAGCACCGGCCTCCGAAGCAAAGGAGCACCTAGTGGATTATGAGACCTCCTTTTTATTAGGCACCATGTCCGGTTTGAAGAGGTCTTGTGGTGCCAAAACATTGGAAACCCCCAACCCCCCCCCCCCCAAAAGTGACCCCATTTTGGAAACTAGACCACTTGAGGAATGCATTACAGTTTTCTTGGGGTGCATGCGGCTTTTTGATCAGTTTTTATTCTATTTCTAGGTGGCGTGGTGACTAAAAAACAGCAATTCTACTATTGTTTTTTTATTCAATTTTTTTTTATAGCGTTCACCGTGCGCTATAAATGACATATTCACTTTATTCTGCGGGGCGATACGATTACGGCGATACCAGATGTTTATAGTTTTTTTTTTGGTCTTATGGCGTTTGCACAATAAAATACGTTTTGTAAACAATCATTCACTTTTTGTGTTACCTTATTCTAAGAGCCAGAACGTTTTTATTTTTCAATCAATAAAGCCGTGCGAGGACTTATTTTTTGCGTAACGAACTGTAGTTTCCATCAATACCATTTTTCGGTACATGCGACTTTTTGATCTCTTTTTATTCCATTTTTTGGGAGGTGAAGTGACCAAACAATTGTGATTCTGGTACGGTTTATTATTATTTTCTTTTACGGCGTTCACCGTGCGGGATAAATAACAAAATAATTTTGTAGTTCAGGCCGTTACGGACACGGCGATACCAATTATGTATAGTTTATTTGTTTGTTTATATATTTTTATTAATAATAAATGACTGATAAGGTAAAAAGGGGGATTTTTACTTTTAATACTTTTAAAACTTTTATTTTCTTATTTTTACACAACTTTTTTTAACTTTTTTTTTAACTTTATTACTTTGTCCCACTAGGGGACTTGAGGGCAGGAGGCCCTGATCGCTATTCTAATACACTGCACTACATGCGTAGTGCAGTGTATTAGAACTGTCAGCTACTCACTGACAGCAAGCATAGTGGGTCCTGACGTTGTCAGGACCCACTAGGCTTCCGTCTATGGCATAGCCGGACGCCATTGTTTGGTGTCCGGTTGCCATAGTCCCCATCGCCGGCCGCTATCGTGTAGCAGGCAGGCGATGGCGGATTAACCCCTAAGAAGCCGCGATCGCTATTGAACACGGCTTCTGAGGGGTTAATCGGCGTGGGAGCTCCGCGATCGGTCCCGGCACATTGAGCAGTGATAGCTGCTGTTTCCGACAGCAGACTATCACCGCTCATGAACGCGCCCCGCGCGACCGGCGCCGTGACATACTATTATGTCATGGAGCGCGAACGATGCACTTACCATGACATAATAGTATGTCCTGGAGCGTTAAGGGGTTAAGATGCAGCAGTCGCAATTGACCGCAGTGTTTGAGGGGTTAAATGGCCAGGAACAGCGCGATCGTTGTTCCCGGCCGTTAGTCTGGGCTGTCAGCTGTAAAACACAGCTGACACCCGCAGGGTATGGAGGGTGCTCAACCAATGAGTGGCCTCCATACTTCCCTATGACACTTATCATGTACATGTACGAGATAATGCGTCAAGGGGTTGGTGGACTCTGAGTATAGTGAGGATTGTAGACCGTTTTTACTGTCCCTATTGGAATAGATGCAATTACTTTCTGTTTCAGGATAAATAGTTTGTAGAATGTAGGGGTACTGCGAAGGGATTGAACATGGGTCCTAGATATGCAAAGGTTTTTATGGTTTGAGCGTAGTTTTGTATACTCATCCAGTCCTTTCCAATGTATGAAGGACTGGATGAGATATTTAGATCTATTTTTTGTATCGTCAGTGACAGAAGAGTGCCTCAATGAGTGGTTAAATTATCTCAATGGGATTGATGAAGTTAGTTTATGATGGTGTACTCTAGTCTCTATATGACCGTTGGTTTAACATATAAATCTGTACTCAAACGGATAGGATTAACACTTCGAGATATGAGAGGCTACATCCAAAATATAAGATTTGAGGCCCTACCATTTAGTCAATTACTACGTACTAGGAGAAAAGTTGCTGAGGGAGCACTGGTTAAGGAATGGCTGAGTGGAATGTGTAGACGTCTTATGGATCGTCGTTATCCTAAAAATTTGGTCAATAGACATAGAAGCAGTAAAAGCATGCACTAGCGAAGGGGTACTACGAGACAGGAACTTGATCAAACACAATCCTAGGAGTATATTTGTATCCACTTATTCTGGTTTGAGCAGGAAGATTGGAAATGTACTCACCAATAATTGGTCTATTCTAACCCAGACATTTCTCCTCCTCTGATGTCCTTTATGATGAGGTCCAGGAATATAAGAAATCGGTTGCTTAGGAGTGATGTTGAAAGACAACACAGAATAGTTATTAACAAGACCAGTTGCTTTCCATGTCTGGGGTGTTGCCAGTGGCGTAGCTATAGGGGTCGCAACTGCGACCGGGCCCCGAAGCCAGGGGGCCCGCGGCCCCCCCGCGAAAACATCAATAAAAAGTAACTATAGTAACTCGGGCCGCGGGCCCCTGTTACTATAGTAACTGACAGCACTTACCTTCCTGGTTCCTGAGCGCAGCGGAGGTCCTGACGTCACAGCGCTGTGTGCAGCGCATGACGTCACAATGCTATGCTATGCGCACAACCTCGTGACCCTGGATAGGGTCAGGACAGAACTTCCGCCGCGGCTGAAGAGGAGGGTAAGATTAATATCCCTGTCTGCTGAAGCTGATTGGCGGGGTCCGACTCCTGGGAGCTGGCCAATCAGCTGTTTAGAATGGGCCGCAGCACTCGTACGAGAGCTGCTTCCCCTTCATTCCGGTCACTTGCTCACACTGTGAATCTGTGTCGGCGATTCACAGTGTGAGCGAGTAAGGGAAATGAAGGGGAAGCAGCTCTCGTACGAGTGCTGCGGCCCCTTCAAAACAGCTGATTGGCTGGCTCCCGGGAGTCGGACCCCGACACATCAGCTATTGATGGCCTATCCTGAGGATAGGCCATCAATGTTTAGGGACTGGACAACCCCTTTAAGCCTAAGATGTAGCAGGCTTAGAGGGCCCATGAGACAGGATCACAGATTGTGTGATACTGTCTGCTGGGCCCTGTATCTAAGCCAATCACATGGTAGGCTTAGAAACATGGCCCATGTGTGATCCTGTATTACTGTATAAGATTACTGTCTGCTGGACACTGTATCTAAGCCTACCTTGTGGTAGTCTTAGATACAGGGTCCCACAGTATCACACATGGGCCCTGTATCTAAGTTCAATGCAAGTCAGAATGTTATTTACCTATTACAGTGCCCTTGTGGGCTTTAATATGTGGGTGAAACCACTCAAAAATGCAGGAATAACCTTTAATATGTGGGTGAAACCACTAAAAAATGCAGGAATAGGATTAAACCTAAATACACTATCTATAAACATATGATCGGGTTATCCATTCCAGAACATTTTGGTAAGTTTAGACATTAACGCGTTTCAATTGATATTCAGGATTATAGATGGTATTCCTTTCGCCCGAAGGGGTTTTGACAGGGAAGCTATGCTAACAAGATTCGAATTCCGTTGGATATATGAATTGGACAGTTTAGAGCCAAAAGGTTAAAACCAGGAATTCAAGAGCGGAACTCTTTTAGTGTCCCCCCCCCCCCCCGTATTTGTGTGCGATTCCCATTGCTCTAGAATAAGAGACAACATTCGTGTTGAGGAATTAAGGATGTGCCTTACTGAACGGTTACGTAGACCAGTCAGTTATGTTATTTTATGTGCTACAGTTTTTAACATTTGAACTTAATGAGGACCAGATGGAACTCCGAACATTAATATAGAGAATATTTTTTTTCTACGTACAGCACTCTACTGCCATACGTGACAAATCTCCGCTGTAGAAAATATTTTAATATGGATTTGAATATATTATGTATATGGCTACTGTGCCAAGGAATTTATGTATGTAATAATCTTTATGTGAGATGGACCTTTTGAGATATGTATCGAACTTCTGTGCACGGACATATTCCTGGTATTTGTTCCATGTGACAGGGTGTTGCCGATTTGGTGATATAACTGCCGCTGGGCCACTTCACTTTTTTTCCTTTCTCTCTTAGTGTGTGTGTGTGTGTCTCCAATTTGGGGATGCTGACTGAGATTCGCATTGGGTTTCTTAGAGGTTTCCATACCGAAGTGATTATCTTGTCACTTATATAGTGGTGGTTGATCTAAGGCAGGGGTCTCAAACTTGGCCGGGTAAGTGGGCCACATATAGAAAAAAATGGGAAGTTGACGGGCCGCATTACTTTCAAATTTGATACAATACAAAATTATTGTTAATCAATTAGTTATATGATCTACTATAACACTATATTACTATAATACTAATACCGCTAGGTTTAAAATTTGAGAGAATTCTCCACGTGCTTATTTCAACAATCCAGTTTTCCAGTTTGTGTCGCTAAATGCAGTCCGGCGGCTCAGTTGGCAGCGTTTGGCAGACACACATGTTAAGATTGGGCAGCCCCTTTTTCGAAAGTGCCACAGTGCCCTCTGTAGATAATGCAACACACCCCTAGATAATGCCACAGTGTCCTCTGCAGATACTGCCACACACTCACTTGTAGATGCTGCCACTTTGCCCTCCCCAGATGCTGCCACTTTGCCCTCCCCAGATGCTGCCACTTTGCCCTCCCCAGATGCTGCCACTTTGCCCTCCCCAGATGCTGCCACAGTGCCCTCCCCAGATGCTGCCACAGTGCCCTCCCCAGATGCTGCCACACACCCCAAGTAGATAGCTCCATTGGGGCTCCCTCTAGGAGTGGAATCCCCAGCCAGAGCGTCGCCGACTGGGGATTCCTCTGCTGTTGGAGCCCCTGACGTCACTGTCCATACACTGTGACGTCAGGGGATCCTCCTGGACGGGAATGTGATATCGGGGGCAACTCCAGAGCTGGAGTCCCGGGCAGAGCACTAGTAGGCTCTTCCTGGGACTCCAGCTGTGCTCCTGACATCACTGGGACTCCTGCTCTGGGGAAGCCCCTGACATCACTGTTGATGTATGGACAGCGATGCCAGACGCTTCCCCAGAGTCCCGGAGCAGAGCCGATACTAGCGCTCTGCACGGGACTCCAGCTCTGGGGAAGCCCCAGACATCGCTGTCAATATGAGGACAGCGATGTCTGGGGATTACCCAGAGTGGAGTCCCAGAGCAGAGCCTGTACTAGCGCTCTGCTCGGGACTCCGCTCTGGGGAAGACCCTGACAACACTGTCCATATATGGACAGCGATGTCAGGGAATTCCACAGAGCCCCGGAGCAGAGCCTGTACTAGCGGCTTTGTGTCCCGCGGGCTTCAGATGACTGCCCCAGGGGCCGCATGCGGCCCGCAGGCGGTGTGCTTGAGACCCCTGATCTAAGGCTATAGATATCCTATGGTGTATGGACTGTGTGAAATAATGGAATGTTCTTAATTTTGAAAGATATTGTGTAGTCAGGTATCCTGTCCCCTCTGCCTTCATCCGCAATTTACTAATGGTAGCCATGATGACATTCTACGCTCTAGAGGTCTAGGCGTGGTATCCGTACACCTATTCTGGCGCATGGGCAGTGGAGTTGGCTGGACGCTGATTCAGTAAAGCTAGTGTTTGTAGGTGATCAAGGTACTTTTAGGAACTATAGTTCAGATTTCCATCTTGTAATATATATGTGAGTCACTAGTTGAATAATTACGTATATTTTCACTTATTTGATTGGCTGTGTTGATCTTTGTAACTTGTTTACATATTTCTATATATATATATATATATACAGCACTGTTTTAACGGCTTAACCCCTTAATGACCGCCGATAAGCCTTTTTACGGCGGTCATTAGTGGGCTTTATTCTAGAGCGCCGCCATTCTACGTTGCTGCTGTAGAATAAAGTAAACAGAGCAGGGAGCCGTGAAATCTCCCTGCTCTCAGCTGCCAGAGGCAGCTGAGGGCTGGGGGCGTCCCTGCTCTGCCGGGTGAGATCGATATTAGTATCGATCTCACCCGTTTAACCCTTCAGATGCGGTGCACAATAGCGAGCACCGCATCTGAATGGTTTTGGAGAGAGGGAGGGAGCTCCCTCTCATCTCACTGACACCCGGTGATAAAATCGCCGAGTGTCTGTGTCTTCTATGGCAGCCGGGGGTCTAATAAAGACCCCCAGGTCTGCCTGGAGCGAATGCCTGCTAGATCATGCCGCAGGCATGACCTAGCAGATGCCTGTCCGTTTTAAACGGACAGGCAGTAATACACTGCAATACAAAAGTATTGCAGTGTATTATAATAGCGATCGGAGGATAGTGAAGTCCCGTAGTGGGACTAGTAAAAAAAATAAAAAAGTTTAATAAAGTTAATAAAAAAAAAAAAAAGTGAAACAAAAAAAAATGAAAAACCCACTTTTTCCCCTTACAAAATGCTTTACTATTAAAAAAAACTACAATAAAGCAAAAAAGTTACACATATTTGGTATCGCCGCGTCCGTAACGACCCCGACTATAAAGCTGTTACATTATTTAACCCGCACTGTGAACGCCGTAAAAAATAAAATAAAAAGCAATGGAAAAATTGCTGTTTTCTGTTAATCCTGACTTAAAAAAAATTTGATAAAAAGTGATCAAAAAGTCGCATCTACTCTCAAATGGTACCAATAAAAACTGCAAGTCGTCCCGCAAAAAACACGACCTTATACAGCTATGCCGACGCAAAAATAAAAAAGTTACAGCTCTTCGAATGTGACAATGGAAAAATGTAAAAAATGGCTTGGACATTAGGGCCCAGAATGCAAGCAGGGGGAAGGGGTTAAGAAAAACCCATTCTTGGATTGAAACGTCGCTTTGTTATGGTGAAATAAAAGGCTTCTATTGCTTCGCTATTTCAAGAACCGCTTGCCAAACACCTTGTGTGAGTGTTTGTGGTGCTCACATGACTGACACCATGTTTGTTCATACTCCATTAGCCTGTGGATACATTACATAGGACTGGTCTGTGGGCTATACTGTTCTACTGTGACAAGGGCATCATGCACTTTAAGAAATGGATGTGAGCAGAATTTTTAATAAATGTGTATTAGAAAACAGTATGATTTCCTATTCTACAAATAAGTAAAAATTAAACTGGAAACCCCGTTAAGCCTGCTTGCCAATATTTTGGCAAGAACTTTATATCGGCATTAACGAATTCGGCTTAATTTTATTGGGTCCTTTTTAAAGCTACGGCTAATCAAAGCCTCCCTCATTAATATTGACGTTTGAGCCCTCCTTTTACCCTCATTCCAAGTCTCCAATATAATATTTCTGAACAAAAAAAAAACTTTTCGGAATTCCTGTGAGTAAATATGCAGCACACTGTACATTTAATAAAACAATGCTATATTCATAAGATATAATAGTTATTATTTTTGTTTTGACTCGACTCCACATCCCTACATAAAGCACTCTATCACTGGATCAATAAAATCTTATGAAGCCCAAGATTTGTAACCACCAGAAAAGCTTAAAGCCCACACCATTGGGGGTTTATCTGTCACCTGGGCCATGAAAGCTAGCGCTTCGAATCTCCTGAGCTGCAGCCTGGCGTTGGGTCCACACATTTTCAAAATACTATAGACTTGATTTATCGTCTGCAAAAGACCTTGCTTATGCATGGGAAGTTCTCCAAGAATTTTATATGGCGTTCTCCTGTGGTGATGTCATGGAGGATGAATTGAGTAAATCTAATTCATTCTTATTTCGGTTTCTAGGAATTTTCCATGAACGCACGCTTTATTTTTCTTTCTATAGTGTAAAGAAAGCTTATTGAGCATTCTACACCTGTCTGGCTATTTAAAATACACCAAAGAATGGAGGTAGGAAGGGGCTTTAAACCTTTGTGTTTCCTGTCCCTATTAGCGCAAGGAGTCAACCACCTGCACTGCGGTCATGGAGAATTCATATTGACGACCAGAACTAATTGTATTTTCTTAGTTCAAACTCCATGACCGCACCATAGGAAAATACCAAATAACATGCTTAGGTAGGTACGATTGGAGAAGTTTCCTCCCAAGAGCAAGGTTTAATTGTATATATATATTTTTTTTTTATCTGCATGTTTACAATGATGGTCACAAAAACTTGAGTGCAGTTTTGCATTGGTGCAGTAATGATGTGGTTCTGACACACTGTTACTGCTCCGTGTGTATTTACCCTAAAAACTGCATACAGCCACAATTACCACCCAGCCCACCCCCTGTTAGTAATAACAGTCAACTCTAATAACAGAGACTGCAGAGGGAACAAACCAATCACAATAACACTTTCACATAATCTCCCCAGTCCCTAAAACTGGTCTTCAGACCCCTATTTCTAATTTAAAATTCTAAACACTTCTCACGAAGTCCTTAATCAAATCCCTAATTAATTGTGCAAGATCTAAAGACACAAGTGTATGTGTATATTATTTTATATATATATATATATATATATATATATATATATGTGTCTTCTATGTATAATTCCGGTTGCTATGTGAACTTGACCAGGGTCCACTAGGTACACGAAAAAAACACAGCACTCCAATAACTATTTGAAGTACAAAGAGTGGTTTATTCATCCATGTGAATGGTACGTTTCAGCCCCCTCTCAAGCAATGTGATATACAAACAGCCTGGGTTTTATACCCCACATAAGGCAATTTCATCATCAACTGTGATTTTAATGCAAATCATCCAATATCCTATAAAATATATGAAATACATAGACCTAAATTACACGTATGTAATGCACTTGTGTCCGTCGTACAAAAAATTCTCATTAATAAACAATGAATCGTGTCTTAAAAACATGATACAAAACGTATCAATTGTGTAGGTTCCTTGCAATGGAGCCACTCACCTATCATGAAGCAACAGCCACACAATTTTATATTAATAAACTACGGTCTCATAATTATACAGCGTCTTCAGAAACAAACTGCACATGCACCACTAATATCAAATCGCAACGCGTGGAACAGTCAAAAAGCCAATGAGGGAAGAGTGTCCCTCATTGCCAAGGCTACCTACATAGCTGGCCAATTAAAGATCAGCGTATCCCGTTGTCTAAACCACAGTACTAAATTGTCTGACCTGCGCCTGTGTACCTAAAGTATCTCGCAGACTTAGAATCGCAACAAGGATATGCCATCCTGTTGCTTGTTATGCGCATGCGTGTTCTGGCAGCACGATCCAATAACTATCTACACGTCAGAAGTCAGACCCTGTGTGGCAATTCATATGGTAAACTGTATCAAGGGAAGTAACTCTATAAAGTGAAGGAAATAACTCCACTAAAATACTAATTAACATTTCCCATATGTCTACTTTAAATTGGCATCATTTTTGTGAACATCCTTTTTTTTTTTTTTTTTCCTAGGAAGTTACAAGGCTTAGAACATTAGCAGCAATTTATCACATTTTCAAGAAAGTTTCCAAAACCGTTTTTTAAAGGTTTCAGTTCTGAAGTGGCTTTGAGGGCCTTATATATTAGAAACCCCCATAAGTCACCCAATTTTGAAAACTGCACCCCTTAAAGTTTTCAAAACAGCATTTAGAAAGTTTCTTAACCCTTTAGGTGTTTCACAGGAATTGAAAGCAAAGTAGAGGGGAAATTTACACTTTTTTTTTGTCAGAAAATCCATTTTTTTTTCTGTAACCCAAAAGGTTTTACCAGAGAAACGCAACTCAATATTTATTGCCCAGATTCTGCAGTTTTTATAAATATTTCACATGTTGCTCTAGTATGGTAATGTACTAAAACACAGGTCTCAGAAGCAAAGGCTCACCTAGAGGTATTTGGGGCCTCCTTTTTATTAGAATATATTTTAGGCACCATGTCAGGTTTGAAGAGGTCTTGTGGGGCCAAAATAGTGGAAACAGCCCCCAAAAGGACACCATTTGGCAAACTACACCCCTCGAGGAATTCATCAAGGGGTATAGTGAGCATTTTAACCACACAGGTTTTTTACTGAATAAAGTGGTATTCGTCCGTAAAAATTAAAATCAATTTTTTTTTTCCAATAAAACGTAGAAATTATAAATTTTTACAAGGAATAAAGAAGAAAAAGCACCCCAAGATTTGTAAAGCAATTTCTCCTGTTTACGGCAATACCCCATATGTGGTAATAAACGGCTGTTTGGACACACGGCAGGGCTCTGAAGGGAAGGAGCGCTATTTGGCTTTTGGAGCTCAAGTTTGCTGGATTGGTTTTTGGGTGTCATGTCGCATTTGCAAAGCCCCTGCGGGACCAAATCAGTGGACATCCCCCAGAAGTGACCCCATTTGGGAAACTACAGCCCTAAAAAGGATTTATCTAGGGGTATAGTGAGCATTTTGATCCCATAGGTTTTTTGCTGAATTTGAGTTTAATTAGGCAGTGAAAACTTAAATTGTTCTTTTTTTTTTTTTTTTTTTACGGCGTTTACCGTGCGCTATGAATTATATATTTAACTTATTCTACGGGTCGATGCGATTACGGCGATGCCATATGTACATAGGTTTTTTTTTTTTTATATTTTACGGTGATTGCACGATAAAATCACGGTTTTAAAAAAGAAAATTGTTGTTTTTATGTCGCCATATTCTAAGAGCCACAACTTTTTTTTCTTTTTCCATCAAGAAAGTTGTGTGAGGGCTTGTTTTTTTGCGGAACAAACTGAGGTTTTTTTGGTACCATTTTTGAGTACTTTTGACTTTTTGATCCCTATTTATTATCTTTTTTGGGAGCTGAAGTGAAAAAAATAGCGATTCTGGTATCGTTTTTTAATTTTTGTTATGGCGGTCACTTGCGGGATAAATTACATTATATTTTTATAGTTCAGGCCATTACAGACACAACGATACCAATTATGCATAGTTGTTGTTTTTTTTTTTGTTTTTTTTTTTCTAATAATAAAAGGACTTTAGAAGGGAAAAATTAGGAGCACACGTAGATTAACGGGCTGCAGGCACAAGGACCAGTGCTGCAGCCCGTTAATCTACATGGGGTGGTTGGGAAGGGGTTAAGAAAGGCCCTGAGAGCGCTGCGATTTTTTTTTTTATTTTATTTTTTTCGTGTGTATATAATAGTACTATTTCTGTACGGTTTTGGCACATTTGCGTATACATGTCATTTCAGACCAAATGCTGGAACTTACTACAATATAAACAGTTTTTTTGTTTGTTATTGATGGGTGGTCCAATATAATGAGTTTTCATACATATACAGTGTGTGTGTGTGTATATATATATATATATATATATATATATATATATATAATGTGTGTGTTTTTTTTTAGATAATCTTTAACATAGAGATGTATGACTGAAAATTCTGCAAGGTTTCGATCTCCTTCTTTACCCTAAATATGTCTCCTGTAAAGAGCCGTAATATCAGTGTGTATTACGACGTTACTGTGATTTTGGTAATCTTGTATGCCTCTGTGAATCTTACCGTATATGGCATGTTTATACTCGTCAGAGCGTTGTCCTGTATTTTTTGAGGGAAATTAATTTTTCACTAATTTAGGCTTAGTTCACATCTGCGCCAGAGATGCCAGAAGAAATGGCGCAGCTTGTTTAGCTGTTTTTTCCAGTAAAGTGGCGGAAACCCAATGGAACCCATTAAAGTTAATAGTTTTCTTCAGACGCCATTGGTGTTACTCATGGAATAGAAATTTTAAAAAAAAATTTAATGATGTAAACCCAGCCTAAAATGAAGGCAATTTGGATAGCAAAGCATTGAGTGGTGTTTTTACAATCTACATCATGTCAGAAAATATATGGCTTTCAGGGTTTCAGCAAATAGTTATGGGATTTAATCCTTGTTTTAATCACTTAAAATTTTACTTACATTTTTTTTTTGCCTTGTACTTTTGGTGATTTTGTGTCCACGTGCTTGGTTAAACCTACGTATACATAAAGTATGGTATGCTCGATTCCCACACGTTATGAAACTTTTTCTTTTTATATGTAAAATATATATTATCTGTGTTCAATTTATGTAGTTGGTCGGCTCAGAGGAGGGTTATCGGGAACTAATTGCCAAGGCAATTCTGAGAGAGATGGGAACTTTTGAAGTTAAAATGTGAGTATGTAAAGTTTTTTGTTTAAAGTACTGTTTAAATTGTTTACTTAGCGATTGCACATTGATAGAAGCAATACTCTGCTGGTAAACCATCTCCCCTATTGTAAACTTGCTAAAAATTATTAAAACCAAGAGCAGTTGATTAATATTAATCTAAATATATATGTGAAGTCCTTCAGGTTTTTAAGGGCCTTTTAAACGTCGGTAAATCACAGATAGACTTTCATAAAGAAAGTTAAGGAAAATCTATACTTTTTTTATTAACATCTAATAAAGATGGTAGTTTTGCTAAATAGGATATACACTATAACTATCCCATCCACTGTACAGACGTGTACTTTACTTTTCCTCTACTCTCAACATATCCTAAGATGTGTGGTGCAAGATGACCAGCTGTGAAAACCCCCCAAAAAAACTTGATTTTGCTATAATCTTTCACTAGATGTCTAAAGCTTCATTCACATATCAGTCAGGTAATGGTGGTGGATCCAGTGTCAATGGTTTCCGTTTGTCTCAGTTGTGCAAAGGTTCCGTCATTTTGACGGAATGAATACCGTAGTCGACTATGCTATTCATTCCGTCAAAGCGACGGAACCCTTGCACAACTGAGACAAACGGAAATCATTGGCAAACACAGCCTATCTGTACATATAGGGAACTAGAGGATTGTCTCAAGATGCAACATATATCAAACCGTAATAATAGAAAAGTTTACATGTATCTAAGTAGAGACTTCCAAATATATAGACCAAGCGTAACTTGGTGCAATGACCAAAACTATATCGATAAACCTACAAACAAGAGGTCAATGCTAGCACAAAAGATCATAATTTGTCATAAAAAAAATCACTTTATTGGGGAATAGATCCAAAACATTAAAAGATGAGTCACGCAATGTAAACAACATGGCATCAGTCTGTACAGGACAAAATATAGTAAAGTCAAGGCATGTACATGCATAAATAGAAGTATACAGACATGTGGATATAAGGATAAATAAGAGGATACCGACTATGCCCAGCACATGATATGTAACACTTATATACTGCCGTCAATGACCATGTATAATAGTGAAGAAGGCATGAAGGCACAAAGGTGCATACGTGTGTAACAAGAAACAGGGCATAGGCAACAATCGATATACCATGAAGTCAAATTTTATCACAGGCCTGAAAAGTGCAAAACAAAGGCCCTACAAAGTAGAGGACATACCTATATTCATGTTCCTGCACAGGAGAGACGCCAGAACCCGACGTGCGTTTCGGCAGATGCGTTCGTCCGGGGGTGGCGTCATCCTGGTGTGAACCTCCCTATTTATGGTCTGACTCAGCAGGCACCAGTCAGAGGATCACGGAGGAGGGAGATAGAGTGGCATCAAGCCGGGGGTACAAAGATGGCGCCGCCCCACTTCCAGTACCGCGTCATCCGAGAGGATGTGACGCAGCGGTGTCTGACATCACCGCCCCCATCCAACCCCGATTGGAGACGGCGGACAAAAGGTGTGTAGACCACTCCCCCCCCCCCCCCCCCCACACAAGCGCACTGTCCCTCCGCCAGGATCTACAAGTGGTGCTCACATAGGCAACAGAGTGTAAGAAATGTATGGATATTCATGTATGGAGAAACGTATGTGGGGATATTGGATGCAGGTTATTAATCTCCCCATAATGTGTGCAAATCAACCAGTGATGGTAGGATGTCTGTGTGCAAAAAGTTGGTAAATCTATGTGTACGAACATAATGCAGGGATCGATGTATATGAAAAATAATACCACTAGATTCAAAACTCAAAATGGGGAAGAGACTGTGAAAAACAAATAAGTGAACAGTGATGTGAAGCTAATGAAAGTGGGGGTGGGGGTGGGGAGAGGGTCAGAGAAAAAAGGACCGATTTGTGGTTCAAACAAATAAAATGCATTGTGTGAAAAAACATACTTCAGCCATATAGAAATATGGAGGATGAAAAATAAGAAAAAATAATGTGTGTACATGTGTCCACGCATGCATGAACACATAAACACAAGAAGTGTAATAAACCAAGATGTGAATGGTAAACACGAATGTAAACGGTGAATCAAAATACTGGACTAAAATAACATGATGATGATGATAATAATAAGTGTCGCAGTGGATGATAATAGTAGTAATGAGCGTCACAATCTATGAAAATTACAAAAGTAATAGAAAAATGTGCATCTAAATACACATCGTACACACAAATCACGGATCTATAGATTACTGATGAATCACATAATTCTTGGTCCGTTCTGTTCAGTATATACACTTCCACACCCTTCTCGTACATCCAGCAATCAAGCATCTACTGGAAATGCCTATATCAAAACAATTTGAAGAAAAAAGGAGGGTAGTTACTGATCTGAAGAAATTAGTGAGATAAAAGATAATAAAAACATGGACCTGCAAGAAGTCAATGGTTATCAAAACGGAGCATAACTCCGTCTCATTGAGGCCAAGTGAATGCATTGTCCCAAGAGTCCAAATCCATCGGGCTTCACATTGTGCCAAACTTTGTCTTATAGCCACTCCCCTCATGTCACACACAATACGGTCAATCCCTCTCACCATAAGTTTTGATGGATCACAAGAATGATGCACCTTAGTGTCGAGCCACTGGTTTCGGGGCTTCCAAGACATCCTCCTCTACTACTCGCATAATATCACATACGTGCTCCCTTACACGTACCTTCAGTTCCCTAGATGTAAGACCAACATAAATTTTTGGACACGGGCATGTCGCATAGTATACAACCGCTTTCGTGGTACATGTGATTGAATGCGTGATGGTAAAAGTTTTCATACATGTTGCATTAAGGAAAGTATTTGCTTTTTCAATATTAGGACATGCTATGCAGTGTCCACAGGGGCTACATCCCCATTTAGGACCCTTGGTCCCAAAAAGGTATTTTGCCTTTATGAGGTCATAGCGGCTCCCCACCAGGTGATCCCTCAAGTTCTTTGAACGTCTAGCTGTGATACCGGTATATATAGTAATGTATTGTTCTAGTATGGAATCTGTAAAGAGTATCCGCCAATAACGTTTGAAGATTTCTCTTATTTGCGACCACCTAGAGTGATAGTTGGTTACAAATCTCACCTGTGTTTGTGTGTCCTTTTTTTCGGATATAGGAGATCTTCTCTAGCTGTATGTTTGGCCCTGTAATATGCTTTCTTAATAGACCTCATACTGTATCCACGGTTTGAGGAACCGGTTCTTTAGGTCCTCAGCCTGTTCCATTGAAACCTATGGTTTCCGTTTGTTTGTTAGGGCTCCATTCTGACGAAAAGCTCAGACGGAACGTCCGAAGAGAGCCCTGACGGAAATGTGAATGAAGCCTAGGCTATATGGGTCTATATATGGCCACCCAGTGGTTGTGATGTATGTTGCAGCCTGTCAAAGGTTTTGCTAGCATGTAACGATTTTCTATTGAATTTGTTTTGTGAGAAGTTGCGGCCCTTAACCAAATTCAAGCAAAGGTAAATGTGGACACATCTTTAAAATTTAAGTGGTTGTATTTCATTTGAACATTTTATAGAAAGAGCCCATAGGATCCACTTAAAACCTCCCCCCCCCCATCCCAGGTACACCACCCAGGTCGGTACTGGTTAAAATGTTTAGTTCACTGGATCGAGTTAAAATAATGCGTTCTAGAGAAAAATACCAGGATTTGCCCTGGTATAGTAATATTATAAGGCTCTTTCCGGATTTTGCTCAACAGACACAAAAAGAGAGACGTACATTTAGAGAGTGTAAAAAGAGACTGAGGGAACAAAAGATTGAATATTCTCCTATTATTAGCTAAATTAAGGATTGTATATAAAGAAAGTATTGTTTTTTACTAATGCTGAAGAGGTTACGGACTGGATGGATAATAGTCTCTTCCTGAATTGTAAAGTCGGTTTATGAGTTGTGCAGGGTCTTCTGATAAGGCTGCAAACATGTATAGAGAGGTGTGTGTGTGTGTGTATATGTGTATATATATTTTGGAGGAGGATAATATGTTTGCAGCTAGTAACTGGTGTATGTATAAATGTACAGTTGAGAACTGTTTCGGTGGGGTGGAGGGGTTTTGAATCATGCTAGTGAAGGGGTTCTCTGGTGTAATTTAGATAGGACACAGGGGTCTATACAAAAAGGGGAAGCGGAGAGATTCAGTATTTTTTTAATGGTGAAGATTATTTCTTGGAACGTTAGAGGGTTGAGAGACATTCTTAAGCGTCTGGCGGTATTTAACTAACTATTTAGCAACATATAATCCTGATCTCATTTGTACACAGGAGACACATTTGTTAAAGGGGAAAGAGAAGGGGGTTAAAAAAATATGGGTAGGAGAACAATATAATTAATTTAATTCGACCTATTCCAGGGGGTAAGCATACTAATGCATAAAAAAATAATAATTTGAGAATATATGATGCAATGAATGGGGATGTGGAGACTTCTAGGCGAGCACACTTTCTGAACTGGGAAAGGGACATGGGGAAATCTTTCTCCATGGCACAATGGGAAACAGCGATTAAATGGACTTTGAAGTCCTCAGTTTGCATGAACCTTTTGGAAGTTTTCCATAAGGTTCTGTTGCGATGGTACTATACTCCGACCAAACTGGCGAGGATATATCCTCAAACCTCTAACCTATGTTGGCGTAACTGTGGTCAAGAGGGCTCGCTATATCATATATTTTGGGGATGTCCCCACCTGAGGACCTTTTGGGCCAACATTTTTCAACTACTATCAGAGGTCTTGAAGATTCCTGTTGTCCAGGAGCCAGGGGTAGCATTGTTATCCTTGGAGATAGAAAAGTTCCCGCCGATTTACCGACCCTTAGTGTGCCATGTTTTGCTCACAGCGAAGTTATTGATAGCTAAAGCCTGGAAGTCTCCAATACCACCCACACAAGAGGAGGTAATAGCTAGGGTGTCAACGCATTGTGTATATGAACGCATTTTTTATCTAAGACAACAGAGATATGCTTCTTATATCGCCTTTTGGAATCCCTGGATAATATATCATAAAGTGGAGATGGAGATAACACAGATATCAGCAATTTCCCTTCCCTCCTAACCTTCCCCCCTGTACCTCCCCTTGTTTCTGGTTCTCTGTTAAAAGTTTTGCGTGCAAGATGGACTACTTTGAAGCATTGATATATACTTGTATATGAAGCACTTTATGTAACATTTGTTGTTTATTTGAAAATTATAATAAAAATAATTGCAAAAAAAAAAAAAAAAATAATAATTTGAATATTATGCTCATTGGGAAGATACGGAAGGAAGATTTATTGTACTTCACTGTCTGATTCAAAATTCTGAATATGTCATGATAATAGCATATGTACCGCCACCGTTTAAGCATGAAATATCGAGTATAATATATAACCTCTTGGAGGAGAAACATCTTTTTGAATTTTTCAATCTGGAATGTGGGTGATCTTAACGGTGTAATGGATACTCAAAAGGATAGATTTAACCCTTCACCAGGTAACAGCCAAAGACAAACCGGTACAACTCCTTGGTTTAAATGGTGTCCGGAAATAGATTGGCTGGATATATGGAGAGTTAGTAATCCAGGAAAAACAGTTCTCCTGTTCTAAATCATATGGTACATTTTCGAGGCTAGATTTAGCCTTGGGTAATAGGAGGATGGTAATGGAGGTAGAGAGAGCCATCTATGGACCAAAGGTCTTTCTGACCACAGACCACTGGTAGTGGAATTAAACAAAAAAAAAAACAGGGGAAACGGGTGTAGTAAGATGGAAAATTAACTCATACTGGACTAATGCAATAACCGTCAATGAGACAATATTGTGTGTGAATTCTTTGAAATGAATGACACTGCCCAAAAAAAAAAATCATAGTATGGGATACTTTTAAAGCCTTTTTTAGAAGTTTATGTAAGAAAGAAATATCACAGCTTAAATCTAAATATCACAGGGAAAGGAAGAGATTGATGGAAGAAAGTGCGTAACTTGAAGCAACATATGTTAGGGATCCTTCTTAAATAAATAAAAAGGGATGGATAGATACACAGAATTTGCTGGAGGAACATATTCTGCAAAAAAACATATAGCTCCTCAGCAGCATGTAAGACCAACTGGCTTGTGGGTAGAGAACCCAGGGAAGCTGCTAGTACAATTGATAAATAATGAAAATAAAAATGCCTATAGAGGGGCTCTAAGAAGCACGGATGGAATTATTTTACGGAAGGAGAATGAAATCTTGTATATATTTTATAAAAACAATACCTAAAATAGCACAACAGAATATAGGGATACAATAGCAGACTTGTCAGCCTATGTAGACTCCGCGAGGTTGAGAAATCTTTCAACAGAAGCTAGTAACATACTAGATGCCCCACTGAAGCTGGAAGAAATTAAAAAGGACCTGGGGAAAAATAGAGCACCAGGAGCCGATGGGCTCCCGATGGAGATATATAAAAAAATATCAAGAATTATTGTCCAGAGAATTAATAAACACGCTGGCGGAGGCTTATGATGGTGGGATACTCCCGGAGCCAATGTATGGTGCAGACATAACTTTGGTATGTAAACAAGAAAAGGATATACTGGACCCCGGGTCATGCAGGCCAATCTCCCTGCTAAATGTAGACATGGGAAGGTATTGGCGGAGAGGCTGGCCAGTGTGATCCAAGAGGTTGTTGGAGAAGAGTAAACAGGATTTGTTTCAAGCAAAACATCATATAATATTCTCAATCTATTTTCACTTATGGGGTCGGAGGAGGTCAGCAGGAATGGAGGCCCAATCCTCTCGCTGGATACACCGAAAGCATTTGATAGGGTAGAATGGCCCTTTTTGTGGACAACAATGGAGAAAATGGGGTTTGGACCACAATTCATGAGGTGGATGAAACTGATTTATAGGAAAGCAGAGGCCTCAGTGTGTATAAATGGCGATAGATCGCCTCCATTCCTGCTGATACGAACACGGCAAGGTTATCCTCTGTCGCCTTTGTTATTTGCATTGGGGATAGAGGTACTAGCTAACCAAATAAGGAATAGTAGAGATATGAAAGGATTTAAGGTTTCTCTTTATGCAGACTATCTGGTGTTTTTGGATCATACTAATGAATCCCTAAACGTAGGGGAGATAATTGAGAATTATTCAAGATTTCTCTGGGTTCATAGTTAATTGGGTAAAATCAGTATTGATCCTATGGGCAAATTGGACAAGGATAGAATTAAAAGAATAGTACCAAAACTGAGAGTGTTGGAAGAGAGAATCCTTTAAATATTTAGGAATTAATATATCCAGTGAGGTGGAGCGATATGTGGAACTGAATGTGGTCCACTTGGTCCACAGCTGGAGAGCAACTTTGGTCCAAAATTAATTTATCTATGGCCGCTAAGATAAACTTCATCAAAATGGTGTGGTTACCCCAAGCGTTGTACTGTTTTAAAAACTGCCTGTTGGAGATATCTGCAACTATTTTCTCAATCATGGATACCCTGATGAGGGAACCTATATGGAAAGATGGCAATGCTAGAATTGGGAAGCAATATATACAACTTCCGGTTGGCAAAGGGGGATTGGCAGTCCTAAATTGGAAAGCATATTTGGCAGCACAAGGGTCAGCAACACTGAGGGAAACTCCAAAAGGAGTAACAGAAATACATAAATGGGTTTATCAATTTTCTGGATAGAAAGATGGAAGTGTTAGAGGCAAGTTCACACCGTATCCGCTCACGGCTGCCGATTTTGTATACCTCTTCTGTATGCTGGTAAAAAATAAAACAAATTATTGGCATAAAACATTGGTTTAAAAAGACACTTATTTGGGATAACCTATTCATCATAAGCCAAAAAAATAGAGGGGTATAAGGAATTAATAAGATTGGGTATATGTTTTTTGTGTCAGATAATGGAAGGAAACAGAATTAAATCATTTGAGACTCTTCAAAGAGAATTCGGGTTACATAGTAAATACCATTCCTTATATATTAGATTAAAGTGGATACTAAAAGATGTGGGGAAAATATATGAAAAGAATTTAGAGGACGAAAGGGTATCTACATGTATAGAAGATGTGGGGGATAGGAATGGTTTGTCATTTTCGTATAATAAGTTAATGGATGCACAGGTTAAAAATACACAATTGAAATGTATTGCACATTGGCACGAAGATTTAGGAGAAATCAGACGTGAAATTGAATGGGGAAAAATGATAGAATTGATTCCCAAGGTATCTAAAAACGTATCGCATAGAATTACACAATATAGGAAATATATCTTAAAACAATGGATTTCAGAAGTAGAACCAAGTGTTGGCACCTGGAAACAATTAATAAAGGTATACATACAGCAGGAACAAAATTGGGCTATGAGAAATTAAACATTGATGGGAATTAATAAAGTATGGGGAACCTGGCTTGAAGCGCATGCATAAAATTCCCATGGTATACTAATATTTTATACCCTCTAGAATGAGATACTATAGAATTTCGTTTTTTATTATATAATTTTTTTTTATTTTTTTGTCTGCTCCCCCTTCACCACCCGGTATCTTCATTCGTGGGAGGGAAGGGGTGTTTAAATATAAAATTTAGAAAAAGGTGGTGTTGAAATGCATTTTTAGCTAACAACAAGTATGTATGTATGTAATGTTGGAAAAAAAATAAATAAATATGAATCATTTGACGACTGGGTGTTCTCCCTTCTCAATGGGGCGAGCCCCTTCACACTCTGACACGGTCCTGTACGTGCTGGTAGTGCCAGTGTATTTCAGGACATACCCTATTAACAAATGCTAATGCCCTGTAGGCGATTTATTCAGAAAGAAATAATAGTAAGTAGAAAAAAGTAAAGCAATTAATCGCCTGTCAAAATCTAGGGGTATGTGGGTCCACTAAGCCGCTCTGCCGTAGCGGAGAGGCAGCTGGCCAAGTCACAGTCGATGCAAACGTCTACACAAAAAGTTCGTGGCACAGGAGTACTTGAGAAAGCCCAGTCAATGGTAGAGGCTCTAACATGGATGGGGCTAGATGTGGCAGGTTGCTACAGACGTGGTGAATGATACTAGGAGTGGCAGATGACACCAGACGTGGCGTATAGCAGTAGGCATAGCCGGTTGCGTCCGACGTGGCGGATGACACCAGACGTGGCGTATAGCAGTAGGCTTAGCAGGTTGCGCCAGACGTGGCGGATGACAGCAGGCGGCACTACACGACTCCAACACTAGACAGGCTCAAGAACAAAACACAGCACGGGATACAGGTAGCAGGGCACGGGAACACAGAGCAGGGTAACACTATGGGACCATTTGTGATACAGACATGGGAAGACTACAACAATGCTCAGGCAAGGAGTGAAAGAGTTTTATAGTTCAGGGTGGACACTACAGGGCAGGGCGCCGCATGTGCTGACGTCTCCGCGGAGGGAGACGTCGGCAGGTCCTCAGGTAAATAAGGGCTGCAGTCCGTGACCGCGACAGTTATACCGAATAGGATTGCACTATCTTTAGCAAAAGAGAAACTTTTTTAATAAAAGGTTGATAACTTGGTTCTAGACATAGCTCTGGGTATGATTACCTGATGTACAATATCTACGTCCAACCAACTTCTTCTTTACATGAGCGTATTTCACGTCCATGTTACTTCGCGTTAAAACAACGGACGTCCCACGGACCTATGCAATTCATTGGGGCCATTCAGACATTGTGTTTTTCACGCAGTGTGTGTCCGCTGCGTGAAACTCACTGCATGTCCTGTTCTTCTGCGTTTATTGCGCATCACGCCTCCTTTTGAAATCAATGGGTGCGTGAAAATCACGGACAGCACACAGACGTCATCCGTATGCTGTCCGTGATTCACGCAACAGTTGCTAAAGAAATGAGAAAAAGAAAAACACCTTCAGTTTTT
Organism: Rhinoderma darwinii; assembly: GCF_050947455.1. NCBI lineage: Eukaryota > Metazoa > Chordata > Amphibia > Anura > Rhinodermatidae > Rhinoderma > Rhinoderma darwinii. Next base: position 70,663,408 of record NC_134693.1, on the reverse strand, counting down.
TTTTTGCTGACGTAAAAAACGTGTGATATACGGATGATATACGCTCGTAAAAAATGCAGTCCCGCACTGCACAGAGCCAAACAAATGTAACAGCTTTTGTAGGCCAGATAATAGCCAGCGGTTATATAAGAAAAACATTTGGTCACGGGGAAAAAACGACTGATGAAAAAAAACACAATAAACGTGACTTACTTTGTTGATAAAAAAAAAAAAAGGTTATCCTTTAGAATAGAGGGTGGGTCAAAAAATGCTGTAAGGAAAACAAACTGACCCTGTTAAAAAAATACCAGGTCACCCTACCCAATCGGGGCAATGCCCCTATCTCCAACCTATACCCTAGACTCCCTGTTAATGGTCTGTTCGATTTAATAGTCTAGGGAATGGATGGGGTGCAAACAGTGAGATTTGGTGTGATACCAATAGGTCAAAGGTAAATACAAAAAAAAACAAAAAACAGTGGTGCAGTATTCAGATAGATAACAAATTGGCCTATATTACTCAAGGATGGAAAAGATGTATTGTAAAACTTAATAATATACACATGTTACATTCTAGATCTCATTGGCCATTATGTTTCTCTAATAGGAGGTACCCCACAACCATGTATGCCTAGTAGAGTCACCGGGATTGGGTAATTAATCTGGATTAAAGTGAATGGTCGTTTGTGGCCAATTACTCTTCCCTCCAAGCAAAAGAAAGCGCCCTCGGTTGGGTAATGCAGCCTCCATATATCTCACTATTCTACTATTGACAGTAGGCGTTGCAGAGAAAACAGTGTTGGTGCAGCCATTTGAGTATTATTCTATTAGATAGAATTTATCTTGAGTATAATCTAATAACATATTGAAATGTCCCATGCAGATTACTCTGGCTTTGGGATAATTGGCTGTGGATGTGACAATAGGTGGTCTGTACCCTATCACACACCCTGGAATGCCAATGGGTTGATATGGCAAGCGGAGGCCTAACAATTGCCTCCTGGTCTGTCAATCACTGAAGCCTATTAAGTCTTATCAGAGGCAAGCCCTAATAGCGTGCCTGTCAAATGTTCAGATCTTCAAGTGGGACGAGATAAAAAAAAAAATCGTAAAAAAAAAAGTTTTCTAAAAATAAAAAAATTTACGTTTTGTTACTGGGAAAAAACATTACATAAATTATACATAATTATCGCTGCATCCGCAACGACCTGTACTATAAAATTGGTATGTTATTTAACCTTCATGATGAACCTCGTAAAAACAAAAACCTAAAAAATATGGCACACGCAGCAAAATGATGGTGGTTCCTCCGCCCTGCGGGCTGATAGGACAGATGGGACTTTTAATAAGAGCGAGCCTATAAAATGGACCCATAAACTCCACCCTTTTTTTTTTTTTTTTTCCTGGCGCAAGACCGTTGGATTTCATAAAGTCTTATATAGGTACTAGGCTGTGTTAAAGATAATTATTTTTCCTTTTTCTTTTCTTCCTTTCCTTCCTCTCTTTCCTTCCATACATCTATCCAAGTTTTCAGAATTAGCCATCATTATGTGACTTGTGTATGCCCTTTTTTTTTTTTTTTTTGTTTAGCAGTTTTCCTTTTCTGCTTGCTCTTTTTTTCTAATTCTCAGTTGTCTCTAAGATATGAGCGGAGCCTAACGGCTATCATGTCTTCTTTACACTGCCCTCTCTGAAAAGAACTGTGCTCTCCTATCCTATCTCTGTTATATATAGAGATACAGTTTGGAGGACATTATACGACATTATACAACAGTAGGTGAGAATCCAGTACTGGGGAAACAAAAATCTTACCAGCAGCCTGTGTCTTTTTCCCCCCTGCTCCTGCTTCAGCAGTCACGTGTGGCTGTGTCGTGTGTCATCAGGAAGCAGAAAACTACAGTGTGTGGGATCACGTGACAGAAGTATCAGGTTCCATTTAGCAAAATTGTAAATAACAGTAAATTAGGAAGCATGCTTAAATGTATTTATAGAATTGATATTCAAATGTAAATGTTCTCCAGATTAACACTTTTTTCTTTAAATTTGTCTTTATTAAGAATTTCGATGTCACATCATATACAAACATTTCAGATTCATCTTGTATAGTTACATCCGTTTTTAGACATCTTACAAAGAAACACACACAACATAATATAACAAACATACATACTTTTAACAACAATGAAATCACTGTGGAAATAATGCATCACCTTTGAAATTGGCATTTTGAGTCCATGCCTTCCATATAGCCGAGAAAGAATGGGCCGTATTTGCACCATACGCGATAATCTTCTCATACATGTATGTGGTATTCAATAGCGAGAACACCTCCTCAATAACCGGAACCCTCTCACTCCTCCAATGTCGGGTTATAACTAATTTAGCAAGAAGCAGAATTTTGCATGTCAAAACTCTACATTGTGCCGGTATATTCTGGGTACCTATAAACAGTAATGCCAATTGAGGTATGGCGGTGAGATTGCATTTTAATATATCAGATATCAATTGGAAAATATCTTCTCAATATGGCTTCAGTATAGGACAACTCCACAAGGTGTGGTATAGAGACCCTCTGCATCCACATTTTCTCCAACAAGTAGATGGGGTATTCGGATACATACTGTGTAATCGGTCAGGTGTAAAATACCATCTCAACATAGTTTTCATAGCTGCCTCGAGGTGCGAGCTACATCTAAATGATTTATGAATTAAAGTTAATGCGTCTGTCCATTCCTTCTCAGTGAAAGTGACACCTATCTCTCTTTCCCACACTCTAAAAGGATATGCTTTCTTAAAATTTTGATGGTCATTTAGTAAACTATAGATTGGCTTTAGGCCTTTGGAGCCTTTCTGAAATATATGAAATATTTGAGAATTGTATCTAATTAGACCAATGTTGGTGCTAGACAAAAAATGTCTTATTTGTAAATATTTATAGAACTCACTTCGATGCAGAGAAAACCTAGCCGATAATTCCGTAAAAGACTTGAGGAGATTATTGTCGTATAAATCTGCCAGTGAACCAATCCCATGTTTCACCCATAAATTGACATTTAACTCTGGTATAGCAGCACTCATCATTTCCAAAGGTACATATGATCTTGATATCCCAATGTTTACATCCCAGTGCCTATGGAAATAATTAGGTTCTCTAATATTCCATAGGTTAGCTATCAATAGCGCTTTCAAATTAATAGGAGCCGATAAAACATTTTCAATATGTACCCAGTGTTTAGCAGTTTCGAGGTGCCACCAATATTTCAATTGCGAAACCTGACATGCTATAAAATAATCGTATACATCAGGTACCCCCAAGCCACCTTTCTTCTTATCTTTAGTGAGTAATTTATATGAAATTCGTGGCTTGCGGTTAGCCCATATGAACGAAGAAACAACCCGACGTATGGAAGTAAAGAAGGATCCCGGAACTTCAATTGGGAGTGTTCTGAATATATAAAGAAGTCTTGGTAACAGAAGCATTTTAAAAGCCGCTATTCTGCCAATCCACGAAACCTCAAATGCTGAAAGTCGACATGCTTCAGTGGAGATGGCTTCTAGGAGTGGCAAATAGTTAGCCTTATATAGTTTTTGGTATGAGACAGTTAACGTGAGTCCCAAGTATTGTATACCCTCCGATTGCCAATCCAGAGGGAATCTCTGTTTCAAAATGGATAGACGATCAGGGGTAATTTGGAAAGGAAGTATCTGTGATTTCTGCGCGTTCAGTTTATATCCTGAGATACTTCCGAATTCCTTAATGATATCAAGAGTTCTTTTTAACGATACTTCCGGGTCCTTCATAGTAAGTATAACATCATCTGCATATAGCGATATAACATGCGTACGATCTCCAATTCCTATACCTTTTATGCAGCTATCTTCCCGTATAACCTGCGCAAGGGGTTCAATAGATAAGACAAAAATGAGAGGGGATAAAGGGCATCCCTGCCTGGTGCCATTAGTAATACGGAAATCTTCTGATAATGAGCCATTTGTAAATACCCTGGCCGAAGGATCTGAGTATAAAGCTTGAATTGCGGATAAAATTTGTCCCGAAAATCCCATCCGCTTCAACACGGAAAAGGCATACATCCAATTGATGCGGTCGAAAGCCTTTTCGGCATCGAGCGAAAGTAGAATCGCAGGTATCTCTCGTGTAGCTAGGTAATTAGTGATATTTAATACCCTTCTAGTGTTATCAGTAGCTTGCCTACCTTTTATAAATCCCACTTGGTCTTCCTTAATCAGATTCGGTAGTAGTGGGGCCAATCTAGATGCTAGCAATTTAGCATATATCTTCAAATCAGTATTTAACAGCGAAATAGGCCGAAAGTTCTGAGGAACATCCGGGCTCTTTCCTGGTTTAGGAAGGGTGACCATCAATGCGGATTGATTCTCCTTGGGGAATCTGCCATATATACTCGCATCTTGGTATGTCTGTCTAAGATGTTTAATAAGGATATTTTGGAAGGTTCGATAATATTCATTCGTTAACCCATCGGGACCTGGTGATTTCCCCAAGGGGAGTTTTTTAATTACAGTCAAGATCTCCGCGTCAGTAATGGGACAGTTAAGGGTGGACAGCTGTTCTACATTCAGTGTAGGGAGATTCATAGATTGTAAGAATTTCTGAACGTTTTCTTCCGTCATCTGGAGAGAATCAGAGTTCTCCTTTAAATTGTAAAGCGCCGCATAATAAGTCTTAAATTTGTTAGCAATTTCCCTTGGGTCATATATCTTTCCATTCGTTCCCTCTGTTAATAGAAATGGAATTCTGGCTTTCATATACTGCCTTTTAAGTCTAGAGGCCAATAATTTACCCGCTTTATTATTTTGAGTAATAGTGGGAATTAGTCTTCCTAACCTTCTTCTCATATTTTTGTAGCAAGCACTCTCTTAATTGATGTCTGAGATCTATGAGTTTCTTAGCATGATCCGGGGTTTGTTGGGTTTTATTTAGCATTTCTAGCTGTTTGATGTTATCTATAAGATCCATCTTCCGTTTCGCCTGTTCCCTCCTATCCCTATGTCCAAGTTTAACCCCTTAACGCTCCATGACCTACTATTAGGTCATGCTAACTGTAGCGTTCGCGCTCAGTGACCTAATAGTAGGTCATGGAGTAAACACGGCGCCGTTCGCGCGGGGCGCGTTCATGAGCTGTGATAGCTGCTGTTTCCGACAGCAGACTATCACTGCTCAATGTGCCGGGACCGATCGCGGAGCTCCCCCGCCGATTAACCCCTCAGAAGCCGCGTTCAATAGCGATCGCGGCTTCTTAGGGGTTAATCCGCCATCGCCGGCCTGCTACTCGATAGCGGCCGGCGATGGTGACTATGGCAACCGGACACCAAACAATGGCGTCCGGCTATGCCATAGACGGAAGCCTAGTGGGTCCTGACAACGTCAGGACCCACTATGCTTGCTGTCAGTGAGTAGCTGACAGTTCTAATACACTGCACTACGCATGTAGTGCAGTGTATTAGAATAGCGATCAGGGCCTCCTTCCCTCATGTCCCCTAGTGGGACAAAGTAAAAAAGTAAAAAAAAAGTTCAAAAAAGATGTGTAAAAATAAGAAAATAAAAGTTTTAAAAGTAATAAAAGTAAAAGTCCCCCTTTTTCCCTTATCAGTCATTTATTATTAATAAAAATATATAAACAAACAAATAAACTATACATAATTGGTATCGCCGCGTCCGTAACGGCCTGAACTACAAAATTATTTTGTTATTTATCCCGCGCGGTGAACGCCGTAAAAAAAAATATTAATAAACCGTACCAGAATCACAATTGTTTGGTCACTTCACCTCCCAAAAAATGGAATAAAAAGAGATCAAAAAGTCGCATGTACCGAAAAATGGTAATGATTGAAACTACAGTTCGTTACGCAAAAAATAAGTCCTCGCACGGCTTTATTGATTGAAAAATAAAAACGTTCTGGCTCTAAGAATAAGGTAACACCAAAAGTGAATGATTGTTTACAAAACGTATTTTATTGTGCAAACGCCATAAGACATAAAAAAAACCTATAAACATCTGGTATCGCCGTAATCGTATCGCCCCGCAGAATAAAGTGAATATATCATTTATAGCGCACGGTGAACGCTGTAAAAAAAAAAGTATACAAAAACAATAGTAGAATTGCTGTTTATTAGTCACCACGCCACCTAAAAATGGAATAAAAACTGATCCAAAAGCCGCATGCACCCCAAGAAAACTACAATGGATTCCTCAAGGTCTCTAGTTTCCAAATTGGGGTCACTTTTGGGGGGTTTCCAATGTTTTGGCACCACAAGACCTCTTCAAACCAGACATGGTGCCTAATAAAAAAGAGGGCTCAAAATCCGCTAGGTGCACCTTTGCTTCGGAGGCCGGCGCTTCAGTCCATTACCGCCCGAGGGCCACATGTGGGATATTTCTCAAAACTGCAGAATCTGGGCAATACGTATTAAGTTGCGTTTCTCTGATAAATCCTTTTGTGTTATAAAAAAAATGGTATAAAAAGAGTAAATTTCACCTCTACTTTGCTCTAAATTTCTGTGAAACACCTAAAGGGTTCATAAACTTCTAAATGCTGTTGTGAATACTTTGAGGGGTCTAGTTTCTAAAATGGGGTGTTTGATGGGGGTTTCTAATATATGGGCCCCTCAAAGCAACTTCAGAACTGAACTGGAACCTAAAAAAATAAATAAATGAGGCAATACTTCGCTTCTTACATTATACTGATAATGAGCCGTGCCCACCCCAAGATGACCCCAGTTTTGACCGTTTGTATAAATGGAGACCCCTATTAGACCGTTCCAGTGCCCGGTTTTGCCAAGCATACACCCCCGAGAAGTGTTTTTCTATTGATGAGTCCCTGGTACATTTTAAAGGGAGGGTTCAATTCCGCCAGTACCTGGCAGGTAAGAGGGCAAGGTATGGCGTGAAGATGTATAAGCTGTGCGAGAGTGCATCAGGGTATACCTACAGATTTAGGATATATGAAGGAAAGGCCACCCCAAAACCAGACTTCATCCTGGACTACAATAGGTACATGGGAGGGGTGGACTTGTCAAATCAAGTCCTGAAGCCCTACAGCGCCATGCGGTGTGGTAGAAGAAGCTGGCCGGGCACATCATACAGATGGCTTTGTACAATGTGTACGTGCTACGTCGATGTGCAGGCCAGAGGGGAACTTTCCTGGAATTTCAAGATCTAATCTTTAGGGACCAGGAAGGGGGGGCACCCAGTACTTCTGGAAGCGGGGCCACATGCATCGTACCAGGGCAACACTTTCCAGGAGAAGTTCCCCAAACCGGTGGAAAGGGAAAGAGTCAAAAGAGGTGCAGAGTCTGCTATAAGAGGGGGATAAGGGAGGACACAATATACCAATGTGACACGTGTTCCGAAAAACCAGGGCTCTGTATAAAAGATTGTTTTAAAATGTATCATACATCCCTTGATTTTTAATTTACCCTGATGCACTCCGCACAGCTTACCCCCCTCATCTTTCCCTTCTGAGCCCTGCCGTATGCCCAGGCAGCTGATAACAGCCACATGTAGGGTATTGCCGTACCCAGGAGAACCCACATTACAATTTAAGGGGTGTATATCTCCGGTGGCGCATGCTGGGCACAATATATTGGACACTGAAATGGCATATATATATATAAAATTGCAAATCTCACACTGCACCATCTGCTGCGCATTATCTTTTACACAGTACCTGTGGGGTCAAAATGCTCACTACACCTCTAGATGAATGTCTTAAGGGGTGTAGTTTTTAAAATGGGGTCACTTCTCGGGGGTTTCAACTCTACTGGTACCTCAGGGGCTTCTGCATACATGACTTAGCACCAGAAAAGCTCCAGTAGGCCAAATGGTGGTCCTTTTCTTCTGAGCCCTCCCATGGGCCCAAACGGCAGTTTATCACCACAAATGGGGTATTGCTGCACTAAGGACAAATTGGGCAACAAAATGGGGTATGTTGTTCCTTGTGAAAATAAGACATTTTGATCAAAAATGACATCTTATTGGAAAAAATATAATTTTTTTCATTACACAGCCCAATTCAAATAGGTGCTGTGAAAAAACCGTGCGGTCAAAATAATAACAAAAACCATAAATGAATTCCTTGAGGGGTGTAGTTTCCAAAATGGGGTCACTTCTGGTGGGTTCCCATTGCTTTGATACCTCTGGGCCTCTGTAAATGCGACATGGCACCCGAAAACCAATCCAGCAAAATCTGGACTCCAACAAACACATAGCGCTCCTTTCCTTCTGAGGCCTCCCATGGTCCCAAACGGCAGTTTATCACCACAAATGGGGTATTGCCGCACTAAGGACAAATTGGGCAACAAAATGGGGTATGTTGTTCGCTGTGAAAATAAGAAATTTTGATCAAAAATGACATCTTATTGGAAAAAATATCATTTTTTTCATTTCACAGCCCAATTCAAATAGGTGCTGTGAAAAAACTGTGCGGTCAAAATGATAACAAAAACCATAAATGAATTCCTTGAGGGGTGTAATTTCCAAAATGGGGTCACTTCTGGTGGGTTTCCATTGTTTTGATACCTCAACACCTCTTCAAACCTGGCATGCTGCCTAAAATATATTCTAATAAAAAACAGGCCTCAAAATGCACTAGGTGCTTCTTTGCTTCTAGGGCTTGTGTTTTAGTCCACGAGCGCACTAGAGGCACATGTGGGATATTTCTAAAAACTGCAGAATCTGGACAATACATATTTAGTTGTGTTTCTCTGGTAAAACCTTCTCTGTTACTAAAAAAAAATGGAAAAAAATGGAAATTCAGCAGAAAAAATGAAATTTGCAAATTTCATTTCCAATTTGCTTTAATTCCTGTGAAATGCCTGAAGGGTTAAAAAACTTTCTAACTGCTGTTTTGAATACTTTGAGGGGTCTAGTTTTTAAAATGGGGTGTTTTATGGGGGTTTATCATACATAGGCCCCTCAAATCCACTTCAGAACTGAACTGGCACCTTCAAAAAAAGGCTTTTGAAATTTTCTTAAGAATATGAGAAATTGCTGTTTATGTTCTAAGCCTTGTAACGTCCAAGAAAAATAAAATAATGTTCAAAAAACGATGCCAATCTAAAGTAGACATATGGGAAATGTGAACTAGTAACTATTTTGGGTGGTATAACCGTCTGTTTTTCAAGCAGATGCATTTAAATTCTGAAAAATGCTATTTTTTGTAAATTTTCTCTACATTTTGCAATTTTTCACAAATAAAGACTGAATATATCGAACAAATTTTACCACGAACATGAAGCCCAAAGTGTCACGAGAAAACAATCTCAGAATCGCTTGGATAGGTTTAAGCATTCTGACGTTATTACCACATAAAGTGAAATATGTCAGATTTGAAAAATGGGCTCTGAGCCTTAAGGCCCAAACTAGGCTGCGTCCTTAAGGGGTTAATGAACGTTCCCCTGATATATGCCTTGTGAGCATTCCATAAAATATCTGATTTAGTAACTGAAGGGGCATTTAAACTAAAAAATTCCTGAAGGTCCCTCTCTATCGTAGCTTTATGTATAGGATTAGAGATCAAATATGGATTGCAACGCCAGAGATGTGTCTGGAGCTTGATGTTTTTCTTCTATGTGGAGTGTAATGGCCGCATGGTCAGACCATGTGTTAGTTTCAATGGTAGAAGCTTTAGACCTGAACAATAATGCTCTGTCCACCAAAAACATGTCCAATCTAGAATAACTATTATGGACCGTAGAACAAATACGAGTAATCCCTCTCTGTGCTGTGTAGAACACGCCAGGCATCGTATAATTCCACTTTCCACAAACTCTCACCCAATGAGTTGGGCTGTCTCCTCACACTAGAGGTAGTATCTAAACTTGTGTCCGCTATTGTGTTGAAATCACCACATATGAGGATATTTCCTTGTTTTATTTTAGATACCAGGCGCATTACCTTATTAAAGAATCGAATTTGTCCCTTGTTTGGAGCATAAACCGACACCACTGTATATGTGACATTATTAATAGAACACACCAAAATAATATATCGTCCTGCAGTATCTATTTTCTCCTGGATAATTTGGAACGCAATGGTATTTTTTACCGCTATGAGAACCCCTCTGGATTTAGAGGAATAGTGCGACTGGTATATTACTGGGAAATTAGGGTGTTTGATCCTATCCGCATCCTTCTGAATAATGTGCGTTTCCTGCACGCAGAGAACATCACATGACAAATCCCGGGCTTCTGCCCACATATATGCTCTCTTTTGCGGACTATTAAGCCCTTTCACATTAACCCCTTCCCCCTGCTGGCATTCTGGGCCCTAATGTCCAAGCCATTTTTTAGATTTTTCCATTGTCACATTCGAAGAGCTGTAACTTTTTTATTTTTGCGTCGGCATAGCTGTATAAGGTCTTGTTTTTTGCGGGACGACTTGAAGTTTTTATTGGTACCATTTGAGAGTAGATGCGACTTTTTGATCACTTTTTATCACATTTTTTTTAAGTCAGGATTAACAGAAAACAGCAATTTTTCCATTGTTTTTTATTTTATTTTTTACGGCGTTCACAGTGCGGGTTAAATAATGTAACAGCTTTATAGTCGGGGTCGTTACGGACGCGGCGATACCAAATATGTGTAACTTTTTTGCTTTATTGTAGTTTTTTTTTAATAGGAAAGCATTTTGTAAGGGGAAAAGCTGGGTTTTTCATTTTTTTTTTTTTTCACTTTTTTTTTTAATGAACTTTATTAAACTTTTTTCACTTTTTTACTAGTCCCATTAGGGGACTTCCCTATCCTCCGATCGCTATTATAATACACTGCAATACTTTTGTATTGCAGTGTATTACTGCCTGTCCGTTTAAAACGGACAGGCATCTGCTAGGTCATGCCTGCGGCATGATCTAGCAGGCATTCGCTGCAGGCAGACCTGGGGGTCTTTATTAGACCCCCGGCTGCCATAGAAGACACAGACACTCGGCGATTTTATCGCCGGGTGTCAGTGAGATGAGAGGGAGCTCCCTCCCTCTTTCCAAAACCATTCAGATGCGGTGCTCGCTATTGTGCACCGCATCTGAAGGGTTAAACAGGTGAGATCGATACTAATATCGATCTCACCCGGCAGAGCAGGGACGCCCCCAGCCCTCAGCTGCTTCTGGCAGCTGAGAGCAGGGAGATTTCACGGCTCCCTGCTCTGTTTACTTTATTCTACAGCAGCGACGTAGTTTGGCGGCGCTCTAGAATAAAGCCCACTAATGACCGCCGTAAAAAGACGTATCGGCGGTCATTAAGGGGTTAAGGGATGCAATTCGTAATACCATTAGGACATGTCAATAAGTGCATAATAACATTTTGACTATTCACATTTATGCCTATGTCACCTGGTGGCCGACTACTTCCCTCATCACTATACCACATTACATTTACATCCATAAATGAGAAATTTGTTGATGCATCATTCCACATACTAACTAACAAAGAAAAATAAACAAACATATATAGAACCATGCTGATATACCAGCAATAAAACAAAATTTTGTTAGACCGTAACAGCATTATAGCCGTCTTATACAAAAGGGGGTTAGAACAGTCTGTGAGTATCCTCAAGACTCGGTAGAACCATCCTGAGGAAGCACCTGAAATATAACGAAAGTACCTCAACGGTGTGGGTGTTTCGAAGAGCCCGCTTTGCGCCAGCCATCCATGATACGTTTAGAGGATGTTGGTGGCGGAATACTTTTTGATGAAAGCGGAATCTTCCATTGGTGTAATAGAGCCGAGCCCTCTTCCATCGATCTGATGATGTGTAGAATATTATTTTGGTTAATGAGTAGGCGAACCGGGAAGCCCCATTTATACAATATTTTCTGATCCCTCAACGCAGAGGTGATGGGAGATAGTTGGCGTCGAAGTTGTAATGTTGCAGCCGATAGATCAGTATAGAGAGTAACCATCTGATAAGGCTCCGGCAGGCGATTAATCTTTCTAGCCGCATACATCAGGTTTTCCTTAGTTTGAAAAAAATGAACACGAACCAATACATCTCTCGGGATATGTTCCCCTAAATGTCTAGGTCGTGGCACCCGGTGTGCTCTGTCGATAATCAAGTCCTGCGAAGTGCATTCAGGCAGTAAGCTTTTTGCCAGAGACTGTATATACAAGGTCAAATTTTGTGGCATGACCGACTCTGGGATACCTCGGAACTTCACATTGTTACGCCTAGATCTATCCTCCAAGTCGGCAACTTTAGCGCGCAACTGCTGAACTTCCGTTTCAAGGCCATAGTGAGCGTCTATCAGATCATTGTGTGAAGTAGCAAACGACCCCATTTTAGTTTCCACGTGGTTGACTCTAGTCTCAACTTCTTGTAAAGATGTTGAAATAGGGTGTAAAAGATTAGCAAACCCTGTTTGCAAAGATTGGCGCAAGGCCTGTAACATATGTTTCATAGTAGCTTCTGTGACCGCCATATTAGAAGCCGGTAAATCATCAAACCCGTCAGGGAGCTCATGTGCCATAGATAGCAGCGGCGAGGGTGTATCTCTCACCTGTGTCAGAGGGACGTCCTGTAGCTGCATCCTCGGTCTCCGTGACTCAGGACTGCACGGCCGAGGAGATGAAGAGGTTGGTGAGTTCCCATCTTGTGGACGGCGTCTGCCGACACCCTGTTGGTCTGTAGTGGTTTCCTCCTCTCCGGATGGATGTCGGTCTGTCAAACCTCTGACACAGGGAAGCAAGACTGGAGTTTTCGGTCTAGGAGGTAAGGATGTACTCCTCCTACCGTGCACCTCGTCCTCATCCCCTCTCCGCTCTGCATACTCCATTGCAGGCTCTGAAGTCATGGACTCTGCTCGGGATTCTTCTCCGGCGCCATTTTGGATTTTGCCCGAAGTCGCGGGAAAGAAGAAATCTAATAGTTTCTCCGGTTTCTTCAATATTCTTTTTCTCCTAGGCATCTTGAGAAAGTATTAAGCTGGGTGTAGGTAGAAAAGGAGAAAGCTTAATACCGTTGAAAGTCTCTTTAGTTGCTTAGTGGTGCAGGAGCTAAGCACTCACAGAGCCAGCCCGTTCAACAGTCAGGCCACGCCCCCCAGATTAACACTTTAAGCAGAGGCACAGTTCCAGCCAAATGGTCTCTGAATTCAGAGATTTTTCAGCAGATCACTTTGAAGTGTGGAGTACATGTAATGGATTTCATGCCAACTCACGGGAATGCCAAACTCCTAACTTCCTGTTCCCTCTACAAAGAGGACATGTCAATTCCATCAGACTTCCCTCTGGCATACATATATTTTCACCAGTAGCGATGATCCAGAGTGCTTTCCAAGGCGCAACAGTATCAGGCCTCTCTCATAGTCCTATTCCCTTACTAAACCAAGAACGTATGGTTCTCTCAGCTGATGCGCTTGAGCCATGGCCAGTTTTAAATACTCCCCCCCCCCCCCCCCTCAGGGAAGCCAATAGTGCCACAACCTCCATTGCCTGATATTGACAGGTGCATTTTGAGATCCCAAAGGATTATCTTTAGGCTCTTTTATAAACACATTGAGCCAGTCCAGAGGATCTAATCTTAGAGTAGATCCTATTGGTAGCAGATCTACACTTAACATTAAAATTGCAACACCAAGAAGGGAAAGTTTGGGTATTGTGGAAATCACAGGATCGATAGACATGTTACTGCTAGTTAAATAATAAAAAAAATGGAAACAAACTATTCCAAACATCTTGACTTATTCAGTATCGACGTTTCAGCCATGGTAGCACGTTTAGGCCACGCGGGCTGCTTACAGTAGCACAAGCAACATGCCGCCTGTTGTTATCCTGTTGAAAAACTACTTCTGGGACACTTTGGAGAAATGGCCGTACCACTGGTTCCACGACCAAATCAATGTAACACCAAGCTGTTAGTGTACCTGAAATTAACACAAAAGGGGTCCGGCTACCATACATTATGCCACCCCACACCATAAGCCCGGGAGTAGGACCGGTGTGATGTTCCCTTGTGAAGGCCTCTTCATGGCTTTGCCCCTATGGTCTCCAGACAAATCTCTGGCTATCATTGCGTCCGAGACCAAAGCGGGACTCATCGCTGAAGAGGATAGATCTCCATGTTCGCCTCCATTGTCGTCTTGCTGTGCACCATGATAGCCTTTGAGAGTGGTGACGTGTGGTCAATCGAACACCTGTAGTTGAACATCTGACTTGTAGCCCAATGTCATGCAAACGCCTTCTGACTGTTTGTGACGGCTTGTGATGTGACATCCAATTTCACTTGCAATACAGAAATCACTGTGCCATTCTTCCAATCAGACGATGCGTCCATGCAGAGGTTCGGCTCGGCACACCTCCTTCTGTCATGACTGTTCATTGTTGTTCTCCCAAACTCTGGGGCATACAACGTTCAACAGTGCTGATATCTCTGCCTAGGCGCTGTGACATAGCATCTGCCGGAGTGATAAACCAAGTTCTCTCAGTTCAAGGATTCTGTTCCTCTCAGTTTGCGCCAAGTGGCATGTCGACTAACAGGAGGCATCGCACAATCATCCCTCACCACTTGATCTTATTTTTGAGCTTTCATGTGGCTAAAAAACTTTGCTTTCAATCTGGATTTTATGCCCCTCCCACATGCCACAGATTGGAGCTATGTGCTGGAAAATGTGATCATTTGCAGATCTTAGCGACACCTGCTTCTTCGACTTGTATAACCTTACAGCTTGCCCTTCTTGGTGTTGCAGTTTCAATGTTGATAGTGTTGTTCTAAAATTGGTGTATAGCTTTGAGCTGTTTACCCACCAATTTGCCTTCTGCGGCTTCAGTCCTAGAATTGCATAGTCACATAGTTGATCAGGTTAAAATAAGACACCGGTCCATCACGTCCAACCTATGATCCTACTGTGTTGATCCAGAGGAAGGCAAGGTATACCTAATGAGGTAGATGCCAATTTACTCATTCATGGGAAAATTCCTTCCTGACTTTAAATATTTCAAGCAGAATAAACCACTGGGTCAAGAAAGGCATCAAGGTCCTTCTTAAACTTAATGAATCAACCATCACAACATCCTATGGCAGAGAGTTCCAGAGTCTCACCGCTCTTACAGTAAAGAACTCCCATCAGTGATGATGGTGAAACCTTTTTTCCTCTAGACAAGAAGGATGCCCCCTTGTCGTTCTTGCAGTCCTGGGTGTAAAAAGATTATTAGAAAGATCACTGTAGTGTCCAAGCTTAGTACTAGAGTCCTATGGCCAGTTTCAGCATGGGGCCTTCCTTTGGTCCTTAAGAATTAACTGAGCCCCCCACTTTGAGCCATTGGAGGATTGTTCATTTGCCCTCCTCTCTTTAAATGTATCCATCCTTCTAGCAGTGACTGCAAAGAAAGTAAGCAAGCTTCAGGCTTTTTTGGTTCTTCAGATTCATAATGTATTCCTGCCTGACTGGACTATTCCCTCAGTCTTCGTTTTTACCTAGATAGGAAAGCATCTATTCGGAAAGAAGAGAATCTTCTCATCTCATTTTCAGGTCCCAACAAAGGCTGCCAAGGTCTTCCAAGACATCCATCTCTCGCTGGATCAGGGAGTCCATCTTCAAAGCCTACTCAGCAGAGAGGTTGGATCCTCCACCTTTTCTAGAAGCTCACTCTACCAGGGCTCCCTCTACCTCTATGGCTGAACGCTCTTTAGTATCTGTGAACAGATTTAGAGTGCAACCACATGGTCTACACCTAACACCTTTTTTGTTTTTTACTATAGACTTTGTTAGAGATCTCTGGAAGAGACTTCCTTTGGGAGGTCTGTCTTAAGATCAGTGCATTTGGACCCCCCACCCCATTGTGAATTCTACGTGCTACATCCCTATCATTGTGCTGATGACGGGACTAATGGAAAAGGTATTTAAGTTCTAAATCAAAGGCTTTTGGTCATCTTGCCTCCCAAAAAATGGAATAAAATGGTGATAAACTTGCATGTATTCCAAAATGGCACAAAAAAAACACGGCTCGTTTCTCCATCGACTGAAAAATAAACTTTCTGGCTCTTAAAGTATGATAAAAACAAATGATCTTGACAAAAGACTTTAAGAATAAAACAAAATACAAATCTGGTCTAGTTAAAAAAATTGTTCACTCCTTTTTCTTGGAAGAACAATGGCTACAAAATGCAAATAGAGAATTAGGCATAATACAAATAAAATGCCGTTATAAATATTAGAAAAATCCATTCACGAGTGTACAGAATAAAGTGCATACGTGATAGTCAAATGAACAGTACAGAGGGTTAATCAGATGTTGGAGTGCAGTGGTCACTGATTTGCAAGGTTAACTGGAAGTTTGTAAGTTAGATGTAAGAGAAGTACGCATTGTGCCAGGGGAGTAACGCGTCAACTAGGAGCTACACACTCATCCAAAATATTATGAAATTTTGTAGTGCAGTTACTGTTTTTGTTAACTATTTTCAAAAGGAATAATCTGATTCACCAATTGTATAAACAAACGTTAGGTAGGGGGCTTTGGGTCCATCTTTTTTCTGGCAAGGAATAAAACTTCTTTGAGAAAAATTCTATGGTAGTGGTCCCAAGTATCTGTGTCACTTAAAGAAGCTCTGTCACCACATAAGTGCCCGATCTCCTACATAATGTGATAGGCGCTGTAATGTAGATAAGTGTTTTTTATTTAGAAAAACTATCCGTTATGACCTATTTTGGATTTATGCAAATTACTTTCTTAATAGACAACTGGGAGTGTTTTTACTTTTTGACCAAGTGGGCATTGTAAAGAGAAGTGTATGACGCTGACCAATCAATGACCAGCGTCATACACTTCTCTATATTCATGTACTCCGACATCGTTATCTTCCGAGATCACAATGTGCTGTCACTCACACATTAACTTTACTGAAGTGTCTTGAGAGTGAATAGACATAGTTTCCAGCCAGGACGCGATGTCTATTCACAATCCCAACACTTCGGTAATTTTGTGAGGATTTTATAATCCAGGTTTAACAATGAGATTGCCAGATATGAACCACAGTCAAAGTCTTTGAGTAAGAGGATAATTGTTTCCTCATATAAAGAAGGCAGCTGACCAGATTGAAATGCATGCTCATACATAGCTAAAGGGGGAGGGGTAAATTCCTCAGCATGTAAAAGAGGCTCTGTCACCACATTATGAGTGGCCTATCTCCTACATAATGAGATCGGCGCTGTAATGTAGATTACAGCAGTGTTTTTAAATTTTCTTTTTCTTTTTCAACAAATTTTGAGATTTTACAACAAAATAGGGAAGTGCAAATCATGAACACAAAAGAAAGGTATGCAACATGCAGCGAATGATACATCAGTGAGCCAGAATATATATCTAATAATCATCGCAATAATGATAAGAACAAACAAAAATAATAATTAGTAAATGGAGAGAGGGAGTGGAAAGGGGGGATGGAAAACCGGGAGGGGTATAGGAGAGATCAGTCAGAGATCTAGAAAAATAAAAGGTAGTAAATGAAAAAGCAGTAATTATGGCGGCGGGTAGGTGAGAGTAGGCGTATTTGATCCAGGGCTGCCAGAGCGACTCAAATCCGGCAATCTTGTCAAGTAGAATGCTCGTAAGCTTTTCATTAACAAATATTTGATCTATTCTGGATTTGACACCTGCAAAAATAACAGAGCGTTTTTTCCAGGAGTGGGCAATAGTCATTTTAGCGGCCAAAAGAATGTAGGAAAACAACCGAAATTGTGCGTGCGTAAGCTCAGGGGGTTTGAGGTGAAGGAGAGCTAACTTGGGATCTTTATGTAGAATTATGCCAAACAGACTGAGCAAGGCCAAAGACTCTGCTCCAGAATCTAGTAAGCTTAGGACAGGACCACCATATGTGGAGCATGTCGCCGGGTGAGGGGCAACCACGAAAGCAGGAGGCAGAATAAGTAGGGAATGCGCGTGCAATTCGGCTAGGGACCAAATACCACCGCATAGAATATGCAAGTACACCCATAGAGGCATGTTCACAGAGACGTGTAATCTAGTTAAGGATGCGATCATAGCTGCTTGATATTTGGAACACCTAGTCCACCGTCCGGTTTCAGCGAGCATAAGGTAGACCTGGATATCCTAGGACGCGCGCCACGCCATATAAATGAAGAAATACGATTCTGAAGGAGACGTAATATGTGTGGGCGAGACTTTAATTGGCAGGGTTTGGAACAGATAAAGAAGCCTGGGAAGGATAGTCATTTTAACTGCATATACACGCCCAACCCAAGAGAGATAGGTAGATTGCCACGATGCCAGAGAAGAGGTGAGAGAACGAATAAGGGAAGGATAATTGGCAGAATATAGCTGGTCGTAGGAGGGGGTTAGGTGAATGCCTAGGTATTCCAGTGAGTGTTTGGCCCATGGAAAGGGAAAGTGACTACAAAGAGAATGCAGGACTTGAGGGGAAAGATTGATGTTCAATGCTATAGATTTTGAAGGGTTTATAGCGAGCCCAGAGATTGAGGCAAAATCGGACAGTGTGTTCAATAAGTTGGGAAGGGAAACAGTGGGTTAGGAGAGCATTAGTAACATGTCATCAGCAAAAAGGGACAATTTATGTTGCACACCCGCTAGTTCCAGTCCTCTGTTCGGGTTTTGGTGAATCATCATAGTCAGGGGCTCAAGAGCCAGGATGAATAGATTGGGAGACAGAGGACATCCCTGTCTTGTGCCTCGTTCAATATTAAAGGGAGCAGATTGATATCCAGCATAGCAAACTTTGGCTGTAGGGTTAGAATAGAGGGCGTGCACCCAGGATATAAAGTGGCTCTGGAAGAACCACTTCCCCAAGGCGAAATCCATGTAGGACTAGGATATCGTATCAAAGGCTTTTTGAATATCGAGTGAAAGAAGCATCGAAGCCACATTTCTCTTACGAGCCACATGGATCAGAGATATAACTCTCTTGGTGCAATCACTAGTCTGTCTGCCCTCGACAAAGCCAGCCTGGTCCCCATGGATAATCGCGTCAAGTAATTTGGAGGGAATCCTTCTGAGGTTTGGGGATCATTGCGATATGGGCATGGAGGGTTGGTGGGAGAGGGGTTGTGCCAGATCTAAGAGCATTAAAGAGTTGGATTAAATACGGAGTTAGTAATGGGGAGAGTTTTTTTTACAATCTAATGGGGAGAAACCGTCTGGGCCAGGAGATTTGGAGGGTTTCAGCTCCTTGATGGCCGCCTGAACCTCCGTTTCAGATATCTCAGCCTCCAAGGCTTCAAGATTGGAAGGAATGATATCCGGAAAGGTCAGATCAGCAAACCAGCTCTCTGCCCTCAAGGAGTCAAATGGCGGAGGGGAGGAATATACAGCAGTGTTTTTTATTTAGAAAAACGATCTATTTTCACCCAGTTATGATATATTTTAGCTTTATGCTAATGACTTTCTTAATGGACAACTGGGAGTGTTTTTACTTTTGACCAAGTGGGCGTTGTGGAGAGAAGTGTATGACGCTGACCAATCAGCGTCATACACTTCTCTCCATTCATTTACTCTGCACATAGTGATCCTGCGTTGTTCACTATGTGCTGTCACATACTCACACATTAACATTACTGAAGTGTCTTGACAGTGAATAGACATCAGTTCCAGCCAGGACAGGATGTCTATTCACAATCCCGACACTTTGGTAACGTTTGTGTGGGACTTGCAGCACAGCACATCGCGATCACGCTGTAAATGACCGCTTACAGCGTGATCTCTCGAGATCAGGCCGTCAGTACTCGGGAGCTTTACTAGGGTTTAAATCCGATATAGTTTGTTACATTTCTTCACATGTAAGAGGAGTGTCTAAAAGTCCCGACCTTGGCCGTGTAAACGAGAGTTGATCAACGAGACGGCTGCTTTCACACACGGCATTGATTGCTTATGTATAGGGACGAGTGATCGCTACTCCGATCGCTCATCCTCCTACATTTTCATCAAGTCGGCAGCATGTCTCACTGATTACACAGGGAGATGTGCTGCCGACAATGATGATTTTTAATGCTGCATAAAAGAGCAGATCAGCCGATGAACTAGTGTTTCTTCGTTCATCGGCTGCTCGTTGCCCTTATTACAAAGGGCAATGATTGGAAACGAGCGTTCATGTGAAGGCTCCTTTGGTCGATCATTGGCCCGTGTAATAGGGTCTTTAGGCTTGCACATTATCAGATGACCGATGGGGAAAAGAAATACCATCCAGATTAGTGTCCTTATCAGTCTCTCTTATAAGAGCAATTGAGAACTATACATATCAATGTAGAATTGATTAAATCTACTAACCATTGAGTCCGCATCAGTAAGGATAGCATCCTGGGGAGAAGCTATTCTTAAAATGGCTAGTGAAGAATTATTTTGTTATATGGGCCAATCATTTACTTGACCGGTTACCAATCACAAAATAAGTTTTATTCTGACTCCATAACCAGGCTGTAAGTGTGAGACTACGGAGACCGTTCCTCCATGTATGTCTGTATTGAAGCCGTACTCCCACCAAAAAACGTTGTCCAACAGTGTCAACTCAACTGAAGCATGTAAAAAGACTATTGCAAACTTTGCAATAGTGACAGGACAGTAAGCGAAACACAAGTTGTGGGACATGACAAGTTTGTTTAGTAGAAAAAACAAATGTCTCTTTACTTTTTCCTTCAGTATATATAGGTCCCAACAACCATTCGTTTCCATGTTTGGGTGAGGGATTCTGCACAAATTTGTCCTCCCGGGTCTGGCATTTAGCAGCTAGTTCAGTTTTGTCAATAGGCAAGGTCTTTTTTAGGTAAGAAATCATCCCTTTAAATACGCTTCGAGAATCGTTCCATATTATGGGATACTCTCAAAGGTATCATGGTTCGTATGAAAGATTTGCAATTGTTCTGGAATTCTATCTTGCTTACTAGTAAGTCAGCCAAAATGGGAGAACTTTCCGGCCAAAATTAGGGTGTCTGTTGTCTAAACAAAATCTAAAAGCATGGGAGCGTGGTCGGAGATGCCCTTAGTAAGGTATGAAATCGACTCATTTTTCAAATCTGACATGCTTCAATTTATGTATTTATAACTCTACGGTGATTTTACTTATCCAAGCAATTCCAGGATTGTTTTGTTATGACAGTGTACTTTGTTAGTAGTAACATTTGGTCAAACATTGAATGTTTATTTGTGAAAAAAATTATTTGGAGAAAATTTGGAAAAATGTAGCATTTTTCTCCATTTTAATTTATCTGTTTGTAAGACAGATTGATATACCGCACAAACTAGTTACTAATTAACATTTCCCATGTCTATTTTATGTTGGCATAATTTTTTTAAGGTCCTGTTATTTTTCTAGGATGTTACAAGGCTTAAAACTTTTAGCAGCAATTTTTCACATTTTTAAAGGAAAAGGGGCCTTTTTTTTTAAATTTGTGTTTTTATTTAATAAAATATTTACTTTTATTTTTGTTATTTTTACTGTACCGGGGCCTGCCATGTTTTGTTTCATCTGTGTATGTGTCTCTTCGCGACACACACAAAAATTAAATATGTCAGCTACAGGGCATAGCATGTGCTTCTGCTGTCTAACTCTGTACTGCGCATGCTCTGTGGCATGTGCAGTTCAGAACGACACGGCATAGAAGCTGGTTTGTAGGGTGAAAGCCGGCTGCACTGCAGTTAAGGGGTGGGTGTGTGTGTGTGTGTGTGCTTTGCGCTTTGCGTGTTTGTAGGGGGGATTGTGCGTGGCGCGGTTGCATGTTTGTGGGGGGTCTGTGTGGGGGGGGGGCGCTCGTGCGCACCTGATCCTTCATAGCCGCCTATCAGCAGTTTTGAAGGAACGGCGCTGAGCACCGCTGCTCTGTCGTTTCTTGCTCCTACTGTGTATTGCGGAAGCGGCGGTTCAGAGTATTACAACCTTCTCCTATTCACTTGAATGCGAGAAGGCTGTAATACTGTGAACCGCCGCTACACTGCGATTCACAGTAGGAGTAGGGAATGAACTTGTATTATTATTGTATCACTCTGTTCACATTGTGCGTTTGTGCACCGTTTTACAAACTCTCCAGTAAACTTTTTTTTTTTTTTTTTAATTTATTTTTTGCATAGTAGCAGTGTCCCGATACTGTGTATAGCGATTTATCTTGCTGTCCGGCATATACGGCATTCTGATTCAGTCATGCCAGTACACCAGTGTGTCTGTCTCCGTGTGTAGACTCGTACACTTATCTACAGTGTCCATGATAACTCTGCCTATTATGTCTTTCTACCCTATAAACGTATTGATCTATAAGCCCACTAATAACTTCTTTAGATCATAGTAATATTGTTGTGCCGCTCACAGCAACTATAATATCGTCTTTAATCAGGGCACAGCGTTTGTACCTAGAATGGTACTATTACTAATCACATTCGTTACTATCCCATCACTTTTCTCACTTTGTGCCTCTGTGCACTTATCTATAAACTCATCGGTGACCTCTTTCTTGTATTATAGTAATGTTATAATTATATGTACAGCGATTACCATCAAGCAGCCTGGTGTGCTTGTGCACTTGAGTGCTGTTCATTGGTGGCATCTAACTAGTAAGTGATTGGTGGCAGAATCTGTCAATCAACGGAGGAGGAGGCTCGGTCCTCTATTCCTCCTTGGATAGGCTATCGACTGATTGTGGACACATGTTCAGCTAGTTGCAGTGAATACTTAATGAAACTGACACCGCCAGTGGCGTAACTACCGCGGTAGCAGCAGTAGCGGCTGCTACGGGGCCCGGGGCTTGAGGGGGCCCGTGCCGCCAGCCGACACGCCCTCCCAAATGCCCGGTGGCGCCGCTAGCAGCCGTTATGGCTGCTACAGGGGTAGCACCGCTACTGTGGGGCCCGCGCCGCCGAGCCTTACACAGGCACTCTCATGCCTGTAGGTGTCGCTAGCA
This sequence comes from Rhinoderma darwinii, assembly GCF_050947455.1. Classification (NCBI taxonomy): domain Eukaryota; kingdom Metazoa; phylum Chordata; class Amphibia; order Anura; family Rhinodermatidae; genus Rhinoderma; species Rhinoderma darwinii. The sequence goes on along the minus strand of NC_134693.1, from coordinate 70,640,546 downwards.
CCGGAGGGGGCCCCGGTGCTAGCGGCAGCCAAATACATGTATTAGCGCTGAATGGCCGGGCATGTTCCGTGCCTGACCATCCAGTGCCTTACAATGACACTGATTGGCTAGCGGCGCGATGACATCATCGCGCCGCTTCCATGCTTGGAAGGTGCTGATTGGCGGGGCAAGTCATTCTGCCCCGCCAATCAGCGTCATTGAAGGACGCTCATTCAGCTCCTGCAGACATGCTCAGAAGAGAGCATGTCTGCATCGCCAGTGAACAGCGTGGGAACCGGAGAATGTGAGTATGTCAACTTAATATATTTTTTTCCTCAGAAAAATGTGAATGGCATTATCTATAGTGGGGGGGTCTATCTACAGGGGGGGGGGTCGTCTTTATGTGGGCTATTATATATAGGGGGGTCTATATGTGGGGCAGTAGCTACAGGGGGGTCTATATGTGGGGCAGTAGCTACAGGGGGGTCTATATGTGGGGGTGTGGGCCACTATCTACAGGGGGGTCTATATGTGGGGCAGTATATGTGAGACACTATACAGGGGTGGGCTATATGTAGAGCACTATCTATAGGGGAGCTATTTTTTAGGGTACTTTCTATAGGGGTGGGCTATGTGTGGGACACTATATACAGGGGTGGGTTACCTGTGGGGCACTAGCAACAGGGTGGCTATATGTAGTGCACAGTCTACAGGGGTGGGCTATATGTGGGACAATATCTACAGAGGTGGGCTATACGTGGAGCACTAACTATAGGGGAAGCTATATGTAGGGCAGCACGGTGGCTCAGTGGTTAGCACTATTGCCTTGCAGCTCTGGAGTCCATATGTGGGCACTATCTACAGGGGCTTCTATGTAGGTCACTATCTACAGGGGGCACTATCTACAGGGGGCACTATCTACAGGGGGCACTATCTACAGGGGGCACGGTGTGTGTGTGTGTGTGTGTGTGTGTGTGTGTGAGACAGTTATATTTAGATGTGTTGAGAATTGTAACTTTGTTTACAGGTGCAGAAATGTTTTAAAAGTGAGAAGCTGAAGACATCTAAACGGAAAACTGCAGAAGTGGGTCATGGCCGGGAGAAATCCATCATAGATGTCTGAACCGGAGGGAGAAGAAAAGAACTAGAATCTGAGACGTCACCGATGAGTCACTTAATGTAAATGTTTATTCTGCCTCTAATCAGTAATGTAGTCACTGTATGATCTGCAGCGAGATGATGGTGGTATGTTTTTTTTTGTGAAACCGCATCTCCCAGCATATCCTTATCATTGTTTCGGCCATGCTGGGAGCTGTAGTTTTACGCCGTACAAACCTATGCGCAGTGGCGTAAATACCGCTATAGCAGCCGTAGCGACATCTACGGGGCCTGCAGCATGAGGGGGCCTGTGCCACCCGCCGGCACGGCCCCTCCCATGGCCGCAGGCTCCGCTAGCAGCCGCTATGGCTGCTACAGCGCAACGCCACTGAACGGGTTGTTCCTACAAAAGACATGCATCCCCTATCCACAGGACAGGGGATACATGTGGGATCGCTGGGACGCCCAGCGATGAGGAGCACGGGGGACCGAAAGTCCCCCCTAAGTTCTCCATGACAAACCTCGGACTTCCGGTGTCTGTGTCGGCAGCTCCATGGAAATGACTTGCGCACCGGTCGTGCTTGTGCGCATGCGTGACCAGCGCTCCTTTCATTTTTATTGAACTGCGCAGACGCCGGAAGTCAGAGGTTAGTCATGGAGAACTTCGGGGGACTTTCGGTCCCCCGTTCTCCTTATCGCTGCCAGCGATCACACATGTATCCCCTATCCTGTGGATAGGGGATGCATGTCTTTTGTAGGACAAACTATAGGCCGTTTTTTTTTGGGGGGGGTCTGTATGGCGTAATCTACAGAGGGGGCTGTATGGCGTTATCTACAGGGGGGTCTGTATGGTGTTATCTACAGGAGGGTTCTGTATGGCGTTATCTACAGGGGGGCTGTATGGCGTTATCTACAGAGGGGGCTGTATGGCGTTATCTACAGAGGGGGCTGTATGGCGTTATCTACAGGGGGCTGTGTATTGTGCTATCTATAGGGGGCGCTGTGTGGTGGAATCTATAGGGAGGCACTATCTACAAGGGGGGGGGGGGTTGTGTGATACCCAGCAGAGGGGGGGGGGCCCAGTCAAAAGTTTGCTATGGGGCCCAGTCTTTCCTAGTTACGCCCCTGGACACCGCCGCTCGCTGTCATTGGCCCCGATACCCCTGAGGACGCTACATCGTAGTGAAACATGTCGGGGGGGCTTCTACCTTTATTTTAATAATTGTCCTATTGACACCTTTGAATCTAACTAATAACTAGCGCTCTGTGGTTGTGGTACTTAACCCTTTCTAGACAGAGCTCTTACGTCTGGCACTGTGCTAATTGCTGTCAGAAATGGACATTAACTTTTAAATTTCATGTAGTCTGTCCTTGTTGCAAATTGAATAAAGACTTTTTTATTTTATTTTTACTCTTTAATAATGGTTGGAAAACAGGGCTTATTTCTGCCGGCAGGCAGCCTTTTTTGAATTTAACAGTGGCGTACTAGCACCGCTGATCCTACAAAGCCGCCGATCAGCTGTGTTGACGGATCAGCGGTGCTCATACGTCGTTGCTCCTTCATTCCTTACTCCTACTGTGAATTGCCCTCTAGCGGCGGTTCACAGTATTACAGCCTTCTCCCATTCAAGTGAATAGGAATAGGCTGTAATACTGTGAACCGCCGCTAGCGGGCGATTTACAGTATGAGCACGGAATAGAGGAGCAGCGGCATATGAGCACCGCTGATCTTTCTAAACAGCTGATCGGCGGCTTTGAAGGATCAATGGTGCTTATACGCCGCTGCTCCTTCATTCCTTGCTCCTACTGTGAATCTCTGTGTAACTACATGGTGATTCACAGTAGGAGCAAGGAATGGAGAAGCAGCTCCATATTACGAACGTTATATTTTTTTGTTTTGCAGGTTCCACTGGATCGTTTGGACTATGTCGTAGATTTTTTGGACTACTTCAATCCACAATTTTTTTTTTTTTACTTTTTTTAAATAAAATGGGGAAATATATTTTCTGATGTCTGTGTTTTTTAATACTTTATTGGCGCCTTCGTAATGGCAGTTGTCTGTTTGACGACATCCATTACTGAGGCAGGGCTTAGTGTTAGCCAATAAAAAAGCTAGCACTAACCCCCCATTATTACCCCGGTACCCACCGCCACCAGGCGTATCGGGAAGAGTCAGGTATGATCCAGTACCCGACCATCTGTAGTGATGGCCGGGCACTGAGGCCGCCCCAGGCTGGGAAGGGCCAACAACATTGGCCCTTCCCACCCTGGTAATGCTAGACTGCGGCTGTTTTTATTGTGCCCGAACATCACTACAGACAATCGGGTACTGGATCGTACGTGGCTCTTCCCGATACCCCTGGTCGCGGTGGAAACCGGGATAATAATGGGGGGGGGTTAGTTGCAGCCTTTTTACTGGTCAACACTAAGCCCCGTCTTAGTAATTGACGTCGTCAAACAGACAACTGCCATTACTAAGGTGCTAATAAAGTATTAAAAAACAAACATAAACCTCCCTGTTGACACAAAGCTTTCTGGTGCTGATTTTGATGCGGACACCGCGTCGGAATCGGCGCCATAAAACCCCCTAAAATCGGCCTGCATTGATTTTAATGGGAGGCAGAGGTGTTTTTCTCCCGGGTGGCTTTTGACCGCTCGCGGGGAGAAAAAAAAACGGTGTTTCCCTTCTTGCGGCTTTCGCCTCTGACCTCCCATTGGAATCTTTTACGTGCGTTTTTCGTGGCGCTTTTGCTCATGGTTCTTGCAGTGGAGAAAAAGTGCCGGCAGTTTAAATTCTGCTTCAAAATTCCTGAAGGAATTCTGAGGCATATTTTCTTTTTCTGCTTGTGTAATGGCAGGAAGGAGGTGAAGGGAAAGTGAGCCCTAATCTACCCACCGCCCTGTCCCTGCCTACTTGCAACGACCCGCCCTAGGCGACTAGGTACAACTGGGCGGCGGTCCCTACGCTGGCTAAGTGCACAGGAAGACAAACAGGGAACACGCAAGGGAAGGGGCAGTAGCCACGGAACGCCACGAGGAAACGGGGCGGCGAACGAACAGTCAGGACCAGGACGAAGTGAGTACACCCGAGCAGGCACAGAGACAGAAGCAAGCCAGGGCAAGCAAGCAGGTCAAGCAGAACTGCAGCAAGGCAGAAGCACGGCAGATGCAGGCTGGAGCAAGCAGCAGAGGCCAGGAATCCAAAAGAATTACAAGCACTGAGGGAGAGCACAGGGCAGGTAATAAAGGGCAGGGGGCGGAGCTAACTCCGAGAGACCAGGCCGCGATAGGCTCTCCCACTCCTGAGCCTGCCACCCTGGTTGGTGGGAGATGGTGTCAGTCGAGCAGGTCTGGCCTCAGGTGTGGATTGATTAATCCCAGGAGTATAGCTAGATGAAGTACCTGGCAGATCCCTAACAGCTTGCAAAAAAACTGTATGAACAGGACCTAAGGGTGTATTCACAAATGCAGTTTCACCGCGTTTTTCCCACGCGGCCAAAACCTTGTGTTTTTTTACCACAATTTTTTCGATGCGGTTTTTGGCTGTGTGGCGGAAACGCGGCAAAACCGCACTGTGTGAATACACCCTAAGAAAATATTTTTTTTATTCAAATAAATCTCTCCCACACAAACCTTGTTAAGCATTTTATTTAAAAAAACAACAACATAGATCATAGAAATAGTCAAGCGTATCTACGATGTAGTCCAAACAGTCGAGCGGAACCTGCAAAACAAAAAAATAAAGTTAGTAATATAAAAAATAAAAATCTTCTCACCTACAGCAGACTTCTGTCTTCTCCCCTGCACCGCAATAGAAACTAGGGGCCAATGAAAAATAAATCCCTAAGGGCATGTTCACTCGACGCTCCAAAAAAAAAGCAGACGTGTAGACGGGTCAAATACACTAGCGTTTCTTGTGAAGTGCATTTTAACCCCTTAATGACCAGGGGCAGAAAAGGCCTTAATGACCAGCTAAGTTTTTACCTCTCTGGCTTTCATCAGCCATAACGTTTTTATTTTTTCATTGACTTGGCAGTATGTGGCCTTGTTTCATGCGGGGGAATTTATTTATTTTTTTCGCAGTTTGGGGGGGATAGAAAAAATAATAATTTTACGGCGTGAATATACGAAAAATCTATTCTCTGCATTGTTTTCTTATTTTTTTTTATCCCGTTCATGTTTTACACTAAATAACCTGTTAGATTAATTTTTCAGGTTATTTAGATACCTAATATGTTTAGGTTTTTTGTTTTTATTTAATATAGACGTTCTATGAGAGCCGTCTTCAGCCTGACATCGAGCGCAGATTAAAGTCAAAGGTGCAAAGCGCTCAGCTGAGTGCTTCTGCACCTTAGTTTCAGCAATGGTGGGGGTCTGAGCACGCGGACCCTCACTGATCCAAACTTTGTCTCTATGACCTATCAAAAGTTTGAAAGTTCAGTTACTCTTTAACCATTTAGGCGTTTCACAGAAATTAAAGCGAAGTAAAGGGGAAATTTTAAAATGTCATTATTTTTGCAGATATTTAATATTGGTCCTTTTTTTTTTTTTTTTTTAGTTTCCGTAACACCGCAAATGTTTACAGAGAAACACAACTTAATATTCAGTACCCTGATTCTGCAGTTTTTGAAGGAGCCCCTTGTGGATTTTGGGGTCGTCTTTTCATTAGGATGTTTACTAGTTACTACTATAAGTTTGTAGAGGTGACAAAACATAAACACCCCAAAACAAAGTCCCCATTTTGGAAACTACACCCCCAAGGAATTAATCTAGGGGTGCAGTGGGCCTTTTCACCCACAGGTGTTTCATAGATTTTATTCGAAGTGGGCCAGGAGAATACATTTTCTTTTTCAATAAGATGTAGTTCTAGCTCAATTTTTCATTTTCACAAGAAATAAAAAAGAAAAAGCACCCCAACATTTGTAAGGCAATTTTTCCAGAGTACGGCAGTACCCCATGTGTGGTCATAAACTGCTCACTGAGCACATGGCGGGTCTCCGAAAGGAAGGAGCGCCAATTGGCTTTTGAAATGCAAATTTTGCTTGATTGGTTTTCGTGTGCTAAGTCGCATTTGCAGAGCCCCTTAGTACAGTGGAAACCCCTGAGAAGTGACTCCATTTAGAAAACTACACCCCTTAAGGACTTCATCTAGGGATATAGTGAACATTTTGACCCTCAGGTTATTTCTTGAATTGAGCAGTGAAAATTAAAAAAAAATAAAAAATCGTTTCGCTTAAAATGTATACATTTTTATGAGGAAGAAAGCCGAAAAAGCCCCCTAACATTCATAAAGAAATTTTTCCCGTGCATAACAATACCCTGTATGTGGTTGCAAACTGCTGTTTGGACACACAACAGGGCTCAGAATGTAAGGAGTGCCATTTGGCTTTTTGAAGCGCAGATTTTGCTGGAGTGGTTTGTGGACGCTCTGTCGCCTTTGCAAAGTCCCCAAAAAAGAAGTGACCCAACTTTAGACGCTACACCCCTCAAGGTATTAATCTAGGGGTGTAATGAGCATGTTGACCCCGCAGGTGTAAATTGGTGTGTAGTGGATTTTGTAGAGTGAAAATGGCAATTTTTCCATAGATATGCCATTTCAGTGCCCAATATGTTGTGCCACTGTGAAAAGATAGCTCTCTAATGATTATACAGTGTTTCCTGGTTTTAGAAACACCCTATATGTGGCCATAATATTTCGTCTGGACAAATAGGGCCTAGCCGTGAAAGAGCACCGTGTGCATTTGAGGCCAATTTTGGTTATTTACACAGCATTGGCCCACAATTGCAGGTCTCTGAGGAGAAATAATAAAATAAACACCTAGTGACCCTATTTTGGAAACTACACTTTTAAAGGCATTCATCAAGGGGTGTAGTGAGCAATTAGACTCTGCAGATGTTTATAGAAATTAATGCACAGCGGATGATAGAAAGTGAAAATTGCTATTTTTTCACTGCCATTTCAGTGCGCATTATGCTGTGCCCAGCTTGTCATTGGGGACACATACCACATAAATTGTTAAGCAAGTTCTGCTGGTTATGGCAATGCCATATATGTTGAAGTATACTGGCTTTTGGTCACACTGTAGGGTTTAGAAGGGAGGGAGCGCCATTTTGTTATTTGGAGCACGAGTTTTGCTTGGTAGTAGTTTTGACGTTTTACTGGTACTTTGGTTTGTAATGTGGGGGCATATGCAAGCTTGGTAAATTATTAAAATAATAATCCATAGATGTGTGGTACACTGTGAAGCAATCCTTTATGCACAGGCCAGTGTAGCACTGATAAATACTTACATAGTTGGTAAGATTGAAGAAAAGACACCGGTCCATCAAGTCCAGCCTATAATCCTACCATGGTAATCCAGAGGAAGGCAAAACCCCATGAGGTTTGTCACGCCTGTTGGGTATGTGGAACCACTAGGCCGCTCTGCCGTAACGTAGTAGCAGCTGTCAACTACAATCAATAACCGTTTACAGTCTCTAGGGTATGAGTACCTGGAAGGATATTCCGGCAGATGCTTGGAGTAGCAGACATATGGCACAGGTGATGCTTGGCGTGGTAGATGATGCCAGTTCCATTGCCAAAGATGTATAAAATCAAGCACCTAGCCATGCAGTCTGCCTTTACAAACACTGGTGAAAGAATGGGTCGTTCTAAAGAGTGCTTTGAATTTGAACGTAGTACTGTAATAGAATGCCACCGTTGCAACAAGTCAGTTCTTTAAAGTTTTTTTCTCCTAGATGTGCCACGATCCAATGAACTGTGAGTGGTATTATTGTAAAGTAAAAGTATTTCGGAGACCACGTAAAGTTACAGAACGGGGTTGCCAAATGCTAAGGCATTAAAGAGGCTCTGTAACCACATTATAAGTGTCCTATCTCCTACATAAGGAGATGGGCGCTGTAATGTAGGTGACAGTAATGCTTTTTATTTTAAAAACCGATCTTTTTTCACAACGTTAGGAGCGGTTTTAGTTTATGCTAATGAGCTTTCTTAATGCCCAAGTGGGCGTACTTTTACTTTCGACCAATTGGGCGTTGTACAGAGGAGTGCATGACACTGACCAATCGGCATCATGCACTCCTCTCCATTAATTTACACTGCACTAGCGATATAGTTATATCGCTATGTGCAGCCTCATACACAAGCCCTAACATTACTACAGTGTCCTGATAATGAATACATATGAAATCCAGCCTGGACGTCATGTGTACTCAGAATCCTGACACTTCTGAATCTTTTCTGTGAGATTCCAGCAACGGATACGAAATCTCGCGAGATTACGAGGTAAACGAGATTTCGTATCCGTTGCTGTAAATCTCACAGAAAAGATTCAGAAGTGTCAGGATTCTGAGTACACATGACGTCCAGGCTTTGCTGACTCAATAGCTACACAAAAACTGTGCGCTGGTAGCTTCATGACGTGGGTTTCCATGGCCGAGCAGCTACATGCATGCCTTACATCACCAAGCGCAATTCTAAACATAGAATGGAGTGGTGTAAAGCACGCTGTCGCTGGACTCTGGAGCAATGGAAAGTGTTATGTGGAGTGATGAATCACCCTTCTCTATGTAACGTCTATGGCCATCGCTCAAACTTACCCTCTGACGGCCTCGGCCATGGACATCTGTCTTGTCGGCGACATCTCCCTCTATAGAGACGCCGGCACTCCCTTGTGGGTTCTGGGACTGTTTCCCGCAGGGAGCACGAATGGCCTTAAAGGGCCAGTACGTGTCCAGCTGTCATCACTCAATAATATGCCCAGAATGCTGCTGGACTATAAAAGGGCTCTGCCCACTTGATCCTTGCCTGAGCGTTGTTGTCTACCTTAAGTTTGTCTTGCAAATGGTCTCCCAGTGTGTTCCAGTTCAGTGTTACCCGTTCCTGCTGCCTGTACCCTGTATCCAATGCTATCGTATCTACAGTGAGAGTCAAGTCGTTTCTTCCGCTGCATCTACTAGCCTTCTACCGTGAAAGTCAAGTTGTGTCTCCGCTACTGTCTACATTGCCTCAGGTACCCGTTCTGGACTATAGACATTGTTTTGTACCTAGTTTGCCAGCTGCTAACCTGCTACGCGGTACCGCCCAGTGGGTCCACACCCCGCATCGTGACACTCTATCTGGCAGTCTGATGGATGATTCTGGGTTTGGCAAATGCCAGGAGAACGTTACCTGTCTGAATGCATTGTTCCAACTGCATAGTTTAGTGGATGTCATCAAAGCTTCTGTAGGTGTAATGTGCAGGTGTTCCAATACTCTAGTCCATATAGCGTATTAGGTACTTAAATAACATATCGATGGAAAGATTGCCATTATCATTCTGGAGCATCAAATGCAAACTAATTTCTGAAAAACAACTGTGCGGTCAAAATATTTACTACACCTTTTAAACAAATGTCTTGAGGGGTGTAGTTTCCTAAATTAAGTAATTTCTCAGGGGTTTTCACTGTACTGGTACCTCGGGGTCTCTGCAAATGCTACATGGCGCCCTGAAACCAATCCAGCAAAATCTGCCCCCAAAAGCTGTGTGCCGAAACAGCAGTTTCTGACCACATGTGGTGTATTGCCGTACTCCGGATAAATTGAGTATCAAATTTTGAGGTGCTTTTTCTACTATAATCCTTGTAAGGAATGAAAAAAATTGGGTTAAAACTACATATTATTGTAAGAAATAAAATTTTGAATTCACAGCCTAATTCCAATAAAATCTATGAAACACCTGTGGGTTCAAAATGTTCACTGCACCCCTAAATAAATTCCTTTCGGTGGTGTAGTTTCCAAAATAGGGCCTGTTTGGGGGTGTTTCTAATGTTTTGCTCCTCAAGGCCTCTGCAAACCTATAATGTTCTTGGAAAACATTCTAAGGGTATGTGCACACGTAGTGACCAAAAAACGTCTGAAAATCCAGAGCTGTTTTCAAGGGAAAACAGACCCTGCTTTTCAGATGTTTTTTGACCAACTCGCATTTTTCGCGGCATTTTTCGCGCCGTTTTCGCAGCATTTTTTACGTCCGTTTTTGGAGCTGTTTTCATTGGAGTCTATGAGAAAACAGCTCCAAAAACGTCCAAAGAAGTGTCCTGCACTTCTTTTGACGAGGTTGTATTTTTACGCGTCGTCGTTTGACAGCTGTCAAACGACGACGCGTAAATAACAGGTCGTCTGCACAGTACGTCGGCAAACCCATTCAAATGAATGGGCAGATGTTTGCCGACGTATTGGAGCCGTATTTTCAGACGTAAAACGAGGCATAATACGCCTCGTTTACGTCTGAAAATAGGTCGTGTGAACCCAGCCTAAAAGAAAGGAGGCTCCAAAATCCACAAGGTGTTCCCTCCTTTTTTTTTTTTTTTTAAATGCAAAATCAGGGTAATATGTAGTAGCGTTTTTCTGTTTACTCCTGCTCTAGGAAAAAAAAAAAATATATAGCTTTAACAAACTTACCAAATTCGCATTTGAATACTTTTGGGGTGCAGTCTTTAAAATGGGGTGCTTTATGGAGATTTTTATAGGTCCCTCAAAGCCAAGGCAGAACTGAATTGGTCTCTAAAAAAAAACAGATTCAGTTTACACAGTTTTTTTACGCTGATTTTGATGAAGAAACTGCGTCGGAATCCGCGCAAAAAAACTGCCAAAATCGCTTTCAATGGGAGGTAGAGGCGTTTTTTGTTGTTTTTTTTCCTGGACGGCTTTTGGCTGCTCACAGGGAAAAAAGCGGCATGTCCTATCTAGCCGTGGTTTCTGCCTCTGACCTCCCATTGAATCAATTAGAACAGATGGTAGCTGTAAAACACAGCTGACACCTGCAGTCTATGGAGCGTGCTCAGCGCGTGAGCCCGCTCAAAACCTCATCCCCTCCCCACTCCATGATGTGCCGGGACACATCATGGGTCGGGAAGCCGTCAGGGGGCCAGGCACTGCCGGTTATACGACGCTGAGACTTTTTAGCAAGTTTTATTCTTGCTAAAAACTTTGTCTTCTAGTCAGAAAAATACGGTATACTAAGAATACAAATCTCAAATTTATCTCTCAGGCCTCCCATTTCTCTAGATTATCCTTGAAATGTTTCTACACCTTGATTTGGAGTCCATCTGTAGTAAATTCATTTGATTGGACATTAGTTGGAAAGACACACTCCTGTCTATAAAAGGTCTCACAGCTGACAATGTTTATCAGAGCAAAAACCAAGCCATGAGGAGAAAAGAACGGTCTGTAGAGCTCAGAGACAGGATTGTGTGGAGTGACACACACACACACACAGTGCAAACTCCATGCAGGCTTTCATGTGTCTTTTACAGAGGAGAGGCTTTTTTCTGGCCATTCTCCCATAAAGCCCAGATTGGTGGAGTGCTGAAGTGATGGTTGACCTTCTGGAAGTTTCTCCCATCTGCACACACGATCTTTGGAGCTCAGCCAGAGTGACCATTGGGTTCTTAACCCCTTCAGGACCCATCCTGTTTTGGCCTTCAAGACCCAGCCAATTTTTTTTCAAATCTGACGTGTTACTTTATGTGGTAATAACGTTGGAATGCTTTTACCTATCCAAGCGATTGTTTTCTCGTGACATGTTGTACTTTGTTAGTGAAAAAATTTTGTCGATAATTTTGGTATTTATTTCTGAAAAACACCACAATTTAGAAAAAATTTGCAAAAATTTGCATTTTTCTAAATTTAAACGTACCACACAAAATAGTTACTAGTTAACATTTCCCATATGTGTACTTTTATATTTGCGTCGTTTTTTGAACGTCCTTTTATTTTCTAGGACGTTACAAGGCTTAGAACTTTAGCAGCAATTTCTCATATTTTCAAGAAAATTTCAAAAGGCCATTTTTTCAGGGACCAGTTCAGTTCTGAGGTGGCTTTGAGGGCCTTATATATTAGAAAATCCCCAGAAGTCACCCCATTTTGAAAACTGCACCCCTCAAGGTATTCGAATCAGCATTCACAAAGTGTTTTAACCCTTTAGGCGTTTCACAGGAATTAAAGCAATGTAGAGGTGAAATGTAATTTTTTTTTATTTTTTTTGCCGAAATTCATTTCTAATATTTTTATTTTTTTTTGTAACACACAAGCTTTTACCAGAGAAATGAAACTCCATATTTATTGCCCAGATTCTGCAGTTCTTAGAAATATCCCACATGTGGCCCTAGTGTGATAATGGACTGAAGCACAGGCCTCAGAAGCAAAGGAGCACCCAGTGGATTTTGGGCCTCCTTTTTTTTTAGAATATATTTTAGGCACCTTGTCAGGTTTGAAGAGGTCTTGTGGTGCCAAAACAGTGGAAACACCCCAAAAGTTTCCAAAATGGGGTAACAACACCCCTCAAGGAATTTATCTAGGGGTACAGTTAGCATTTTGAACACACAGGTTTTTCGCTAAATTTATTAGAATTAGTCTGTAAAAATTAAAATCTACTTTTTTTCTGAAAAAACATAGAAATGTTTAAAATGCACCCCAACATATGTAAAGCAATGTCTCCCGATCACGGCAATATCCCATATGTGGTAATTAACTGCTGATTGGACCCACAGCAAGGCTCAGAATGGAAGGAGGCCATTTGGATTTTGGAGCACGGATTTTGCTGGATTGGTTTTCGGTTCCATGTCGCGTTTGCAACCCCCTAAGGGGGACCAAAACGGGAGAAATCCTCCAAAAGTGACCCCATTTTGGAAACTACACCTCTCAAGGAATTTATCTAGGGGTATAGTTAGCATTTTGACCACACAGGTTTTTTGCAGAATTTAGTGGAATTAGGCAGTGAAAATGAAAATCTACTTTTTTTTCCTGAAAAAGCATAGAAATGTTAAATTTTTACAAGGAATAAAGAAAAAAAAGAACCACAACATTTGCAAAGCATTTTCTCCTGATTACGGCAATACCCCATACGTGGTAATAAACTGCTGATTGGACCCATGGCAGCGCTCAGATGGGAAGTAGCGCCATTTGGATTTTGGAGCACGGATTTTGCTGGATTGTTTTTCGGTGCCATGCAGCCTTTGCAACGCACTGGAGGGACCAAAACAGTGGAAACCCCCCAAGTTACCCCATTTTGGGAACACTACTCAAGGAATTTTTCTAGGGGTATAGTGAGCATTTAGACTCCATGGGTCTTTTGCAGAATTTATTAGAATTAGGCGGAGAAAATTAATATCACAATTTTTTTCCACTAAAATGTTGCATTTTCTCATTTTCACAAGGGATAAAGGAGAAATAAACAATTTTTGCAAAGCTATTTCTCCCGGGTATGGAAATACACCACATGTGGTCATACATTTTTTTTTCATTAGAAATTAATTAACCCTTTCAGGACTGATCCATTTTTTTGCTTTCTTATTTTCGTTTTTCACTACCCGCCTTCCAAGAGCCATAACTTCTTTATTTTTCCGTCAGTGGATGTGAGTAGTGATGTGAGGGCTTATTTCTTGCTGGAGGAATTGTAGTTTCTATTGATACAATTTAAAGTGCCATAAAAAGTACTGGGAAACTGAAAAAAAAAATAGGAAAATACAGTAATATAGGAAAAAAATCTGATTCCAATTTTTTGGGGTTTTCGTTTTTACAGCTTTCGCCGTGCAGTAAAAACGAAAACTACAACGATTTTGGCGGTTTAAATTATTTAAGTTTTTTACGGTGTTCACCGTGCGAGTTAAATAATGGTATATTGTAATAGTTTGGCCTTTTACGGATGTAGCGATATCAATTCAGTTTTTTTTTTTTTTTTTTAATTACTTTAGAAGAAAAATGGGAAAAGGTTTTTTTTTTTTTTTTTTAAGTTTAAAATATTTTCTTTCTCTCTATTAATAACTTTAATTCTTCTACACATTTTATTAGTCCCCTTAGGGGACTTGTACAAGCGATCATTGGATCGCTGGTACAATATACTGCAATACTAATGTATTGCAGTATATTGTTATTTTTACAGGCTTCTGTAACCGCACGATCGCTGTTCCTGTCAGTTAGTCGCAGGTGTCAGCTGTAATACACAGCCGACACCCGCAGCGTACATACATCAACCCCCGCACCATGACGTGCTATTAAGTCATGCTGCGCAAAGGGGTTAACGCACAGCGGATGGTGTGAATATTGCAATTTTCCACTGATATTCCATTTTAGTGCATAATATGTTGTGCCCAGTTTGTGCCACTGAAGATAAATACCTCATAAAACGTTAAGCGTGTTCTCCCGGGTATGACGATGCCATATATGTGGACGCAAACTGCTGTTTGGGCACGCTGCAGGGCTCAGAAGGGAGGGACGCCATTTTGCTTTTGGACCGCTGATTTTGCTTGGTAGTTTTTGTGTGTTGGGTTTTGCTGGTATTTCAATTTATAATGTGGGGGCATATGTAATCTTTGCGGAGAACATCAGGGCATAATAAGAGGGTATAATAATGCGGTAAATAAATAATAATTCATAGATGTGTGGCCGATGTCGCACTGATAAATTGCGCCTGATCCTATCCGCTTTTAGAAAACACTGCACATTTTGCATCGCCATATTCTGAGAGCCAGAACTTCTTTATTTTTTAACCACCAGAGCTGCGTAAGGGCTTATTTGTTGCGGGACAATCTGTACTTTTCATTGGTACCATTTTGGGTTATATGCGATTTTTTTTTTATTTTTATTTATTTATTTTTTTTGATCACTTTTTATTAAATTTTTTTGCAAGCCGGGTGACCAAAAACAAGCAATTCTGATAATGTTTTTTTAGTTTATTTTTTGCGGCGTTCACCGTGCACTATAAATGGTGATTTTACTTTATTCTGCGGGTCGATCCGATTACGGCGATACCATGTGTATATAGGTTTTTTTTATGTTTTGCAGCGTTTGCACAATAAAATCACTTTTTTATCAAATAATTTATTTTCTGGGTCACCATATTCTGAGAGCCGTAACTTTTTTATTTTTCAGTCAAAAAAGCTGTGTAAGGGCTTGTTTTTTGCGGGACGGGTTGTAGTTTTTATCGGTACTATTTTCGGGTAAATGCGACTTTTTGATCACTTTTTATTCTCTATTTTGGGAGGGGTGGTGACCAAACAATAGCGATTCTGGTGTCGTTTTTTATTGCTTTTTTTTGGGGGTGTTCATTGTGCGGGAAAAATAACATTACAGTTTTATAGTTGGGGTCGTTACGAACGCGTTGATACCAGATATGTGTACTTTTTTTAACGTGTTCATTTTTTTCCTATAATGAAAGACTTATTATAGGAAAAAAATGCAGTGTTTGTTTAGATAATTTCTAACTTTTATTTTTACACTTTTTTAAAACATTTTTAGGACTTTTTTTTACTTTTTTCAATAGTCCCACTAGGGGACACTTAAACTTGCAGCTCTGATCGCTGCTGGAATACATTACACTACACACGTAGTGTAATGCATTCCAACTGTCAATGTGACGTGACAGTCACTCTGACAGGAAGCCTCGGAGGATCGGCGGAGGCTGCTCCTCCGAAGCTTCCGTACATGGCAACCCGGAGGTCATGGTCTGACCTCCGATTGCCACGACAAGCATCGGTAGCCCCCACGATCACTTCGTGGGGGCTACCGATGTGCTTCAAACCACTTAAATGCGGCGACGGCAATCTGTTGCTGCGTTTATGAGGTTAATTGCCGAAAACAGTGGCAATGGTCCGCTGACCGGCAAGGCTGGAGTGTCAGCTGTCGGGGACAGCTGACCAACCGTTTTCCGGACACTGTCCGTTAAGACAGTGTGCGCTGGCAACTACTCCGCAACTGTACGTCCTGATGCGGGAACTAACCCCTCTGCAGGACGTACTATTGCGGAGCAACGCGGGAAGAGGTTAATCACCTCTCTCACCAAGGCCCTTCTCCCCCCGATTTACTTAGTTTGGTGGGGCGGCCATCTCTGGGAAGAGTCCTGATTGTACCAAACTTCTTCCATTTAAAGGGAATGTGTTGCCAGAAAAACATGTTTTTTTTTTAAAAATTAAACATTTAGTGTGTGGGTGATTAAACATGGTTCAAATTTTTTTTATTTTTTTCACGAGTCAGGAAATAGTCAGGAAATATTATAAATTAATTCTAATTTATAATACTACCCATTTTTGGTCACTAGATGGAGCTAGTTCCCAAAATTGCAGCATTGCAACATTGGGTTAAAAGCCCTCGCTCTAGTGAGCTCTCAGCATCCCCCCCTCCTTTATCCTGGCTAGTGCCGGGATAAACGAGGGGTTTGAAAGGTTTAACCTCCTACACTGTGTGTCGCCATTTTTTGAGGTAACCCACAGTGTAGTAGGTTTACATACAGTAGTAAACACACACAAACACTAACATACATTGAAATCTCTTACCTGCTCCTGCCGCCGCGGCTCCCTCCGGCCCGTCCGCTCCCTTTGCTGCCGCTGTTCCATGTGCACAAGTCCGGAAGCCGCGACCGGAAGTAGTAATATTAATGTCCGGCCGCGACTTCCGGTCCACAGGAAAATGGCGCCGGACGGCGCCAATTTCGAATAGGACTGTGTGGGAGCGGCGCATGCGCAGTTCCCACACAGACGCCGTACACGGCAGTCAATGGGACGGGAGCCGTTCGCAGTCCCTATGGGACTGTGGCTGCCGTACTCCATGTCTGTGTGTCGTTAATCGACACACACAGAAATGGAACAAAAAATGGCAGCCCCCATAGGGAAGAAAAAAAGTGTAAAAATAAGAAACAGTAAAACACAAACACACAAATGAAAATAAACGTTTTTATTAAAGCACTAACATCTTTAACATATAAAAAAATTATTTGTGATGACACTGTTCCTTTAAGAATTATTGAGGCCACTGTGCTCTTCAGTGTAACAGAATATGTTTTGTACCCTTTTCCAGATCTGTTACTCCACACAATCCTGTCTCTGAATTAGCAAAAATTTCTGAAATTCTGTTTTCACTTTGTTATTATGGGGGTATTGAGTGCAGAATGATGGGGAAAAACTTGAATATTTTATGTTCGCACAAGGCTTCAAAATAAAATGTGAAAAAAGTGAAAGGGCCTGTAGACTTTCCGAATGCACTGTATTTGTTATATGTATGTAGATGTATATACTGTTTCTGCTCTGTTACAATTAGTCATCTTCTCTCGCGGCCAGCCTGGATCGCTGTGAGGGGAGAGTGAAGAAGGCTATAAGGCTATATTCACATGACCGTGATCAAAAAGACCGCTAAAAACGGATCAACTGTCCGTTTTTTTGGGCCGTTTTGCATCAGTGTGTCAAAATTTTCATCCATTCCCGGCAGTCTGACCATTTTTAACCACCGTTTGCCAACAGTTTTTCATGCCCGTTTAAAAAATGGATGAATTTCATTATTTTTTTTTTTTTTAGTCCCAACCCCCTGAAAAAACCGTGCCCATGTAGATAGGGCCACATTGTCCACTGTAGATAGTTCCAGTGGCCACATAGTGCCTACTGTAGATAGCGGCATAGTGCCACAGTGCCCACTGTAGATGGTGCCCACACAGCGCCACACAATGCCTATGTAGATAGCACCACAGTGTCCCCTCTAGATAGTGCCCATGTAGTGCTACAGTGCCCACGTAGAAATCGCCACAATCCCACATAGCGCCACTGAAGCTCCGTCTAGGAGCGGAATCCCTGGCTAGAGCATTGCCGACGCTCTGGCTGGGGATTCTGCTCCTAGAGGGAGCCCCTGATGTCACTGTTCATATATGGACAGTGACATCAGCGGCTACTCTGGGATTCCGCTCCTAGAGAGCTTTGGTAGCACGATCGACAGGGGGGGGGGGGTGCTTCTGGCTACTCAAAGCCCCTAACGTTACTTTATATATATATATATATATATATATATATATATGCTGGATCCTACCATCCCCAGGTATATATGTAGGCTTAGTCCCAGTTCTGGGTGTATGTGCAGCGTAGGTTCCCACCTTACAGAGGTCGCCTTGTCGTGGCAGGTGGGCTAACACTTTTTGATCAAAATGTGCACTAAGAACCTCCCTATTTGTAAGTAGATTTAGCTTTAGTGCATATTTATTTATATTTAGTGGTTTAGGTGGCATTAGTGTTGCAGGGTGCTGTCGCCATTTTTTGTCTGCTGTATTTCTGCAGTCACAGGTGTTCTTGCACCTGCATACATTTTGTATCATTTAGTTGGAATGTGCTGTTCAACTTTTTGTTGTGTTTATGTGATCCATATATGTGGGGTTAGTGACTGCCTCCACTTGTTGTTCTTGCACTCCTCCCATTCTGCCCTGGGTGATTTTAATCAGTTCAATGCTGGATCCTACCATCCCCAGGTATATATGTAGGCTTAGTCCCAGTTCTGGGTGTATGTGCAGCGTAGGTTCCCACCTTACAGAGGTCGCCTTGTCGTGGCAGGTGGGCTAACACTTTTTGATCAAAATGTGCACTAAGAACCTCCCTATTTGTAAGTAGATTTAGCTTTAGTGCATATTTATTTATATTTAGTGGTTTAGGTGGCATTAGTGTTGCAGGGTGCCGTCGCCATTTTTTGTCTGATACATTATATATATATATATATATATAAGTGACGTCAATTGCATTCCCAAGACTGGAATACCCAACCAGAGCGCTTTCGATGCTCTGGCAGTGCACTCCATTGGGGAAAGACCCGGCTGACCGGAAAGTGCAGTGCTGCACACATTAAAGCACGTTCCTCGCCGCCGACTTTTATATACGTGACAACAGTATGGGGTATCGGCAGTTGGAACTTATATAGCTGTATGGCTGTCATGAAGGAGTTAATGTAAAATACTCAAGTTGGGTCACAATTACTAGTTATTCTTGGGCCCTTTTTCTTTTTAATATTTTTATTAGACTTCTGCAAGGTCATTTATAAAGTAAAAATTTAATCTTTACATATGATATTAAAACTGTTGTCCTTGACGGGGAGGTTCTTCATACTGATACTATCCATAGGATAGGTAATCAGTATATGATCAGTCAGAGTCTTGGACCCGGACCCCACACGGATCAGCTGCCTCTGGGCACCGGCTGTTATGCGATGGCCGATGTCAGAAGCAGATGGCTCCATCCACTGTATAGCGGCTGTACTGCAGTACTTCAACTCTGCTCCAATTAACTTGAAAATATATGTACAGATTCCTTGGGCGCTGCTTGACTACTTAAAACTGAGCCCACTTCTACTGTACCTCCACCGAGTAATCTGGGAATAAGATTTTATTTTGATCAACATCAAGGTATTTCATGTTTCAAACTTTCTGTAAGATGAATGTTCTATCTTTATATCTACGTAGTTACACTAGGACTGAGAATGGTGGAGTGGCAGGGGTCTTGTCGGTACAAATATTGAATAAAGTTTCTTTGCCAAAGGTGTTTAGCAAACTGTTCTAAAACAAGTGTTGAGAATTTAGCGCCTTCCATCTTTTCGGGGAGTCCCACACTGCCCACGTTGTTGCGGCACAGGTTTTTTTTTTTTCCATATCATCCTTTTCAGCCAATATAGCAGCAATCTATTTACCTATTTGTGCACATATCTCTTTGGAACAGGTGCCATTTGATCCTCTGGTTCACCCCCCCCCCCACAGCCCCTCGTACATCAAAGATTTATCTTTTACATATATGATGAAGTTGATATCCTCTGAGTGACCCAACTTGTATGTTTAGGAAGGTGAGCGTAGAGCTGCATGGTGTTACCAAAAATACATCTCTGGATGTGGGCTCTGGGTGTAGTTCACTTGTGCACTGGAGTATAGTGACTGACTTTTATGGCCATGTCATACAGCATCCTCTAAAGCAGGGGTCTCAAACTCGGCCGGGTAAGAGGGCCACATATAGAAAAAATGTGACGTTGACGGGCCGCATTACTTTCAAATTTGATACAATACAAAATTATTGTTAATCAATTAGTTATTTGAACTACTATAACACTATATTACTATAATAATACTACATTACTATAATACCGCTAGGTTTAAAATTTGAGAGATTTCTCCACGTGCTCATTTCAACAATCCAGTTTTCCAGTTTGTGTCGCTAAATGCAGTCCGGCGGCTCAGTTAGCCGTAATTGGCAGACACACATGTCAAGATTGGGCAGCCCCTTTTTAGATAGTGCCACAGTGCCCTCTGTATATGCTGCCACGGTGCCCTCTGTAGAGACTGCCACGGTGCCCTCTGCAGATTATGCCAAACACACCCCAGCTCCATTGGGCATCCCTCTAGAAGTGGAATCCCCAGCCAGAGCATTGCCTACGCTTTGGCTGGGGATTACTCTACTGTTGGAGCCCCTGACGTCACTTTCCATACACAGTGACATCAGGGAATCCTCCTGGACCGGAATGTGATATCGGGGGCAACCCCAGAGCCGGAGTCCCGGAGCAGACCACTAGTATAGGCTCTGCGCCGGAACTCTGGGGAAGCCATTAACATCAGTGTCCATATATGGATAGTGATGTCAGGGGCTTGCCCAGAGCTGGAGTCCCGGAGCAGAGCTGCTTCTAGCACTCTGCATGGGATTCCAGCTCTGCTCCTGACATCACTGTCCATATATGGACATGGATGTCCGGGGCAACCCCAAAGCTGGAGTCCCGGGCAGAGCGCTAGTAGGCTCTTCCTGGGACTCTAGCTGTGCTCCTGACGTCACTGGGACTCCCGCTCCGGGGAAGCCCCTGACATCACTGTCGATGTATGGACAGCGATGTCAGAGGCTTCCCCAGAGTCTCAGAGCAGAGACTATACTAGCGCTCTGCCCGGGACTCCAGCTCTGGGGAAGCCCCAGACATCGCTGTCCATATGTTGACAGCGATGTCGGAAGATTCCACAGAGTCCTGGAGCAGAGCCTATACTAGAGCTCTGCCCGGGACCCGGCTCTGGGGATGTCCCTGACACACTGTCCATATATGGACAGCGATGTCAGGGAATTCCACAGTCCCGGAGCAGAGCCGATACTAGCGCTCTGCCCGGGACTCGGCTCTGGGTTCATATGTGGACAGCGATGTCAGGGAATTCCTGAGTCCCAGAGCAGAGTCTGTACTAGCGGCTCTGTGTCCCGCGGGCCGCAGATGACTTCCCCAGGGGCCACATGCGGCCCGCGTGCTTGAGACCCCTGCTCTAAAGCAACGGGCCTTTCTCTGCAGCTTCCCCTCCAGCTAAGCCTTGTCTGACCTTTCATCTTTGTTGGAATCATCTCTGAAACCATCAGGGTCGTCCTCTAGGTCTGGGAGTAGTCTGAATGCAAGAGCTCCAGCATCCAAGCGATTAAGTCTCCAGTCCGGTCGTGCCCCTTCATTGGCTGTATTCCAAAAGTTATCTTTATTCATTAGCATTAAATTCTACCTCCACTTGTGTGCTATCGTGCATAGAAAGATGTTCCTGCAAACTTAGCAGTACAGTTGCCATGACCATTTTGCTACACCCAAAGAGTATCGTGCACGGGTCCAACTCTAAATAATAGGACATGAGGTATTTTAATTGGTATTAGCTGTGTGCAGCCACACTAGCACACTTAACTTCCCTCCCAGCGTGTGCCATGCCGACGCTCATAACGGCATCTTTATCTTGACTTTTAACACTTTAAATACACAGTGGCAAGAAACTTTAACTTGACTATTTTAATGGCTTTTCAATAGCCTTTGTTGTGTGATATCACACTGCAGCAAGTAATGAGTCAAGATAAACTTGGCTACATCTGTATACTGCCCACGTGTCGGGGCCTACGCCATTGTGCGTGTGACACAGACCCCCCACACATGCTCAGAATCACAGGCAAAAAATAGAAGAAATTTCGAGTTTCTCCCCATCATTTTGCACTCAATACCCCATAATGACAAAGTGAAAACAGAATGTTAGTAATCTTTGCTAATTTATTGAAAAGGAAAAACTAAAATCTTGCATTGACATAAGTATTCAGACCCTTTACTCAGTACTTAGTTGAAGTACCTTTGGCATCGATAACCGCCTCCACTCTTCTTGGATTGGATGCCACAAGGTTTGCGCAGCTGAATTTGGGGATTTTCTGCTATTCTTCTCTGCAAATACTCTCAAGCTCTGTCAGGTTGGATGGGGACCATCGGTGGCAGCCATTTTCAGGTCTCTCCAGAGATGTTCGGTTGGGTTCAAGTCAGGGTTCTGGCTAGGTCACTCAAGGACTTTCACAGGAGGACATTGTTCCTAAGTTACTCTTGTTCATTTTAGTTGTGTGTTTAGGGTCATGGTCTTGTTGGAAGGTGAACCT